>NW_028261393.1:8389973-8689973 GCF_051295495.1 Thamnophis sirtalis | reverse complement strand
ATTCATCTGTCCCTTGCATTCTTTAACCAAATGAGGAAACTGGGTTTTGTAGTTCTTTAACTACACCCCCCCCCCACAGACCGCTCCTGATTTATTCATATAGAAACAGCAATCTTCTCCCAGGAATACACATAGCCCACCTTTTTCAGCAGTTAAAAGATCTATGGCACGCCGGTTCAGCAATTTGGTTCAGGCTTTCTTGGAATTCTTCCAACAGCTCCCTGAACTGTGTAATGGAGTGGGTCATTCCACCTACACCCTTTCCAACTGCAGTCCCTATTCTCAAGATCACTAATAGCGGAATTAGGAGCAGCCCTCTTTTCTGAACATGTCCCATGAGGGGTACAGGGAAGGTCTGTTCCCCACTTACCACCCATTTTAGGGAGGAGGTGTATTAGAGTGCATGTGCCAGTCTAATTGGTGGGTAAACATCGATATGCATTTCTCCCACATAGGAAGATAACTCCATTTTCTCCTACACATACGCCGATGTTCACGGAGAAGGCATGGGCTCCGAGGTTCTTTTCATTAGTCCAGACTTGTAAGGTTCCTGCTAGGAACATACCAGTCAGGGGCTGTAATGGAATTTCTTGATTAGGATCCATTAAACTTATTCCTGAGGTCTGGTCCTTCAAAGAGATATTGCAAAAGTAAACACAAACTCCCGTAGTGGATTGCATTGAAAGCCAAACGGGAAGTCGGGGTGGTTGGAATGGCCTTGGGCAGTTTCCAGTGGTCAGATTCCCCTCCCATCGGTTAAAAACAAGTGGAGGTGGGAGCGAGAAAGTGTCTTTCTGTTGGAAGAACTTGTGAGCAGAGGGAGACATGCTGCGAGTCAATTTTTCGTCTACAAGGGTTTTCCTGGGGGCAAGATACATTTCAGATGGGCATTGTTCCTCTGATAGTGAACCCCACAGGAATGCCAGGTTAATTTGCCAATCAAATTAATGAAGACGATCCAAGACAAGGACTTTACCAGGGATAGGGAGTGGGGGTTGCAAAAGTCCAGGATGCGACGGGTCTGTGAATATTTTCACAGCCCTTTTTTTGACTCACGCCGTGTACAGGTCCTCAATGGAAGGCAGGTTGGTAGCATATATATTTTTTGCTCATAAATGATCAAAGAGGAACTGAAAAAGGAATCAACTTCCCCATTTCTCATAACTAAGTGTGGCGGAATAAGATTCTTTTTCCTTTTTTAAAATTTCATTGATGTTACAACTTTTCCAGTAGCAAGTAGAAACGAAACAGAAACTCTGAACGTAGAACAATTTCACAAAGTAAACGTAACACTATAATGCTGCCCAAAATGTCTCAGAATGAATTGAACAGATTTTAGGGTTGGGTGCCCACACAGTTATGGGGCTGGTTGCCCCCATGAGAAGCCCCTCCCCATCTGCATTCAAACTCCTAGTTTCCCTATCATAAAATTCTCCAATTTTTGTAGTTTTATAATGTTTTAAGTTTTTTAATATTTTAATCGTAAATCATTTGGTTTTTAATGTTTCAATATATTAATTAAATTGTGCACCACCAAGACCCCCTCATTGAGAGAGCGGGATGGTTAAGAAGTTTGATCTATGAATAAACTAATCAAATTTTAATGGATTTTTTTGAGTGAATTGAAAGGCATAGAAACTTAATCAATAAATAAAATTTATTTCTAGATGTGAAGTTTAATGGTTCAAACTGCAGTGACTCTTACATTGATATGTTGCAATCATTTTAAGATCTGAGAAAGCCAAGAATTAAGAAATTCAACAGGAAAGAAACTTTATATGAGGGGGACCCAATTTGGATAGCATATAAAGCGTCCCTTCCTGATAAAGGAAGTGAAAGTCATTGGTTAACGTATTATATCTGGCACTCAAGCATACTAGACTTCTACTTCGGAGAGTTATCACCTGCAGAACAGTCAAAGAACAATTTCTAAGCTGGTGAGATAGTATTTCTTTATTTCTTTAATCATTTAAGAATTGGCAATTTTTATTCTTAACGAGCTTCAAGAAGTACTGATGGGATCTAATTCTAATCTTTTGAAATCAGTATTTTACGCTAGGCTCCTTCACTTAAGATTGTGGGGAAAGCTGCATATATTTTTTTCTGCTTGCTGAATAATTCTTCTAGCACTGTTTGTTTCATAATTAATAATGAGATTAATAGCGGCTCAATTAATACAGTAATACATTAATTAATTAATTAATTAATGTATTAATTAATTAATTAATGTATTAGCTCAATTAATGTATTAGCTCAAGATGCCTTGAGAAATCCCAAAGGTCAGATCTTCTTTCAGATGTTCGGCTTCTTAAAATGTTTGTTCATTTCTGATAAACTTGATTGCTCTTCTGTTTAAATCAGGGATGTCCAAACTTGGGAACTTTAAGACTTGTGGACTTCAACTCCCAGAATTGTTAGCAGACAAAGTAATTAAGCGGCGTCACCATAAATGATCAAAGTAATGAACATCAGTAACATAAAATTAATGTTGTTCCATCCAGACCTCTCGGCCAGTGGCAGACCAGTGCATCCCATAGAAATGAGTGCCCTGCATTTCGGTGCTGTGTTGTCTTCCTTCATCAGCCTTCTGTGCCTGATCCTTGCCTTGGCCACAGACTATTGGATAGCCAATAGTCTAATCGGAACCCGTCTGGGTCTATGGAAATTTTGTAAGGACCATGAATGTTACCAACTTGATGTGGAATTGGTGGGAGGTAAGATTCAATATTCCATAATGCATCACTAGTCTGAAGGGTCCAGGATCCTCCACCTTGAATCTTGTGTCTGCATTGGCTCCTTACAGGTTCTTTACGTGCCGTCCAAACCTTCATGTTTCTGGGGATGATTAGTGGGGTTGTCTCTCTCGGTGGGCTTTGTGTCCTGTTTTGGAAACCCCTTCTTGGCAATATCTCCATGAGCAGCACTGCATGGTATGGCAGCTTTTCTGCAGGTAAGAATCTGTACAAGAGTCTTTTCACAGATGCCATTTTTTTGTGTGGCTTAGTTTAAAACTATGACTATTATTTGTGTGTCTGTGTGTTTTATAATTCTGCTGACTGCCAGCAGTTTGATCCTCACTGGCTCAAGGGTGACTCAGCCTTCCACCTTTCCGAGATTGGGAAGTACCCAAGTAGTTGGGTGCAATATGCTGACTCCGTAAAGTGCTTAGAGTGGGCTGTCAAGCACTATGAAGGGTTATGTAAGTCCAGGTGCTATTGCTATTTAAAACAGCCTCCTCACTGTCATTCCTAATTCTATATTCTGCCTGCTTTTGAAGTTCCTTCAGTTCAAGTTTTCAGAGGAAGATAGTTAATGAAGATATCTCAAAAGATAGTTAATTCCACCCTTTTTCTTATGGGCCACCCAGTCCAAACGTTCACCAATCTCTTATTTCATGTTCTTATGGGAAACAGCCAGACAGGCTGGGACATCTGCTCAGTGTGTCCTTGAGGTGACAGCAATGTCTCATGGAAGCTGACGGATGCTTGAATACTGTTCTCCCACCCCTCCATCGCACCCACCCCATTGCCTGTTATTGTCAACTGGCAAACAAAGGTGAAATGTAGGTGAAAATGTGAGTGAGCCTTGAGAGCAGGGTATCTTCAAATGTGACCCTAGCTCAGACTAGAGATGACTAAAGCTGTGAGAAAAGTCTTTTGATCTAGGAAAGGATGCAGTTCACTGTTAAAACAGATTTATAAAAGGAAAAATTTGACACTGAGAAAACAAAATTGGCAAATTAACCACAGGTGCTTTTTTAAAAGGCAACTGGACTTCCTTTGTTTTTCACTGAAGATGCTTTTCTTCTCATCCAAGAAGCTACTTAAAGTTCTCTTCTTGAATGAGAAGCAAAACGTCTCCAAGGAAAAACACAGAGAGTCCACTAGGCTTTTGAAAAAAAGTATTTTTGAGGACAACCATGACCTGGATGATTGAAAACTCTCCCTAGATATTTGGAAAATTAACTCATCTTTCGAAGTGCCAGTTTCTGAGTTTGGAGCAAATATGAAATACTTGGACTATTCTATTGCAATAAGCATCCGAAGAGGTGGTCAGTTTCTTTGCAATGAGAGCAGAAAAGCCCATTGGTGTCTTCCATACTTCTGAAGGAAAGGTTTCTACCTCTACCTCTCTCTTGATTTTCAGGCCTCTGCGTCATGATTGCCATGTCCATTTTCACAGGACAAACTGCCAGCACCTACTATGGATGGTCTTTTGGCTTGGGTTGGGCCTCTTTTCCTTTGTATCTTCTAACTGGTAAGGATCTTTTTTGGATACCCTGGTGAGATTTCTTTTAAAGATACATCTTTATGGTTTCTGTATATTTTCACAACAATGAAACGTATTTCATTTTGGGTTGGGAACTAAGCACATTTCCCTGGCAGGAGAGGAATCAGCAACATTTAAACCAGAGGTGGGTTGCTATTTTTTTTTTTAATTGAGAATTTTTGGGAAAAAAAGGCTTTTACAAATATTTACCTCCCGTCGCCCACCCTCCCCACCCGAACTCAACCCCCCCAACCTCCCGCCACCCCCGTCTTCCCAGAACAAATACAGGGTATAAATCTTTAACAAAGATGTTCTAAAATAAACTTAAAGAAAGTTAGTATCAACTTTCATTTGAGCTTAAACTCCTCTTTGCTAGGCTAACTCTAAACAGATTATGTCATTCCTTGTTTCCTCAGTCATAAACTATCTGGAATTTCTTAAACCCATATTTATTTTGAGTATAGTCAATCCATCTTCTCCATTCCAGTTTATATCTCTCATTTTAGTGATCCTTGAGATATGCTGATATTTTGGCCATCTCTCCTACGTTTGTAACTTTTAATGTCCATTCTTGAATAGAAGGCAAATCTTCCTTCTTCCAGTATTGCACCACCAACAGTCTTGCTGCGGTTATTAAATACAGAATCAAGTTAGTCTCTATAACTGTACAATCAGTAATTATACCTAACAGGAATAACTGAGGGGTAAACTTTGTCCTTTTTTTTAAAGAACATTTTGCATAATCCACCATATTTTTATCCTGAATGCTTTAACCTTTTTACAAGTCCACCATATATGATAATATGTAGCATCAACACAATCACATCTCCAGTATTGAGGTTGTAAATTCGGATACATACAGGCCAGTTTTTTAGGATCTAAATGCCATCTATAAAACATCTTATAAAAGATCTCTCTCAAATTTTGGGCTTGTGTGAATTTTACATTTCTTACCCATATCTTTTCCCATGTATCCAACATTATTGGTTCTTCAAAATTGTGTGCCCACTTTATCATACAATCTTTGACTAATTCTGTTTCCGAATCCATTTCTATTAATACATTGTATAACCTTTTTATATGCATTTGACTTTGATCCCTAATTTGTTTTAGTAAATTATCCTCATTTTGCGTAAAACCTATTTTTTAATCTTTTTTCCATCTGGCCTGTAATTGCCCATACTGAAGCCATGTTTGAATTACCTTTTCCTCTTTTAGTAGGTTGCTAATTTGTTTACTACTGGTTCAGGCACCCTCCCACACGCGTTCGGGCGGGTGGGCGGAGCCTCCTGTTGCCGCTACTACCGGTTTGGCCAATTCGGGCTGAACCGGCGGCAATCTACCTCTGATTTAAACATCCAAACATCTATATATCCTGTATTGCAGCTTATCCAATCCCTTGCTTGGTTGGGACCAAAAATATTTGAAGTTCCTGGTATTTAGGAGATGCTAGTTTACCTCACATATTTGACTTCAAGACTGTGTGCAGTTAAGAGCAATAGGTCTATTCTGGACCTTCCACTGACTTTTAAGGATTAGAGCTTGGTCATAAACAGGGGGATAAAGAGATGAGGTTGAGTTCAGAACCCCATAGATTCCTGGTTATTTATTTCTTTAAAATTCTACTTCCTCTGCTGTGTGTCTAATCCATTATTTCTCCCTTCCGACAGGTGGTCTTGCTTATACATTGCATAGGAGTACAGCAGCAACAGCGTAGGAGAAATATGACACTGTCCTTGGAGATGACCAGTGAAACTGAATTGGTAACCTGGAGGCACAGATCGGAATTATTGGTCCTGTACCAAATTAATAAGATGAAGGATGAAGGCAGAAGAACTACTTTAAATGCCATACATTCCCAGCCCCTCCCCATCCCATTTTTTCTCTAAAATATTCAGATTGTTTCTTCCTGTAGTCTGTTTGGATATGTAAGTCTTAAGAATTTTGGGAGACTTCTGAAAGCAGGTCCCAGAAAGCAGGATTTCTCCTCTTCTCCCTTATATTCTGTTCCAGAAAGCCAAAGGTGCTAAAGTAGAATAAAATATGGATTAAAAATATAAGAATGAAGACATGGCATAAAAAGGATAGTGAGAAGCTTGCTGAAAAGAAATGTCTTCAGCCTCTAACCACAAGATGTTCCAGCCAACGTCCCTATATCAAAAGTCCAAACCACAAGGTTCAGATAAAGTTCATTATTGACACATAATCCACACCTGTAACAAAAGTAGAAATAAGACGTTCATCTCTTTATAAGGCTTTCTTCCCAAGGTAACCAATAAGGAATGAGTTAAATGCTTCTGTGTTACGCTGCCTTTGAGAATGTATAAGAACGCCTGCTTCGACAATGAAGGTGGTTCAGAATTTACAATGTTAGCTATTTCGCTAACTTTCTGAACCTGGCTGCCAAATAAACTTTTCCTGGATCCCGAGAAGTCTAAAGCCTATCATTTTCTGCAACAGTGCCTTTTGGTTTATCCACACCCATTTGCACCATCCAAGTAACCAAGGGGGTATGGATAAACTTCCAAGTGGCCTCCATGACTATCAGAAAAAGTACTAATGACTAGAAGACTGGAAGGGATATACGTAAATCCTTCCCTCTTCCACCATTCAGTCAGAACTGAAGAAGCATCTTGGATGAGAAGTGAAATGTCTTGAAGGGGGTGGGGGTGGAGTCCAATTGCCTTTTGAAAAAGCATCTTTGGGGTAACCACGACCTGGATGACCGAGAATCTCCATAGATTTTTTCAGGAAAGCTGATTTCCGTTCTGCCCAAGGGGAAAGAAAAAATAAAATTAATTTTCTTCCTGCCAGAAGAAATAGGATGGAATTATTCCTGGCATGTCTTCCTTCCAAGGATGGTGATCAAGAAGTCTCTGGATAAAACCCCCCAAACTCACCTTGGCTGCATCTCAGATTTTCCCCTTTTCCATATCACACCTTTAAATTTTTATTTGCTGGAAATCAGAGTTGTTGTGTTTTAGTATAAGGAACTCTAAAGAATTACCATATTTTTCAGAGTATAAGATGCTCTGAAGTATAAGACGCCCCTAGCTTTTGGGGAGGAACACAAGAAAAAAATCTGTCTCCCAGCAATTTGCCTCCTTGCAGCAAACAGCAAACCAATTGCCTATTGATGTCTCTGCATCGCCCCCCCATTTTTGCCCAACGCAGCCTGTTTTTGGCCTATGTGCTTCGCATTTTCCACCCGTATGTGGCATACATTCTCAGGCTTTGGCATTTTATCATTGTATCTGTATAAATCACCCGTCCTTCAAAGTGTCTTTACGTCTGAAAGTATTTGGAGGGGGAAATTGTATTTCCAATTCAACTGAATTTATGCAATTGAGAACTACTTTCAACGATGACTTTTTTATCAATGACTGAACTTTTTATCTCTAAGCATGTGCAAAATATCTTCTTCGATAAAAAGGCATAAATATTTGCAATGTTTCAAAGGCCCCCCGAGAGGCTGTCCTGCCTGACCTAGTAGTTTTCACACTTAATGTCCAAATCTCACTTTACGTCCTACTTTATCCCTCCCCCATTCTAGACTCTATTAATACCTACAATTGAGTCTAGCCTGTTAGATTAACAATATAAGCATGCAGGATACAGAATAGCAAAAAAGCAAGGATACAAGCAATGCACATCTTAGGGCTTATCTTCCGGAATCACTTTCCCCACTTCTAAGAGTGCAATTTGAATATAGGAGCTATGATCTGAAACTTCATCTTCCTTGAGAGTATGTGGGGTTTGGCTTTCCATTAACATTTACTCCTTTTCAGCCTGTATTTCTTTTACAGACCTCATAACGAGCTGTTTAAGCAAGGGTATTATGTAAGGGAGGAAGGCTAACCTTGCGATTCCACATAATAAAAGAAATAGCATTTGTTTAATTCAACCTGTTCCTGGTAGCCAAGAGAACCATTCATCTGTCCCTTGCATTCTTTAACCAATTAAGGAAGCTGGGTTTTGTAGTTCTTTAACTACACCCCCCCCCCCCAGACCTCTCCTGATTTATTCATATAGAAACAGCAATCTTCTCCCAGGAATACACATAGCCCACCTTTTTCAGCAGTTTAAAGATCTATGGCATGCCGGTTCAGCAATTTGATTCAGGCTTTCTTGGAATTCTTCCGACAGCTGCCTGAGCTGTGTAATGGAGTGGGTCATTCCACCTACACCCGTTCCAACTGCAGTCCCTATTCTCAAGATCACTAATAACGGAATTAGGAGCAGCCCTCTTTTCTGGACATGTCCCATGAGGGCTACAGGGAGGGTCTGTTCCCCACTTACCACCCATTTTAGGGAGGAGGTGTATTAGAGTGCATGTGCCAGTCCAATTGGTGGGTAAACATCGATATGCATTTCTCCCACATAGGAAGAAAACTCCATTTTCTCCTACACATACGCCGATGTTCACGGAGAAGGCATGGGCTCCGAGGTTCTTTTCATTAGTCCAGACTTGTAAGGTTCCTGCTAGGAACATACCAGTCAGGGGCTGTAATGGAATTTCTTGATTAGGATCCATTAACTTATTCCTGAGGTCTGGTCCTTCAAAGAGATATTGCAAAAGTAAACACAAACTCCCGTAGCAGATTGCATTGAAAGCCAAACGGGAAGTCAGGGTGGTTGGAATGGCCTTGACAGCTTCCAGTGGTCAGATTCCCCTCCCATCGGTTAAAAACAAGTGGAGGTGGGAGCGAGAAAGTGTCTTTCTGTTGGAAGAACTTGTGAGCAGTGGGAGACATGCTGCAAGTCAATTTTTCGTCTACAAGGGTTTTCCTGGGGGCAAGATACATTTCAGATGGGCATTGTTCCTCTGATAGTGACCCTACAGGAATGCCAGGTTAATTTGCCAATCAAATTAATGAAGACGATCCAAGACAAGGACTTTACCAGGGGCAGGGAGTGGGGGTTGCAAAAGTCCAGGATGCGACGGGTCTGTGAATATTTTCACAGCCCTTTTTTTGACTCACGCCGTGTACAGGTCCTCAATGGAAGGCAGATTGGTAGCATTTTTTTTTTTTGGCTCATAAATGATCAAAGGGGAACTGAAAAAGGAATCAACTTTCCCATTTCTCATAACTAGGTGTGGCGGAATAAGATTCTTTTTCCTTTTTTTAAATTTTATTGATGTTGCAACTTTTCCAGTAGTAAGTAGAAATGAAACAGAAACTCTGAATGTAGAACAATTTCACAAAGTAAACGTAACACTATAATGCTGCACAAAATGTCTCAGAATGAATTGAACAGATTTTAGGGTTTGGTGCCCACACAGTTATGGGGCTGGTTGCCCCCATGAGAAGCCCCTCCCCATCTGCATTCAAATTCCTAGTTTCCCTATCATAAAACTCTCCAATTTTTGTAGTTTTATAATGTTGTTTTAAGTTTTTTAATATTTTAATCTTAAATGATTTGGTATTTAATATTTCAATATATTAATTAAATTGTGCACCACCAAGACCCCCTCATTGAGAGAGCGGGATGGTTAAGAAGTTTGATCTATGAATAAACTAATCAAATTTTCATGGATTTTTTTGAGTGAATTGAAAGGCATAGAAACTTAATCAATCAATAAAATTTATTTCTAGATGTGAAGTTTAATGGTTCAAACTGCAGTGACTCTTACATTGATATGTTGCAAGCATTTTAAGATCTGAGAAAGCCAAGAATTAAGAAATTCAACAGGAAAGAAACTTTATATGGGGGGGACCCAATTTGGATATCATATAAAGCGTCCCTTCCTGATAAAGGAAGTGAAAGTCATTGGTTAACGTATTATATCTGGCACTCAAGCATTCGAGACTTCTACTTCGGAGAGTTATCATCTGCAGAACAGTCAAAGAACAATTTCTAAGCTGGTGAGATAGTATTTCTTTATTTCTTTAATCATTTAAGAATTGACAAATTTTATTCTTAATGAGCTTCAAGAAGTACTGATGGGATCTAATTCTAATCTTTTGAAATCAATATTTTACGCTAGGCTCCTTCACTTAAGATTGTGGGGAAAGCTGCATATATTTTTTTCTGCTTGCTGAATAATACTTCTAAGCACTGTTTGTTTCATAATTAATAATGAGATTAATAGCAGCTCAATTAATACATTAATACATTAACTAATTAATGTATTAGCTCAATTAATGTATTAGCTCAAGATGCCTCGACAAATCCCAAAGGTCAGATCTTCTTTCAGATGTTCGGCTTCTTAAAATGTTTGTTCATTTCTGATAAACTTGATCGCTCTTCCGTTTAAATCAGGGATGTCCAAACTTGGGAACTTTAAGACTTGTGGACTTCAACTCCCAGAATTGTTAGAAGACATAGTAATTAAGTGGCGTCACCATAAATGATCAAAGTAATGAACATCAGTAACATAAAATTAATGTTGTTCCATCCAGACCTCTCGGCCAGTGGCAGACCAGTGCATCCCATAGAAATGAGTGCCCTGCATTTCGGTGTTGCGTTGTCTTCCTTCATCAGCCTTCTGTGCCTGATCCTTGCCTTGGCCACAGACTATTGGATAGCCAATAGTCTAATCGGAACCCGTCTGGGTCTATGGAAATTTTGTAAGGACCGTGAATGTTACCCACTTGGTGTGGAATTCGTGTCAGGTAAGATTCAATATTCCATAATGCATCACTAATCTGAAAGGTCCAGGATCCTCCACCTTGAATCTTGTGTCTGCATTGGCTCCTTACAGGTTCTTTACATGCCATCCGAACCTTCATGTTTCTGGGGATGATTAATGGCGTTTTCTCTCTCGGTGGGCTTTGTGTCCTGTTTTGGAAACCCCTTCTTGGCAATATCTCCATGAGCAGCACTGCATGGTATGGCAGCTTTTCTGCAGGTAAGAATCTGTACACGAGTCTTTTCACCGATACCATTTTTTTGTGTGGCTTAGTTTAAAACTATGACTATTTGTGTGTGTGTGTGTGTGTGTGTGTGTGTGTGTGTGTATTTGTGTGTGTGTGTGTGTGTGTGTGTGTGTGTGTTATAATTCTGCTGGCTGCCAGCAGTTTGATCCTCACTGGCTCAAGGGTGACTCAGCCTTCCACCTTTCCGAGATTGGGAAGGACCCAAGTTGTTGGGTGCAATATGCTGACTCAGTTAAGTGCTTAGAGAGGGCTGTCAAGCACGGTGAAGGGTTATTTAAGTCCAGGTGCTATTGCTATTTAAAACATCCTCCTCACTGTCATTCCTAATTCTATATTCTGCCTGCTTTTGAAGTTCCTTCAGTTCAGGTTTTCAGAGGAAGATAGTTAATGAAGATATCTCAAAAGATGGTTAATTCCACCCTTTTTCTTATGGGCCACCCAGTCCAAATGTTCACCAATCTCTTATTTCATGTTCTTATGGGAAACAGCCAGGCAGGCTGGGACATCTGCTCAGTGTGTCCTTGAGGTAACAGCAATGTCTCATGGAAGCTGACGGATGCTTGAATACCATTCTCCCACCCCTCCATCCCACCCACCCCATTGCCTGTTATTGTCAAGTGGCAAACAAAGATGAAATGTAGGTTAAAATGTGAGTGAGCCTTGAGAGCAGGGTATCTTCAAATGTGACCCTAGCTCAGGCTAGAGATGACTAAAGCATAAGTGGCTGTGAGAAAAGTCTTTTGATCTAGGAAAGGATGCAGTTCACTGTTAAAACAGATTTATAAAAGGAAAAATTTGACACCGAGAAAACAAAATTGGCAAATTAACCAGAGGTGCTTTTTTAAAAGGCAACTGGACTTCCTTTGTTTTTCACTGAAGATGCTTTGCTTCTCATCCAAGAAGCTACTTAAAGTTCTCTTTTTGTTGAGAAGCAAAACGTCTTCAAGGAAAAACACAGAGAGTCCACTAGGCTTTTGAAAAAAAGTACTTTTGAGGACAACCATGACCTGGATGATTGAAAAATCTCCATAGATATTTGGCAAATTAACTCATCTTTTGAAGCGCCTGTTTCGGTCACTTTCTTTGCAATGAGAGCAGAAAAGCCCATTGGTGTCTTCCATACTTCTGAAGGAAAGGTTTCTACCTCTACCTCTCTCTTGATTTTCAGGCCTCTGCGTCATGATTGCCATGTCCATTTTCACAGCAAATGCTGCTGCCACCACCTACTATGCATGGTCTTTTGGTTTGGGTTGGGCCTCTTTTCCTTTGTATCTTCTAACTGGTAAGATCTTTTTTGGATACCCTGGTGAGATTTCTTTTAAAGATACATCTTTATGCTTTCTGAATATTTTCACAACAATGAAACGTATTTCATTTTGGGTTGGGAACTAAGCGCATTTCCCTGGCAGGAGAGGAATCAGCAACATTTAAACCAGAGGTGGTTTGCTATTTTTTTTTAATTGAGAATTTTTGAAAAAAAAGGCTTTTACAAATATTTACCTCCCGTCCCCCACTCGAACCCACCCGAACTCAACCCCCCAACCTCCCCCCACCCCCGACTTCCCAGAACAAATACAGGGTATAAATCTTTAACAAAGATGTTCTAAAATAAACTTAAAGAAAGTTAGTTAGTATCAACTTTCATTTGAGCTTTAACTCCTCTTTGCTAGGCTAACTCTAAACAGATTATGTCATTCCTTGTTTCCTCAGTCATAAACTATCTGGAATTTCTTAAACCCATATTTATTTTGAGTATAGTCAATCCATCTTCTCCACTCCAGTTTATATCTCTCATTTGAGTGATCCTTGAGATATGCTGATATTTTAGCCATCTCTGCTAGGTTTGTCTTTTTAATGTCCATTCTTGAATAGTAGGCAAATCTTCCTTCTTCCAGTATTGCACCACCAACAGTCTTGCTGCGGTTATTAAATGCAGAACCAAGTTAGTCTCTATAACTGTACAATCAGTAATTATACCTAACAGGAATAACTGAGGGGTAAACTTTGTCCTTTTTTTTAAAGAACATTTTGCATAATCCACCATATTTTTATCCAAAATGCTTTAACCTTTTCACAAGTCCACCATATATGATAATATGTAGCATCGAGACAGTCACATCTCCAGCATTTAGGTTGTAAATTCAGATACATACAGGCCAGTTTTTTAGGATCTAAATGCCATCTATAAAACATCTTATAAAAGTTCTCTCTCAAATTTTGGGCTTGTGTGAATTTTACAATTCTTACCCATATCTTTTCCCATGTATCCAACATTATTGATTCTTCAAAATTTTGTGCGAATTTTATCATACAATCTTTGACTAATTCTGTTTCCGAATCCATTTCTATTAATACATTGTATAAATGTATTTATATGCATTTGACTTTGATCCCTAATTTGTTTTACTAGATTATCCTCATTTTGCGTAAAACCTAATTTTTAATCTTTTTTCCATCTGGCCTGTAATTGCCCATACTGCAACCATGTTTGAATTACCTTTTCCTCTTTTAGTAGGTTGCTAATTTTTTTTACTACTGGTTCAGGCGCCCTCCCACACATGTTCGGGCTGGTGGGCGGAGCCTCCTGTTGCCGCTACTAGCGGTTTGGACAATTCGGGCTGAATCGGCTGCAATCTACCTCTGATTTAAACATCCAAACATCTATATATCCTGTATTGCAGCTTATCCAATCCCTTGCTTGGTTGGGACTAAAAATATTTGAAGTTCCTGGCATTTAGGAGATGCTAGTTTACCTCACATATCTGACTTCAAGACTGTGTGCAGTTAAGAGCAATAGGTCTATTCTGGACCTTCCACTGACTTTTAAGGATTAGAGCTTGGTCATAAACAGGGGGATAAAGAGATGAGGTTGAGTTCAGAACCCCATAGATTCCTGGTTATTTATTTCTTTAAAATTCTACTTCCTCTGCTGGGTGGTTAATCCATTATTTCTCCCTTCCGACAGGTTGGCTTGCTTATAGATTGCATAGGAGTACAGCAGCAACAGCGTAGGAGAAATATGACACTGTGTTACGCTGCCTTTGAGAATGTATAAGAATGCGTGCTTCGACAATGAAGGTTGTTCAGAATTTACAATGTTAGCTATTTCTGAACCTGCCTGCCAAATAAACTTTTCCTGGATCCTGAGAAGTCTAAAGCCTGTTATTTTCTGCAACAATGCCTTTTGGTTTATCCACACCCATTTGCACCATCCAAGTAACCCAGGGGGTATAGATAAACTTCCAAGTGGCTTTCATGACTATCAGAAAAAGTACTAATGACTAGAAGTCTGCAAAGGATATACGTAAATCCTTCCCTCTTCCACCATTCAGTCAGAACTGAAGAAGCGTCTTGGATGAGAAGTGAAATGTCTTGAAAGGGGGGGGGGGTGGAGTCCAATTGCCTTTTGAAAAAGCATCTTTGGGGTAACCACGACCTGGATGACCGGGAATCTCCATAGATTTTTTCAGGAAAGCTGATTTCTGTTCTGCCCAAGGGGAAAGAAAATATAAAATTAATTTTCTTCCTGCCAGAAGAAATAGGATGGAGTTATTCCTGGCATGCCTTCCTTCCAAGGATGGTGATCAAGAAGTCTCTGGATAAAAACCCCCAAACTCACCTTGGCTGCATCTCAGATTTTCCCCTTTTCCATATCACACCTTTAAATTTTTATTTGCTGGAAATCAGAGTTTTTGTGTTTTAGTATAAGGAACTCTAAAGAATTACCATATTTTTCAGAGTATAAGACGCTCTGAAGTATACGACGGACCTAGCTTTTGGGGAGGAAAACAAGAAAAAATTCTGCCTCCCAGCAATTTGCCTCCTTGCAGCAAACAGCAAACCAATTGCCTATTGATATCTCTGCACCACCACCACCCCCATTTTTGCCCAACGCAGCCTGTTTTTGGCCTATGTGCTTCGCCTTTTCCACCCGTATGTGGCATACATTCTCAGGCTTTGGCATTTTATCATTGTATCCGTATAAATCACCCGTCCTTCAAAGTGTCTTTACCTCTGAAAGTATTTGGAGGGGAAAATGGTATTTCCAATTCAACTGAATTTATGCAATTGGGAACTAATTTCAACGATGGCTTTTTTATCAATGACTGAACTTTTTATCTCTTAAGCATGTGCAAAATATCTTCTTCGATAAAAAGGCATAAATATTTGCAATGTTTCAAAGGCCCCCCAAGAGGCTGTCCTGCCTGACCCAGTAATTTTCACACTTAATGTCCAAATCTCACTTTACGTCCTACTTTATCCCTCCCCCACTCTAGACTCTATTAATACCTACAATTGAGTCTAGCCTGTTAGATTAACAATATAAGCATGCAGGATACAGAATAGCAAAAAAGCAAGGATACAAGCAATGCACATCTTAGGGCTTATCTTCCGGAATCACTTTCCCCACTTCTAAGAGTGCAATTTGAATATAGGAGCTATGATCTGAAACTTCATCTTCCTTGTGGGTATCCGGGGTTAGGCTTTCCATTAACATTAACTCCTTTTCAGCCTGTATTTCTTTTACAGACCTCATAACGAACTGTTTAAGCAAGGGTATTATGTAAGGGAGGAAGGCTAACCTTGAGATTCCGCATAATAAAAGAAATACCATTTGTTTAATCCAACCTGTTCCCAGTAGCCAAGAGAACCATTCATCTGTCCCTTGCATTCTTTAACCATTTGAGGAAGCTGGGTTTTGTAGTTCTTTAACTACATCACACACACACAGACCGCTCCTGATTTATTCATATAGAAACAGCAATCTTCCCCCAGGAATACACATAGCCCACCTTTTTCAGCAGTTAAAAGATCTATGGCACGCCGGTTCAGCAATTTGGTTCAGGCTTTCTTGGAATTCTTCGACAGCTCCCTGAACTGTGTAATGGAGTGGGTCCTTCCACCTACACCCGTTCCAACTGCAGTCCCTATTCTCAAGATCGCTAATAGCGGAATTAGGAGCAGCCCTCTTTTCTGGACATGTCCCATGAGGCGTACAGGGAAGGTCTGTTCCCCACTTACCACCCATTTTAGGGAGGAGGTGTATTAGAGTGCATGTGCCAGTCCAATTGGTGGGTAAACATCGATATGCATTTCCCCCACCTAGGAAGAAAACTCCATTTTCTCCTACACATACGCCGATGTTCACGGAGAAGGCATGGGCTCCAAGGTTCCTTTCATTAGTCCAGACTTGTAAGGTTCCTGCTAGGAACATACCAGTCAGGGGCTGTAATGGAATTTCTTGATTAGGATCCATTAACTTATTCCTGAGGTCTGGTCCTTCAAAGAGATATAGCAATAGCAATAGCAATAGCAGTTCGACTTATATACCGCTTCATAGGGCTTTCAGCCCTCTCTAAGCGGTTTACAGAGTCAGCATATTGTCCCCCAAAATCCGGATCCTCATTTTACCCATCTCAGAAGGATGGAAGGCTGAGTCAACCCTGAGCCGGTGAGATTTGAACAGCCAAAATGCAGAACTGCATTCAGCTGAAGTAACCTGCAGTTGCTGCATCTAACCACTGTGCCACCTCGGCTCTATATTGCAAAAGTAAACACAAACTCCCATAACGGATTGCATTGAAAATCAAATGGGAAGTCAGGGTGGTTGGAATGACCTTGGGCAGCTTCCAGTGGTCAGATTCTCCTCCCATCGGTTAAAAACAATTGGAGGTGGGAATGACTTTCTGTTGGAAGATCTTGTGAGCAGAGGGAGACATGCTGCGAGTCAATTTTTCATCTACAAGGGTTTTCCTGGGGGCAAGATACATTTCAGATGGGCATTGTTCCTCTGATAGTGAACCCCACAGGAATGCCAGGTTAATTTGCCAATCAAATTAATGAAGACGATCCAAGACAAGGACTTTACCAGGGACAAGGGAGAGGGGGTCGAAAGATGCAAGGGGTCTGTGAATATTTTCACAGCCCTTTTTTTGACTCACGCCGTGTACAGGTCCTCAATGGAAGGCAGGTTGGTAGCAATATTTTTTTTGGCTCATAAATGATCAAAGAGGAACTGAAAAAGGAATCAAATTCCCCATTTCTCATAACTAGGTGTGGCGGAATAAGCGTCTTTTTCATTTTTTTTTAATTTCATTGATGTTGAGACTTTTCCAGTAGCAAGTAGAAACGAAACAGAAACTCTGAATGTAGAACAATTTCACAAAGTAAACGTAACACTATAATGCTGCACAAAATGACTCAGAATGAATTGAACAGATTTTAGGGTTGGGTGCCCACACAGTCATGGCGCTGGTTGCCCCCATGAGAAGCCCCTCCCCATCAGCATTCAAACTCCTAGTTTCCCTATCATGGAACACTCCAATTTTTGTAGTTTTATAATGTTGTTTTAAGTTTTTTAATTTTTTAATCTTAAATCATTTGATTTTTAATGTTTCAATGTATTAATTAAATTGTGCACCACCAAGACCCCCTCATTGAGAGAGAGAGGGATGGTTAAGAAGTTTGATCTATGAATAAACTAATCAAATTTTCATGGATTTTTTTTGAGTGAATTGAAAGGCATAGAAACTTAATCAATCAATAAAATTTATTTCTAGATGTGAAGTTTAATGGTTCAAACTGCAGTGACTCTTACATTGATATGTTGCAAGCATTTTAAGATCTGAGAAAGCCAAGAATTAAGAAATTCAACAGGAAACAAACTTTATATGGGCGGGGACCCAATTTGGATATCATATAAAGCATCCCTTCCTGATAAAGGAAGTGAAAGTCATTGGTTAACGTATTATATCTGCCACTCAAGCATTCGAGACTTCTACTTCGGAGAGTTATCACCTGCAGAACAGTCAAAGAACAATTTCTAAGCTGGTGAGATAGTATTTCTTTATTTCTTTAATCATTTAAGAATTGGCAAATTTTATTCTTAACGAGCTTCAAGAAGTACTGATGGGATCTAATTCTAATCTTTTGAAATCAATATTTTACACTAGGCTCCTTCACTTAAGATTGTGGGGAAAGCTGCATATATTTTTTTCTGCTTGCTGAATAATTCTTCTAAGCACTGTTTGTTTCATAATTAATAATGAGATTAATAGCGGCTCAATTAATACATTAATACATTAACTAATTAATGTATTAGCTCAATTAATGTATTAGCTCAAGATGCCTTGAGAAATCCCAAAGGTCAGATCTTCTTTCAGATGTTCGGCTTCTTAAAATGTTTGTTCATTTCTGATAAACTTGATTGCTCGTCCGTTTAAATCAGGGGTGTTCAAACTTGGGAACTTTAAGACTTGTGGACTTCAACTCCCAGAATTATTAGCAGACAAAGTAATTAAGCGGCGTCACCATAAATGATCAAAGTAATGAACATCAGTAACATAAAATTAATGTTGTTCCATCCAGACCTCTCGGCCTGTGGCAGACCAGTGCATCCCATAGAAATGAGTGCCCTGCATTTCGGTGCTGTGTTGTCTTCCTTCATCAGCCTTCTGTGCCTGATCCTTGCCTTGGCCACAGACTATTGGATAGACAATAGTCTTCTCGGAACCCGTCTGGGTCTATGGAAAGTTTGTACGGACCGTGAATGTTACCAACTTGGTGTGGAATTGGTGGGAGGTAAGATTCAATATTCCATAATGCATTACTAATCTGAAAGGTCCAGGATCCTCCACCTTGAATCTTGTGTCTGCATTGGCTTCTTACAGCTTCTTTACATGCCATCCGAACCTTCATGTTTCTGGGGATGATTAATGGCGTTTTCTCTCTCGGTGGGCTTTGTGTCCTGTTTTGGAAACCCCTTCTTGGCAATATCTCCATGAGCAGCACTGCATGGTTTGGCAGCTTTACTGCAGGTAAGGATCTGTACAAGAGTCTTTTCACAGATACCATTTTTGTGTGTGGCTTAGTTTAAAACTATGACTATTATTTGTGTGTGTGTGTGTGTGTGTGTGTGTGTGTGTGTTTGTGTGTGTTATAATTCTGCTAACTGCCAGCAGTTTGATCCTCACTGGCTCAAGGTTGACTCAGCCTTCCACCTTTCCGAGATTGGTAAAGACCCAAGTTGTTGGGTGCAATATGCTGAGCACCTGATGTAAATCCAGGTGCTATTGCTATTTAAAACAGCCTCCTCACTGTCATTCCTAATTCTATATTCTGCCTGCTTTTGAAGTTCCTTCAGTTCAGGTTTTCAGAGGAAGACAGTTAATGAAGATATCTCAAAAGATAGTTAATTCCACCCTTTTTCTTATGGGCCACCCAGTCCAAATGTTCACCAATCTCTTCTTTCGTCTTCTTATGGGAAACAGCCAGGCAGGCTGGGACATCTGCTCAGTGTATCCTTGAGGTGACAGCAATGTCTCATGGAAGCTGACGGATGCTTGAATACCGTTCTCCCACCCCTCCATCCCACCCACCCCATTGCCTGTTATTGTCAAGTGGCAAACAAAGGTGAAATGTAGATGAAAATGTGTGTGAGCCTTGAGAGCATGGTTGGGGCCAATGAATCTAGTAGGCATTTCCAAGGGCAGAAAAGACATGGCTCCAATATCTCATAAGATGGCACAGTTTAGTTGAAGGGAGATGGAACATACCCATCTTACACACCATACCCAAGTGTTCTTTGCAATGAGAGTAGAAAAGCCCATTGGTGTCTTCCATACTTCTGAAGGAAAGGTTTCTACCTCTACCTCTCTCTTGATTTTCAGGCCTCTGCGTCATGATTGCCATGTCCATTTTCACAGGAATTACTAACACCCCCTACTATGGATGGTCTTTTGGCTTGGGTTGGGCCTCTTTTCCTTTGTATCTTCTAACTGGTAAGGATCTTTTTGGATACCCTGGTGAGATTTCTTTTAAAGATACATCTTTATGCATTCTGTATATTTTCACAACAATGAAACCTATTTCATTTCATTTTGGGTTGGGAACTAAGCACATTTCCCTAGGCTTTGAGCAAGCAAACAAGTAGTAATTAATAGAATGAGGGACATGGAGTTCCAAGAAGAACTAAATAGGTTGCCTCTCCACAGTAGGGACAGAATTAAACAGGGTGCGTGGGAATCGGCAAGATATCTAAATGACCTGATCTCCCCAAAACAAAGAATAGCTTTCTTCAGAGCCAGATTTAACATTCTTCCTTCAGCACTCCTCCAGGGCAGGTATAAGAGAACACCTATAGCAGAACGGGTTTGTATATGTGGTAAAGGAGAAGTGGAAGATAATTCACATGTTCTATTACACTGCGAGCTATACAGAGCTTGTAGGTCTGCATATATTCTCCCCTTATTAGAGAGATTGCCAGGGAGGGCAGACCATTTTTATCTAGGCTTTCTCCTCCAGGACCTGAACCCTGTTACCACGTATGCAGTGGCAAAGTTCTGTGCTGCTGCAATGTCCATAACAAACAAATTGGCTACAGAAGTATTGTACCATCTTGTACCAATTATCTGGACATACCTCTAACAATCTTTGGACCATTATGTTATTATCCACTTTTAATGTCAATACTTTTTCATTATATTTTAATGTTAGTATTTTTTAATATAGTTTAAAAACTAATGTGTATTGCTGGTCTTTGACCGTAATAAAGATTTTACTTACTTACTGGCAGGAGAGGAATCAGCAACATTTAAACCAGAGGTGGGTTGTTAATTTTTTTACTACTGGTTCAGGCGCCCTCCCACATGTGTTTGGGCAGGTGGGTGGAGCCTCCTGCTGCAGCTACTACTGGTTTGGCCAATTCGGGCTGAACCGGCGGCAATCTACCTCTGATTTAAACATCCAAACATCTATATATCCTGTATTGCAGCTTATCCAATCCCTTGCTTGGTTGGGACCAAAAATATTTGAAGTTCCTGGCATTTAGGAGATGCTAGTTTACCTCACATATCTGATTTCAAGACTGTGTGCAGTTAAGAGCAATAGGTCTATTCTGGACCTTCCACTGACTTTTAAGGATTAGAGCTTGGTCATAAACAGGGGGATAAAGAGATGAGGTTGAGTTCAGAACCCCATAGATTCCTGGTTATTTATTTCTTTAAAATTCTACTTCCTCTGCTGGGTGGCTAATCCATTATTTCTCCCTTCCGACAGGTGGTCTTGCTTATACATTGCATAGGAGTACAGCAGCAACAGCGTAGGAGAAATATGACACTGTCCTTGGAGATGACCAGGGAAACTGAATTGGTAACCTGGAGGCACAGATCAGAATTATTGGTCCTGTACCAAATTTATAAGATGAAGGATGAAGGCAGAAGAACTACTTTAAATGTAGTAAAACAGCCATACATTCCCAGCCGCTCCCCATCCCATTTTTTTCTCTAAAATATTCAGATTGTTTCTTCCTGAAGTCCATTTGGATTTGTAAATCTTAACCTTGGCTGCATCTCAGATTTTCCCCTTTTCCATATCACACCTTTAAATTTTTATTTGCTAGAAATCAGAGTTTTTGTGTTTTAGTATAAGGAACTCTAAAGAATTACCATATTTTTCAGACTATAAGATGCTCTGAAGTATAAGACGCACCTAGCTTTTGGGGAGGAAAACAAGAAAAAAAATCTGCCTCCCAGTAATTTGCCTCCTTGCAGCAAACAGCAAACCTATTGCCTATTGATTTCTCCACAACCCCACCCCCCACCCCCATTTTTGGCCTCCGCAGCCTGTTTTTGGCCTATGTGCTTCCCATTTCCCCCCGGTTTTTGGCATACACTCTCAGGCTTTGGCATTGTATCATTGTATCATTGTATCTATCCTTCAAAGAGTCTTTAGGTCTGAAACTATTTGGAGGGGGAAATGGATTTGAATTTATGCAATTGAGAACTACTTTCAACGATGGCTTTTGTATCAACGACTGAACTTTTTATCTCTAAACATGTGCAAAATATCTTCTTCAATAAAAAGGCATAAATGTTTGCAATGTTTCAGGAGAATTTCATTGGAGAAAGAAAATTTGGTTGGAGTTGGATGCCAACTATGGCAGCTGCACCTCAGCACCACTGAAATTGGTTTTTTTTTTTTGAGAAAGTTTTTTATTGTTTTCGTTAAACTAAAAAAAATAAGAAAAAAATCATCTTTAGTTACATCTTGTTGAAAGCGTATCGATTGGTTACAAATATATTCCATGCGTTTCTTCCACAGTCCTTACATATACTTCATTCAAATCATGTTGTACATTTTAAGTCAAGAAAGAAAAGTTATGTATTTTACTATCCCTGTACCACAATTCTCATTTTGGTTACCATTGTTTAAACATATTTTTATCTAGAATCATTTATATTAGAAGACACAACCACCTACTGGCGTTCATTTACACTTTCAATAGATCTCCAATACCATTGCACCTTTATGACATGTTCTAAAATTAATTCGGTTAAGTAAGATATCTAAGCATTTCCCCCTCCCCCCGTAACACATCTGTATATATCATTAAATATTGTCCATTAACATTTCATTGTTATTATTGTAGTTAACTAAAGGTTATTTACTGATTATCTCCCCTCTCCTTTCCAAGCCCACACAATATTATAACTTTATAACCGTTTTTAAACAATGATTTATTAATAAGATTTATAGGACTTTTCCCTCAATCCCAAATTAATTAGTTACGTGCTAAGAAAATAAACATAAGACATCTAAGACAATCTAAGAAATATTAACATTTCTACTTGACAATCACCCAGAATGTATATTAGCATTTCTATGGTCTGGTTATTTATCCTAACTAGGGTTATTATTTCTCTATTAGTATCATAGTAAATTTATGTTAATGAATAAACATTCAGAGCACCACTGCAACTGTTGTTGTTAGATGTGAAGTTGTGTCGACCCATCGCAATCCCATGGACAATATTCCTCCAAGGCCTTCCTGTCCTCTACCATTTAAGCTCACGCCTGAAATTAACTGAATTAACTGAAATTAATGGGAACTAAGTAACTATTCATTCTTAGTGGGTTAGGGACTAATTTATAACCTAGTGAGTGCAACACGGAATTTAAACCTCTGATAATAAACTCATCTAAGACTGCAATCATCATAAATTAGGGCTGTTAGATATAAAATATGTTCAACAGCCAATATTTGAATAAACAAGGAGAAGGAAATGGATATGAAGAAAATTTTATTTGATCACAGACTAAACCGCATAGGACCAGCTGAATGTCACTCATGATTTACAATAATAAAAGGAGGGAGAGTGTAGTGTAGTGGTTCAGTGTAGTGGTTAAGGGATCAGACTAGAAACCGGGAGATTGTGAGTTCTAGTCCAGCTTTAAGGAAACAGCCAATTGGGTGACCTTGGGCCATCCGTTTTCTCTTAGCTCTAGGAAGGAAGCACTTGTGGAACATCTTACCAAGAAAACAACTGCCTTGCTTAGCAATGCTCACGTTTGCAAACTGGTAGCGATGGTAAGTTGATTTCACTCCTGGTTCAGATGACTTAAAATGGTTTAATGACTCAGGACGGCTGCGTCTGTTGCATTGTTGATATGTTGAAATCATTTTAAGATTTTAGCAAGCCAAGAATTAAGAAAGTCAAACAGGAAACAAACCTGTTTAGAGGAAGTGATAGTTATGTGTTGATGTAGTAACTGGGAGTGGAGCCCAAGCATTCTTGAGCGTTATCACCTATAAGAAGGCCAAGAAACAAATTCTAAGCTTTGAGGTAATATTTCTTTATCTCTTTAACCATTTAAGAGTTGGGAAATTTTATTCTTAATGAGCCCCAAGAAATACTGGATCTAATGATGACCTTGTGAAATAAATATTTTACACTAGGCTTATTCACATAAAGTTGTGGAAAAGTTGCATCTGTTTGGTTTATGGAATACTAAATACTATTTGTTTTATAATCAACTAGAACTCACAGTCTCCTGGTTTCTAGGCATCTTGTTCTTAACCAGCATGCCAAGCTTGCTGTACAGGTTGGTGCCAGGCCATCTGGCAAGGATGGGGTCAAGGTTTGAAAATGGGAATTTGGCTTTGTTTTAAAAGAATATGATGGGGCATATGAATGCTTTTGTGTTTCTGTTTTTAAATGGAAGGAAACTACCTCCAAATCATACTACAGCTTTGTGAAGGAGATTGACCAGACATCTGGGATAATATTTCATTTCATTTCATTTTCCTTTATTTGTATGCCGCCCTTTTCCCTGGGGGGACTCAGGGCGGCTCACAATTCAAAAAGGGAGGGGGGGAAAGACAAACAGTATTCAAATATGGAAACAATACAACATATTAAAAGAGAGCACAACAGTCACACAATTCGGGTGGGGTTGGAATCTTAACCCCAGGCCAGCCGGGACAGCCAGATCTTCAAAGCGGCGCGGAAGGATTGGAGGGTGGTGAGGGTCCGAATCTCCACGGGGAGTTCGTTCCAGAGGGTCGGAGCAGCCACCGAGAAGGCTCTCCTCCGGGTAGTTGCCAGTTTGCATTGGCTAGTAGATGGAATTCGGAGGAGGCCTAATCGATGCGATCGTATCAGTCTAGTGGAGGTAATTGAAGGCATGTCTTTCTTCTCTACTGGTGGGCTGTATTGCTAACTTACTGTGGATACAATGGCCTACAAGAAAGCAGGAAAGGCAAGAGACAGAATCTCTTCAGGATTTCAAAATATGATTATAATTTATACCAATGAAGAAGAGTTCTAATGTTTTATGGGGGCATCTCTTTCAGGACCTCCAAACAGCTCATCATTAATTGTTGGGGAGAAAGATATCAATTAATATCAATAAAACCTAAACAAATACAACAGGCAAACATCAGAAAACCTTTAATTTAAATTTTAAAAGTGAAGTCTTCACACTGAGGCACATTCAAAAGTCTACTTCTTGATTTGGATATTGATGACATGGATTTTAGTGAGTTACTTAAGGCAAATCTAAGGATTGTCATGTCCAGTTTTCTTTCTTTGTTTGCTATGTATCTTTTCTCCTTAAATGGTATCCAAATAGATTATTAAAGTAGGAAGTCATTGGGCTTTCTTGTTCCTTCTTTCCTCCCATCCCTTTTCTTTCTTTTTGTACAATATCTTTTAGATTTTAAGCTTTTAAATAAGGATTATCTCACTTCCCTCACACATCGTAGAATATAAGCCTTTGGGAATAAGGTGCTCAGAATAAATTAACTAACTTTCCTCAAGCAGATGCCCTTCAGGTGTATAGAACTACAAATGTTATAACATCTGCAGCAAGACCAATGGGAATGACATCACAACACATCTGCCAGATTTTAAAAAGCTGCTGAATTTAGTGAAATGACCATTAGAATTGGATACAGTGAAGGGAGGCTGAGGAATCCATCAATCCTTGTCACCAAAATTTAAAGCTTCTACGTGTAGTGAATTATTATTCCAAACTATTTTTTAGTACAGTGCTGCAAAATAAAATCTACAATTAAGTTCCAAGGGCAGATAAGGTAAAGGCTCCTTTGTGAAGCTCAAGTTACAATTAGGAGATTTATTGCTAGTTTTATTTACTTGTATCTCGCCTTTATTATTTTTACAAATAACTCAAGGTGGCAAACAAATACAAGTACAAATACAATACAATAGCAGAGTTGGAAGGGACCTTGGAGCTCTTCTAATCCAACCCCCTGCCTAGGCAGGAAACCCTATACCATTTCAGACAAATGGCTATCCAACAACTTCTTAAAGACTTTCAGTGTTGGGGCATTCACAACTTCTGGAGGCAAGCTGTTCCAATGATTAATTGTTCTAACTGTCAGGAAATTTCTCCTCAGTTCTAAGTTGCTTCTCTCCTTGATTAGTTTCCACCCATTGCTTCTTGTTCTACACTCAGGTGCCTTGGAGAATAGTTTGACTCCCTCTTCTTTGTGGAAATCCCTGAGATATTGGAACATTGCTATCATGTCTCCCCTAGTCCATCTTTTCACTAAACTAGACATACCCAGTTCCTGCAACTATTCTTCACCTGTTTTATCCTCCAGTCCCCTAATCATCTTTGTTGCTCTTCTCTGCACTCTTTCTAGAGTCTCCACATCTTTTCTACATCGTGGTGACCAAAACTGAATGCAGTATTCCAAGTGTGGCCTTACCAAGGCCTTAAAAAGTGGTATTAACACTTCACGTGATCTTGATCCTATCCCTCTGTTTATGCAGCCTAGAACTGTGTTGGCTTTTTTGGCAGCTGCTGCAGACAACTGGCTCATATTTAAATGGTTGTCCACTAGGACTCCAAGATCCCCCCCCCCACAGTTACTACTATTGAGCAAGGTACCACCTAATTCTGTATCTGTGCATTTCGTTTTTCTTGCCTAAATGTAGAAGTTTACTCTTTTCACCATTGAATTTCATTTTATTAGATAGTGCCCAATGTTCAAGTTTGTCAAGATCCTTCTGTATCTTAAGCCTGTCTTCTGGAGTCCACTACACCTTCCTGGTCCTATTTTCCCCACAACAACAACAACAACAACAACAACAACAACAACAACAATAACCCCTGTGAGGTGGGTTGGGCTGAGAGAGAGAGACATGCCCCAAAGTCCAGCTTTAATGTCTGAGGCAAGACTTGAACTCACAGCCTCCAGCTTTCTAGCCTAGTGCCTTAACTACTATTCCAAACTGGCTTTTGGATGACGGAAGAGGAGGGACAGGTCACACGAAGGACTTCACCTGAAATTTGTATGCGAAATGATCAGTTAAAGAATTTCTCCTGGACCATATAGCAGTCCTTGACTTCCAGCCAATGTTTCCATTTCTAAGCAAGGTGCTTGTTGTGTGAATCATGTCTGATTTTTAAAATCTGTTTTTTTTCTCACAGTTAAGTGAATCATTGCTACTGTTAAACGAATTACGGTATATGGTTAAGCAAATCTGCTTCTCAGAAGCCAGCTAGAAAGATTGCAATGGACCACAGGATGCTGCAATTATTTTAAATACATGCTGGTTGCCAAACTGCCCGAATTTCCGTCAGGTGACTAGGAATTCTGTGACAGTTGTAAGTGTGAACATGTTTTTTTTAAAATCTTTTTTATTTCCAAACATACAAAATATACAAAAACAAAACTTAGACATAAACTACACTTACACAATACATTGGGGCTTCCTGTTCCTTCTTATAGCAATTTCAAATCGACATAATTCTCCTTATGTTATTTCCCCTTCTAATATATTTCATTTGAGTTTCATCATTTTTAACCCTCTTATTTTAGTTATCTATCTGATATATTGGGTGATTACCTCCAATAAGTTTAAACTCTCTTCAGTGCATGTTTACATCGTGATCCTCCTTAACTTCTACTTTTGTAAGCATCAGTTTTATGTCATTTTTTTTAATGCTGTTGTAACTTCAGTTACTAAATGAAAGTCAAAGGTCACCTGTATCATTCATACCTCTTTTCAGGTCTTAATGTACAGATTCAAACTCTTTTTTTTTTAACCACAGTTCTTAAGTGAATCATTGCCACCGATAAATGAATTATGTGGTTAAGCAAATCTGTTTCTCAGAAGCCAGAGCTGGAAAGATTGCAACTGACCACAGGATGGTGCAATTATCTTAAATACGGTACTTGCTGATTGCCAAACTCCCTGAATTTCCGTCAGGTGACTAGGAATGCTGTGACAGTTGTAAGTGTGAGGACCAGTTGTATGTCATTTTAAAAATGCTGTTGCAACTTCAGTCACTAAACGAATGATTATGTCCAGGGTTATCAAGGAATCATCATATTCATACCTCGCAGAAGTCTTTTTCATGTCTTAATGTATAGATTTCATTAAAGGTCTCCAATTTGGACTGCAAACCTCAAATCCGGCCAACCTGCTAAATACTATTTGTTTTATAATCAACTAGAACTCACAGTCTCCTGGTTTCTAGGCATCTTGTTCTTAACCAGCATGCCAAGCTTGCTGTACAGGTTGATGCCAGGCCATCTGGCATGGATGGGGTCAAGGTTTGAAAATGGGAATTTGGCTTTGTTTTAAAGGAATATGATGGGGCATACTCCCCTGCCCATCATCCCTGCCCTCCCCCTTCCCCCTCCCATGTGCTCCTCTTTCCCGCCCTCTCTATGATCCTGGCACTTCGGAGGCCTACTGTGTGAGGGAGGCCTAGGCCTAAAAGGCCTACTGTGTGAGGGAGCACGGTCAATCAAAGGCCTCTGTACTGGCTTAATTGGGCTCCCTTCATGGGCCTACAGCTATACTACTACTGCAGTGGTGGGTTTCAAAAATTGTTCAAACCTACTCTGTGGGTGTGGCCTCCTTTGTGGGAGTGGCTTGCCACCCATGTGACCGGATGGGAGTGGCTTGCCACCCATGTGACCAGATATGAAGATGCCGACGACACTTGTCAGAACCACCTTAAATTACCTCACACACAACACTGGCATGCATAAGAATATGATGTAAACTTGTTTTTTAAAAGGCATCTTTGGTTTGCGTTAAAACAACTTCAACACACACAATGTTCTGATTGCACCACAAACGCAGTAGTCATCCTTACCTTTCACAGAGGCACTGAGTTTTATAAATATGAGCATGATAGTGTAGAATAATCATATCCAAGGACCAGTGGTGGGTTTCAAAAAAATTTGGAACCTCTTCTGTAGGTGTGGCCTGCTTTCCGGGTCCACTGGTGGAACCTCTTCTAACCGGTTCGGTAGATTTGACGAACCGGTTCTACCGAATAGGTGCAAACTGGTAGGAACCCACCTCTGTACTACTGCCTGGAAGGCCTCCTGCACCAAGCTGGAAGACAAAACAGAGCACGGGAGCACTGCGCGAGACCCCCAAATTAAATGCAAGCTCCCTCTGTGCATGTGCCCGCCCATGCGCATGCGTGCATCTGTCCCACGCATGCACCCCACCCACGTGCATGCGCGACAGAGACCCAAAACCCAGCTGGCCAGCAGGAAGTGCATGTGCATGCACAATGAAGCTTAGCCGGGGCGACGGCTCGTGTGCCCGCAGGGAGGGCTCTGCCTACCACCTGTGGCATGCGTGCCACAGGTTCGCCAAAACGACCCTGTAGCAATTCAGACAGATGGTTGTCCAACCTCCTCCGTCAGCAATAGCTACCTAACTGTTAAGGTTCTGAGCAGGATAAAAGGAGGATCGGTTCTCTTCTCCCTCCAGTTAACATTATTATGGAGTTATAAAATATTATAAAATACAAAAGTAAATAAAAGAGCAGTGAGGGGGAGGGAAAGGGGGAAAGAAAAGTGAGGGAAGTTAGGGAAAAGGAAAGGAGAAGAAGCATTGACTTCCAACTCTCTCTGTTGCAGTAGAATAAGGCATCAGCATCAAATCACAGCTTTTTGCTTTTCCATAATAGTATGAACGAATCTATAAAGATCCGTCAGTCTAATCTATTTCATTCTTTTCCACATCGAGCATGAAGTTCAGAAGCGGTTTCCATGTGGAAACGAAACTTCTTGGACCAAAATAGTCAATTTTGCCATTTCGGTCAACTCCATCAACTTCTGCAATCATTCCTCCATGGTAGGAATCAAAATCTCCTTCCATTTTTGTGCGTACACTCATCTTGCTGCTGTCAACCTATATAATCGCAAAGTTCCCCCCAAAAAATATCCAGTTTTTTTTTCCTATTAGGCCATACTCTTCTCTCTCCAAGGGAGAATAACTTTGACTCTGAAAGGAAGGAAAGAATAGATAGATATGGTCTTGAAGCTTTTGTATGAATTGCAGTTCTTCCTTCAGCAGCTGTGAGACCTGTATGAAAAGGAAGTTATGACACCAACCTCAGCAGCTTAAAAGGAAAACAACTGATTTTGTAATCAGGCAACACTTATTGACAGCACAAACTGTACTCCCAATTTTTGAACTGCTGTCGAAATGGACTCTTTGAAAAAAAAAAGACCATATTGAACGGCACATTCTACCATGTTTGGTGGTCTTGTACTGAGGCCACGAAATACTGGAGAAGGATTCAAAACTGGCTAAAAGAGGTTACCAGGGCGAGCATGGAATGGAAACCCGAGAATTTTTTACTAAGCATAAAACCAGAAAACATGAGTAAATCTATATGGCATTTAAGAGCCGAGGTGGCTCAGTGGGTAGAGTGGAGTACTGCAGGCCACTTCAGCTGACTGTTATCTGCAGTTCAGCTGTTCAAATCTCACCGGCTCAGGGTTGACTCAGCCTTCCATCCTTCCGAGGTGGGTAAAATGAGGACCCAGATTGTGGGGGCGATATGCTGACTCTGTAAACCGCTTAGAGAGGGCTGAAAGCCCTAGGAAGCGGTATATAAGTCTAACTGCTATTGCTATTGCTATTTGAGCGTACATATAATTGTGGCTGCAAGAATAACCTATGCGCAATTTTGGAAATCTACTACCATACCATCCGAAGATGCCATAATTAAAAAGGTTGATGAATGTGCAGAAATGGACAGAATGACGGGTTGGTTGAGGGACAAAGGAGAAATGGAACATTATCTTAGCTGGAACCTATGGTATATGTGGGCGACAAAGAGAACAGCAGGGACTTAAAACGGGGAAAGTTAAATAGCAGTTGTTAACAATGGGAACTAAAAGTGAACATGGGTATTGTAATAGATCCCTGAACTTTGTAACGAGAAGATGCTGGTTAGAGACTAAACAATGAGGAAGGAAAAAAAAAGTTGGGCTGTGAATGACTGTCACCGTGGGGGGAGGGGGAGTTGTATGTTTAAAGTCGTATTTGTATTTGTATGTCTTATTCTTTAAAAAATGTATAACCAATATTTCAATTTGTCAATTTGTTAATGGATTTGTATGCCGCCCAATCCCGAAGGACTCCGGATGGCTTACATAAAAAGACAGTTTTAAAAAAACGAAATACTAAAAGAGTTAAAAATACAGAACAGAGCGAATTAAAAAAGGACACAACATACACTTGATCTTTATGGGGCTGAAGCTCAATCAAGATCAGCAGCCCCAGGCCTGCCAGAACAGCCAGGTCTTAACAGACTTTCGGAAGGCCGAGAGAGTGGGGAGGGTCTGTATCTCAGGGGGTAGATCGTTCCAAAGGGCCGGGGCAGCTACAGAGAAGGCTCTCCCCCGAGGAGCCGCCAGACGACATTGTGTAGTCGACGGCACCTGGAGAAGGCCCACCCTGTGCGATCTTATTGGGCGCTAGGAGGTATGTTGCAGGAGGCGGTCACAGAGATATCCAGGTCCTAGGCCATGTAGGGCTTTAAAGGTGATAACCAGCAACTTGAAGAGTGTTCAGAGACCAATAGGGAGCCAGTGCAGCTCACGGAGGATAGGTGTAACATGGTTGTATCTAGGTACACCCAATATCGCTCACGCGGCTGCATTCTGGACCAATTGTAGTCTCCAAACACTTTTCAAGGGCAGCCCCATGTAGAGTTCAAATAAAGATTATTTTTTTTAAAAAGTCCCACCTCCATCTTATTCACAGTCCACAGCCTTGCTGAATGATTGACATCCCACCATTCCTATGATCTAAGAGCAACCATCCATAAAGACAAGGTTGATCCTAACTTTCCCACGAGGTATTGGATGAGTAATGTTTCCTTTGGGCTAATCAGTTTGCTCTGCATCCCCCAAATAACAAAATAAATAAAAGAAAATGGGGATGAAAGAAAATCCCAGCAGCATTTTACAATGTACATGTGTTACAGGTAGCAAGTCTGCCTTATTTTCAGATATTCAAATCAAACAGGAGGAACGACAGCAACCGTCCCTGATCAATGTCAACTCCTGCGGCAGTTCTGATTTTAGATCACCCATGCCAATTGATAAGAACTTAGTAGCTAAGTAAGGAAGAACAGAAGGCGCAAATGCTCCAAGGTGGACATCAAAGCAAAAGAAAGCTTCCTGAATTCAGAGCCAGCCCAGATTTCAAGGAGGGCAACTGTCTCACCCATCCCAGGTCTCCGGGATATTCTCACTGATTATATTAATGTGAGTTTTATGTTAAGAAACTTCCTAATAGATAAATTATTTGTTAGGAACCTATAGCCAAGGACATCTAATTGGTTTAATTCTGATTGTCTAAAACAGAAATATCAAACCACACTTGTCACTACAGGTCTGTAATATCCACCGAGAAGGCCCAATATGTTGTTGTTGTTAGTTGAGAAGTCGTGCCCGACCCATTGTGACCCCACGGATAATGTTCCTCCAGGCCTTCCTGTTCCCTACCATCCTCTGGAGTCCATTTAAGCTCACACCAACTGCTTATGTGACTCCATCCAGCCACCTCTGCCGTCCCCTTCTTCTTTTGCCCTCAATCTTTCCCAGCATGAGGCTCTTCTCCAGTGAGTCCTTCCTTCTCCTTAGGTGGCCAAAGTATTTAAGTTTCATCTTCAGGATCTGGCCTGAAGAGCAGTCAAGCTTGACCTCCTCTAGGACTGATCAGTTTGAACGCCTTGCAATCCAAGGGATTCGTGGGAGTCTTCTCCAGCAGCAGAGTTCAAAGGCCTCAATTCTTTGGCACTCAGCTTTCCTTATCGTCCAACTTTCACAGCCATACATTGCAATTGGGAAAACCATAGCCTGGACTATACGCGCTTTTGTTGACAGGGTGATGTCTCTGTTTTTTTGGTATGCTGTCTAGATTTGCCATCTATGGCAGACCCAATACATGGTAGGACTTTATTTTTTATTTATTTGTTAAATTTATTTGTGGCCTATCTCACTGTGGGGCTACTCTAAGTGGCCTACAAGAATAATGAAAGAATGGAAGTAATATAATAGAACAGTAAAATAAACCATGACAATACAACACATCAATGTGATTACCAAATAGTGGATGGATGGAGAACAGAGAGCAAGTGGGGGATAGGAGGAGTCTTCCATCAATCTAGCAGCCACTTCCAATATTTAAACAAGATTTCTGTAGGTGCTAGTTGTGCTAGTTGTCACCTACAAAGCCCTTCATGGTATTGGATCTGGGTACTTGAGAGACAGCCTACTGCCAATTACCTCCACTAGACCAATAAGATCCCATAGATTAGGCCTCCTCTGAATTCCATCAGCCGGCCAATGTCGACTGGCAACTACCCGGAGGAGAGCCTTCTCGGTGGCTGCTCCGACCCTCTGGAACGAACTCCCCGTGGAGATTCGAACCCTCACCACCCTCCAGGCCCTCCGCACAGCCCTTAAAACCTGGCTATTCCGACAGGCCTGGGGCTAAAGACTTCAACCCCACTCGAATGGTATGACTGTTGTGCTTTTTAACAGTGTATTGTCTTCATGTTTGTAACTTGTCTATTCCTCCCTTCCCTTGAATTGTGAGCCGCCCTGAGTCCCCCCAGGGAAAAGGGCGGCATACAAATAAAGTAAATTGAATTGAAATTGTTCTTTTTGGTAAGACTCTCTACTCAAATGCCTATACAATACAATACAATAGCAGAGTTGGAAGGGACCTTAGAGGTCTTCTAGTCCAACCCCCTGCTAAGGCAAGAAACCCTATGCGGTTTCAGACAGAAAGACGTCCAGTGTTGGGGCATTCACAACTTCTGGAGGCAAACTTCAAGTAGGCTCTTCAAGCCTACTTGATGTTTGGTACGAGGGTCAATGGTTCTCATTTCTCACTGTGTTCTTTTTTTTATAGGCACTAAAATCACCCAATGCAATTCTTAACATACAAAGGCGTCAGGATGATAAATGATCCAAATAGAGACCATCACTAACTGAAATGCAATGTTTTCCTCCAGTTCTATCCCAGATCTCTTGGCTAATGACTGACCAGTGGACTCTGTACCAAGGATTGCCTTACATGTCAGGGCTACAGCCTGTTCCTGTACTGGCCTTATGTGCCTGCTGCTTGCCTTGGGCTCCGAGTATTGGATAAAGGATTCAGACTACCATTTTGGTCTATGGAGCAATTGTATAGGCCACATGTGCAACTCAATTAATGTGGAAGGCTTTTCAGGTAAGGTCTTCTCTGCCTTTGTAAAGATGGAGCACAATGGTCTTCTCGTGTTTCCTGAATACTATCTTGAGCTGAAACCCTGGGTAGGGTTTAAGCAGGGACGTGCAGTCACTAGAGGCAGGGGAGGCGTGGCCTCACCAGTCATGAGGAAAAGGAAAGAATTTTAAAGAATTTTTTAAAAAATAATTAAAGCCAAGGTAGTTGCTACCAGATTCACAGTGACTTGGAACAGTGCTTAGTGTTAACGATAGGAGGAGGCCAGAGAAATAGGGGCCCCCTGTGCATAAGCAATTTTTCGCCTTTTAAGAGTTAAGCAAGGGTTAACAAGCAAAAAATTTCGTACGCAAAGGAGGCACGTGTTCTCTCGCCTCCTGTAGAGGACATTTTTAGAGGCTTTTTAGAGTTCTCTGGGAGCAACTAGCTCAGTCTGACTCAGAGCTCTGGCCTTTCATGAGGGCAGGGCAGGCAGAAGCAGAGTTGAAATCGTCTCTGAAACAGCTGGAAAAGGTGTGTGTGAGAGGAGGGGGGAGGAATTCAAAAAGTTTGATCGGAAGGCAGCAGGGGAAGGGGGGTTATGGCAGAGGAGCTGCTGTCAAGCCTTTGGAAAATATATCCAATCCAACTTCTGTGTTTGTGTTTGTTTGAGAGTGAGTGAGTGAGAGAGGGATCCAATTTCTCTGTGTGCGTGTGTCTGTTTGAGAGAGGGGGGAGGGAGGGAGAGAGAGAAGAAGGAGGGGGAGGGAGAAGAAAAAAAAGGGAAAACTTATTTTGCAAGGGGGGAAAATGCTGTCGCTTTAAATCGGAACTGAGCATGCCTGGCTGTGGAATTCTGGGAGTTGAAGTCCACAAGTCTAAAAAGTGCCTCACCAGCCATAAAGCTGACCGCACGTCACTGGGTTTAAGGCTGAGAAGGCACTTCCTGTTCTACTAAGAGCCAGCCTGTCTTTCCCCAGATAAGATATTTAGGATGTTTCACCAAGCTAAGCTCTAAGAAAGCTGAGAATGCTACAAAGGAGAGTTAGGGAAAGGAAGGACAAGTTATGTGATTCAATTAGGGACTGAATCCCAGTCCCATTAAAAGCAATTCTTAAAGACTAAGAAATTATCTTATAGAGCTCAGTGAAAGGAGTTTGATCCCAGCTTAATTGAGGGCAACAGTTTCTGGATCATTTTCCGAGAGTGGCCATCTCCTGTTTACCCCCAGGTAGTAGGAATAGATGTAGAAACAGAAAGAATGTCTTTGAGGAATAGGAGGAAGAGTTGTTGCCAAGGCAACAGTAAGATAAAAGAAACCCGAGTCCTGGAGCAGAACTGTAATGTAGGCAAACATTTCAGAACAGCCCCACCCTAGTTTATGTGCATGCCGGGAAGATGATCCTCCGGTTTCCAGCACACACATGCATGCCAGCCACCTGGTCTTCCGGTTTCTGATGCACATGCGAAGAGCAGCACCTGCCAGAAACCAGAAGAGCAGCTGCCTGGTGTGCATGCATATGCATAACCCTTCTACACCTTACAGATGACATAACAATGTTGATGTAATGTAATGTAATGTAATGACTGTATTCTATTCTATTCTATTCTACTCTACTCTACTCTCTATTCTATTCCATTCTGTCCTATACTACTCTGCTCTACTCTACATTCTATTTTATTCTCTTCTCTTCTACTCTCTATTCTATTCTATTCTATTCTATTCTATTCTACTCTACTCTACTCTACTCTACTCTCTATTCTACTCTACTCTCTAGTCTATTCTATTCTATTCTGTCCTATACTACTCTACTCTACATTCTATTCTATTCTACTCTACTCTCTATTCTACTCTACTCTCTATTCTATTCTTTCTATTCTATTCTACTCTACTCTCTATTCTATTCTACTCTCTATTCTATTCTACTCTCTATTCTATTCTATTCTTTCTATTCTATTCTATTCTATTCTATTCTACTCTCTATTCTATTCTACTCTCTATTCTATTCTATACTACTCTACTCTCTATTCTATTCTATACTACTCTACTCTACTCTCTACTCTATTAACTGTACTCTATTCTCTATTCTATTCTATTCTATTCTATTCTATTCTATTCTATTCTACTCTCTATTCTATTCTACTCTATTTTCTATTCTATTCCTATTCCTATTCTAGTCTACTTCTATGTTTATTCCTATTCCTATTCCTATTCCTATTCCTATTCCTATTCCTATTCCTATTCCTATTCCTATTCTTATTGCTATTCCTATTCTATTCACCAGAATCACAGATTGAAGCCATTCTGAGAATGAGCGCTCAATCTAATAGCTGTTTTGTAAGACTGCTCCTGACATGGCCTCAATATTCCTAAGGTGCATTAACCAAAGATGCCCAGCAACCTTTGCCATTTATTTTGTTTACCTTGTGTTTGCATCATCTCCCTACAGTCTCTTATCATGCTATCCGCGCCTTTATGATTCTGGGGTTGATCGCTGGAGCTGTCTCTCTCGGTGGACTTTGCACCTGCCTTAGCAAGATCTCCATGGGCACAATCCCATCCATTGCCAGCTTTATTGCAGTTAAGTACCCATACAAGAGTCTTCCCCCCCCCCAAGCTTTTGTGCGGCTTAGCAAAACACGATCACTGCTATTTGAAACTTCCTCAGACTCGTGCCAAGAAAACTTGAACTGTAATGCACTTCAAAAGCAGGCAAAATATAGAATTTGGAATGAGAGTAGGGATGAATTTTCTTTTGAACGCACAATGTATATGTGTCCTTGAAGTGACAGCAATGTCTCAAGGAAGCCAAGAGATGCTTGAATACCATTTTCCCACCCCTGCAGTCCATCCACTCCGTTCCCTGTTATTGTCAAGCTTCAAGCAAAGGAAAAATGTAGGTGAAAGTATGAGTCAGTCTTGACAGCATGGTTGGGGCCAATGAATCTAGTAGGCATTTCCAAGGACAGAAAAGGCATGGCTCCAATATCTCATAAGATGGCACTGTTTAGTTGAGGAGAAATGAGAGATGCCTATCTTGTCCGACTTTGTAGGATGCACAGGGACAATGAGACAAAGACAGCCCAATAAAGATCCAGGAACCAAATAAGAAAAGGCTTTATAGATGAAAACCAACATCTTGAATTGCACTCAGAAACCAACCAGCAACCATTGCAGCTCTTGAAGTGTTGATGCCAGGTGGACATACTGAAGTGTATCCATAATTCCTCATGCAGCCACCTTTAGTGTCCAGTGTGTCTTTCAAAGGTATCTTCAAGTGTGACCCCATGTACACTAGCTCAGACTAGAGATGACTAACCCATAAGTGGCTGTGAGAAAAGTCTTTTGATCTAAGAAAGGATGCAGTTCACTGTTAGAACAGATTTAGGAATGGAAAAATATGACACCGGGAAAAAAAAGGCAGATTAACCCATCCTTCCATATATTCCAGTTTCTGGGTTTGGAATAAATACGAAATACTTGGATTATACCAATGCAATAAACATCCCAAGAAGCTGCCTCCTTGTTTGTAATGAAAGCAGAAAAGCCCATTGGTGTCTTCCATACTTTTGAATGACATGTTTCTACCTCTACCTCTCTCTTGATTTTCAGACCTTTTGTATCATGATTGCCATGTCCATTTTCTCAGCAGGAATTGGTTCCACCAACCAATATGGATGGTCTTTTGGCTTGGCTTGGGCCTCTTTTCCTTTGTACCTTCTAACTGGTAAGGATCTTCTGTGAATAAACTGGTGGGGTTTTTTTTTTCTAAAGGTACATGTCTATGAATTCTGTACATTTTGACAACAGTGAAATTATTTGGTTTGGGAACTAAGCAACATCTAAACCTACAAACATCCATATATCTTACACTGCAGCTTATCCGATCCCATTCTTGGTTGGTTAGGTTAGGTTTAGGTTTATTAGATTTATATGCCGCCCTTCTCCCAAGGACTCAGGGCGACGTACAACAGTAAAAGAAACACATAATACAAAAGTTAAAAAAAATTTAAATAGAATATCCCAAACCCAATTAAAATTGACAATGACATTTTTTTTAAAAAAAAATCGAATTAAAATTAACAGTGATCAATAATTTATTTTTTTTTGTTCAGGCCAGGATGGCTTGCTGGAAAAGCCAACTTTTTAGGGCGCATCAGAAGGACTGGAGGTTGGGGATTATACGAAGCTCCGGGGGCAGCTCATTCCAGAGGGAAGGCGCTCCCCCCCCAAAAAAAAAATTCTACTTCATTTGCTGTGTGGCTAATCCATTCTTTCCCCCCCCCCTTTGGACAGGTTGGTTTCCTTATAAATTTCATAAACGTGAAGCAGCACCAATGTAGGAGAAATGTGATACTGCTTTTGGAGATGACCAGTGAAGCTGCATTGATATCCTTGGAGGCACGGATAGTGTTACATGTTCTCTTATTCTTTCATCTGTCTTATTCTTTATCTTTCATATCTTGAAGTAATAAAATTAGGATCTGAAGCCAGATCAGAAAAGAAATTTTCTTCCAAGAAAACAAAAGCAGATAATTCAATAGTTCAGTATCACTTTCTTTGATAAGTTTGGCCTTTGTTTTTTCAGTGGCACCTCTACCACTTCTAGTTCACTCTTTGCTTTAATGAAATATCTGCTATGTCAAGGTAAATGGTTTTTAAAAAATCATATTCGGGCTGCATGTATTCAGGTGATATAATACAGCAGCAAAAAGTAAGTTTTATCAGCACACTTGTGATATGCCAAGGTTTTTTTAAAAAAAAGCTGTTTTGGACTCATTTTCTGTGTACAAACACTCATTAAAGAATGTCAGAGCATCTGATGTTTGACCAATCCTGATAAATCTCCAAAATTTAACTTTTTAAAAAAGTTAAAAATTAGAAGGTTCCCAAGTTCATAAAATGCATGTTACAGACACTGTGATCCAGAAGTTTTAATACAACTGCAATATTTTGTGAAGGACACAATGCCCGTTGGGACACACATCTACACTGTATACATAGGCACACCTGAGATTTTTCTCCTACCTCTTTAAAATTCTTCAGGAAGAGTTAACTGCTCCCTTCAATTAAATGATAAAAATGAATCCAATTAAAAAAAAATAAGCTTCCCCAATTAGAGCAATTTATTCAGCCATGAAGAAGATTGTCGCTTAGTAATGCTGTATGTGCTGCGCAGATAGAAAACAGAGAATGAATATGTCAGTGCTTCAGCACCCTGGACAGTGCACTAATCTACAGCCATCTGGCTCTTCGTAAGGCCCAAGGAAGAGGGGTGTGCACATTTAGATGTCAAGTATCTGTAGCGTTCTGAACAATTCTTCACATATCTTTACAAACATTCACCTTCAAATATTCTCCATTCCCAAAGCTGGCATCTGCCCTGTGGGCAAAGATAACATATCAAAAAACAGCAGTACAATAATACTTTCATGCTGTGGCCAACACATCAGAGGTGGGTTCCTGCCAGTTCTAACCTCTTCTATAGAAGTGGTTCCACAAATCTACCGTGCCATTTAGAATCAGTTCCAGCTCCCTCCCCCTGCCCGTCCACACCACGCTTGCCCCGCCTGCCGCTCACTGATTGGCTGGATCACCAATCACCCCACCCGCCTCTAAGAGTCCTATCTTAACCTTAAAGTCTTAAAGCTGTCAAACCTAAACCTAACCTAAACCTTTTTTTTAAAGGGTTAGGGGTTCAAGGGTCTTGTAACTTGACAGCTTTAAGACTTGCACACTTCAATGCCAGAGTTCCTGAGCCAACATGACTGGAGGAAGAATTCTGGGAGTTGAAGTCCACAAGTCTTAAAGCTGTCAAGTTTGAACACCCCTGGGGTTTTTTTTCTAAAGGGTTAGGGGTGCAAGGGTCTTGTAACTTGACAGCTTTAAGACTTGCACACTTCAATGCCAGAGTTCCTGAGCCAACATGACTGGAGGTGGAATTCTGGAAGTTGAAGTCCACAAGTCTTAAAGCTGTCAAGTTTGAACACCCCTGGGGGTTTTTTTCTAAAGGGTTAGGGGTGCAAGGGTCTTGTAACTTGATAGCTTTAATACTTGCACTCTTCAATGCCAGAGTTCCTGAGCCAACATGACTGGAGGAGGAATTCTGGGAGTTGAAGTCCACAAGTCTTAAAGCTGTCAAGTTTGAACACCCCTGGGTTTTTTTTTCAAAAAGGTTAGGGATGCAAGGGTCTTGTAACTTGACAGTTTTAAGACTTGCCTGCTTCAAACGCCAGAGTTTCTGAGCCAACATTTTGGTTGCTAAGTGAGCTTCACCACATTTTACAAGTTGGCCACGCCCAACCAAGGTTTTAGATGTTAATCATCATTTGTGCAAAACGTAAAAAAGAAAAGTTCTGTTCAAAGAAGGTACAAAAATGAAGATACATTTTGAAGAACTAAGCAGAATACAGGAGATAATAGATATGCTCTGGATATGGGTTCATTCTCTTAGATTGTACAGTATTTCATTAATAAACTTATAATTTTTTTAATACATATATATATATAATTGACTATTTTTTCAAGGTGGATCCAGGTATCCTATTTTCCACAGAAATATCACTTTGAATAGCGTAAACTTGATTAATGCCACCATTTCATGGGGTTTATTAATGGAATTGATCAAGATTTACCTGTATGGGATTATTAAAAAGAAAAGAAAAGAAACTTCTTGTCTTCAGCTTCACTTTGATCCTGGTTGTAAAAATAGCCATATCTATCTGTTAAATTGAGATGGAGAGAAATATAAAATATGGATGCCTTTTTTTTCAACTATACTTTTTTATTTTCCATTTTCATAACATACAATTACATGTATACTATTACATAGCCAGTATCCTATTGTATTAAGTAGTAATTATATCAGTTCCTCTTGTCATCAACACCCAGAAAGATAAAAACCCATTGTTAGCTCTTCTGCTCTCCATTCACCTCTTTATTCTACCTCTCTCCTACCTACTTTCTTCCCTCCATCATCCTTTCCTACTCTACTTCCCCTTCCTTTCTCCTTCTCCTCTCACTACCTTCCACTCCTCCTTATCCTCCTCATCTTCCTCCCTTACCCTCTCTCCTATCCTTCTCTTCCTATCTTTCTTCTCTCTTCTGTTTCCCACTCTTCCTCTCATTGGTGTATTTCTACTTCTGAGCAAACTCCAATCTATGTTGATGGTATTTATGCTTCCATATCAGTATACTTAACATATCCTAGTTTCAAAGAAAAAATAAGAGAAGACAGTATACATGTGCAATCATATTACATTAAAATCTAACAACCCTCGTCAAGCCTCCTCAAACCGGAAGCCGGTGCCTTTTTATGTTTTAATATCAGGTCAAATAAAGAAGCAGACAGAAAATTGAAATCCCGTGGCCCCTGGGTGGATGCTCCAACTCTTGTAGAGGGAATGGTCCCAGTCTCATAAAAGAAAATCAAGAGCAGTCAACATTTGGAATTGAACTAAATTTCACTGGATTTTAACAACTGTGTCCTTCTACAAAATCTCAGCATCTGGATTTTAGGAAAGATGAAAGAAATAAAGAAATAAAGAAATAAAGAAATAAAGAAATAAAGAAATAAAGAAATAAAGAAATAAAGAAATAAAGAAAGAAGGAAGGAAGGAAGGAAGGAGGGTAACCCTTTTGCATTCCACCAGGGGGCAGCACAATGCTGAAGCACTGATCATGGCATTAATAGACCAAGGATTTGACAGCAGAAACACATCACCATTGCTGAAAAATGACTTGGAAGTGCCTGTCTGATCAACTTCTGCAAATAGAATGAGAAGAACCAAATAATCTTGGAGTCAGTTTCAGAAAATAGACCTGAAGCACTCAAAGAAAACAAGAATCGGTCATTGGGACCTAGCTCCCAAAAATATTAGGCTGTTTTATTGGCTGGATCGCTCAAGCCATAGGACAATGGAGCACAGAATCACAACCCTGACTTATAAGATCCCACACAATGAACATCTTCCCACCTGGTATTCACAATGAGGGAGGACACAAGTTCGGTAGCGGGAGAGCGCGAAGGAATTGGACACACAAGGAATTTGTCTTTGGTGCATATGGTCTCAGTGTACATAAAAAGACAAGATACGTTCATCAAGAATCATAAGGTACAACACTTAATGATAGTCATAGGGTACAAAGAAGCCATCAGGGAACAATATCAGTATAAATCGTAAGGATCCAATAGCAACAAGGTTACAGTCCTGCACTCATAAGTGAGAGAAGATGGGTGATAGAAACGATGAGAAGACTAATAGTGTAAAACATCAGATCAGGCTCAATATTTCCTCCGAGACTCAACCAGCTTTCTTTTTTTATTTTTTTATTTTTTATTTTATACACATAAGCACATCAACAGAACACATAAACTCATTAACACCGAGCCTTCTCGGTGGCTGCTCCGTCCCTTTGGAACGAACTCCCCGTGGAGATTCGGACCCTCACCACCCTCCAGTCCTTCCGCACCGCTTTAAAGATCTGGCTGTCCCGGCTGGCCTGGGGTTAAGATTGTAGCCCCACTCGAATTGTGCGATTGTTGTGTTTTCTTTTTAACATGCTGTATTGTCTATTGTTTGTCTTCTCCCCCTCCCTCTTTTGAATTGTGAACCGCCCTGAGTCCCCCCAGGGAAAAGGGCGGCATACAAATAAAGGCAAAAAAATAATAATAATAACAAAAAAAAAAAATAACCACATAACTTAAAAACAACATAGGAACAATAAGTTCCATCGTATATCATACAGCAGTTCCGAATCGGTTTCTTTGCAGTTAGTGTTTTCCCTTCTATACATTTCTATCTTGCGTTGGTAATCTCGTTACTCATTATCCATTTTTATATACATTTCTTTATTTATTTATACTTAGCTACTTATGATCAAGTATTATTTACCTATGTTGTGCTTTATGTTTTTACTGTCATCTATTCTCTTACATGCAGTTATAGGTATACATTCACATAGTTATTCTTTTTCTTTGCCATTCTTATATTATTATTACTATTATTATTATTATTATTATTATTATTATTATTATTATTATTATTCCATTTAAAAGGGTATAAGGTATAATTTGGAATGTATTATTTACCATCCTTCACACCTGCTATGACACCACCTTATTTTCTCTTTCTTTTCTTTTCTCCCTCCCTTCCTTCTCTACTTCCTTCCTTCCTCCTCTCCTTCCCCTTCTTCCTTCCCTTACTTCTCCCCTACTCCTACCCTCTGTCTTCTCCTTCCTACCTCTCTCCTTCTCTTTTTCTTTCTTCAGCTTCCTTTTGCCTGTCCTATCCTCAATATTGAAACTTATTGAAAACACATGTGGCGTAATTAAAAACTGGAAATATCCGAAGCTCCACCTCCTTTCTCCTTGATTTCTAAACCCCGCTGATAAATTATGAGCATATAATGACAGTCACTGTACTTTGGTCCAAGCTTTTCATAGCTCTTAATCTGAGATGCCCTGTTACCTGTGGGATTATTCCACCTTTTTCTTCCTTCGTCTGAAGTTCCTTCAGGTGTCTCATCTCAGAGTTGAAGAAGAAACTGAAGCTCAATTTCCTAGAGTTTCCTGAATCGGAGGGACAATGGCAATGTGGTGGCCATTACTTGTCCTAAAGCTCGTCAGTCCTATTCTTCTATCTCTGGCTTCTGCACTTCTGCTCATTAGTCTATTCACTGACAACTGGATTGTTGTCACTAATTCTTTGGGAACGCACTATGAAAACCTGTGGAGATATTGCATCGACTCAACCTGCTTCTCTATAAATCGAGGTTGGGGTAAGCTGTTTGTCAGGATGTAGCATGTGACACACCTGGGCCACTCGCCTTCTGAGGTTGCTAATTTCTTTGAAGATGGAGGTTCATAGGTCATAGCAGAGTCATTTCTTGGTAGAATAGAGGAGAGGAGAGAATGAATAAAATAGGATAGAATAAAATAGAGAAAAGAGGAGAGAATGAATAGAATAGAATAGAGGGGAGGAGAGGAGAGGAAAGAATGAATAAAATGGGATAGAATAAAATAGAGAGAAGAGGAGAGAATGAATAGAATAGAATAGAGGAGAGGAGAGAATGAATAAAATAAAATAAAGTAGAATAGAATAGAATAGAGGAGAGGAGAGGATAGAATGAACAGAATAGAATATGGGAGAGGAGAGTATGAATAGAATAGAATAGAATAGAATAGAATATAGAATGGATAGAATAGAATAGAGGAGAGGAGAGAAGAGAGGGTAGAATGAATAAAATAAAATAATAATAAAATAAAATAAAATAAAATAAAATGTATAGAATAGAATAGGGGAGAGGAGAGGAAAGAATGAATAAAATAGGATAGAATAAAATAGAGAGAAGAGGAGAGAATGAATAGAATAGAATAGAGGAGAGGAGAGAATGAATAAAATAAAATAAAGTAGAATAGAATAGAGGAGAGGAGAGGATAGAATGAATAGAATATGGGAGAGGAGAGTATGAATAGAATAGAATAGAATATAGAATGGATAGAATAGTATAGAGGAGAGGAGAGGGTAGAATGAATAAAATAAAATAAAATAGAATGAATAGAATAGGGGAGAGAAGATAGAATGAATAAAATAAAATAGAGGAGAGAATAGAATGAATAGAATAGAATAGGAGTTGGAAGGGATCTTAGAGATCTTCTAGTCCAGCATCCTGCTCAAGCAAGAAAACCTACATTATTTCAGACCAGTGACTATCTTGAGCCGAGGTGGCGCGGTGGTTAAATGCAGCACTGCAGGCTACTTCAGCTGACTGCTAGATCAGCAGTTCAGCAGTTCAAATCTCACCGGCTCAGGGTTGACTCAGCCTTCCATCCTTCCGAGGTGGGTGAAATGAGGACCCGGATTGTTGTTGGGGGCAATATGCTGACTCTGTAAACCGCTTAGAGAGGGCTGAAAGCCCTATGAAGCGGTATATAAGTCTACTGCTATTGCTATTGCTATTGCTATTGTTTCTTCTTAAAAACCTCCAGTGATGGATCGCCCACAATTTCTGAAGGCAACTTATTCCATTGGTTAATTGTCCTCACTGTTAGGAGGTTTCTCCTTAATTCCAGGCTGCTTCTCTCTTTGATTAGTTTCCAACCCTTGTTCCTTGTCCTCCCTTCTGGTGCTTTGGAGAATAGTTTGAACCCCCACCACCACCTCTATCTCACACTGTCCCCCCTTTGAGACCTTCTGACTAGCCGAGTCAACAGGGAAGCCAGATTCACTGAACGACACCAGTGATTCACTTAAGAACTCTGGCAAGGAAACTGGCAAAATGGGGCCAATTCAATTGGCAACGGAAATTTGGGGGTTCAATTGTGTTCGTACGTTGAGGATTACCTGTATTTATGAACCTGGGGTTTCGGGTTATGGCGTTATGTGAACGCAGCTACTCCAAAGGCTTGTCTTGTTTTGCATTCTGAACGTGTTATCATTATTCTTTTGCAGAATACGACTTATTTGTTATTGGGCTTCTGGGAATAGCAGCAGCGCATTCAGTCGCACTCCCGCTTTCTCTCCTCCTGCTCTGCATCTGCAAGAAGAACAGCTTCCTGATCAAAAAATTCCAACAAAGCATCTTATTGCCAGGTACCTGCAACCTCAAATTCCTCTTCTGAAGCAGAATGGATTGGCTTAGGTCCCTTAACCCAACTTGTTGGTTCCCTCCCCCACCCCACCCCAAAAGCTGGCCAGAAATGCCTACTTTTGCAACTTAAACCCAACTTATAATTTATTTATTTGCTTGCTTTTATTGATTTATAAATTGATTGATAAGAGTAGCTCAATGTAGAGAATGGAGTGGGGTGGAGCGGAGCAGAGCGGAGCAGAATAAAATAGAAATTAGAAGAGAAGAGAAGAGAGTGGAATGGAATGGAGTGGAGTGGAGTGGAGTGGAAGGGAAGGGAAGGGAAGGGAAGGGAAGAAGGGAAGAGAAGAGAAGAGAGTGAAATGGAAGGGAAGGGGATAAAATAGAATGGAATGGAGTGGAGTGGAAGGGAAGGGAAGGGAAGAGAAGAGTGGAATGGAATGGAATGGAGTGGAGTGGAGTGGAGTGGAGTGGAGGGGAAGGGAAGAGAAGAAGGGAAGAGAAGAGAAGAGAGTGAAATGGAAGGGAAGGGAATAAAATAGAATGGAATGCAGTGGAGTGGAAGGGAAGGGAAGAGAAGCGAGTGGAATGGAATGGAATGGAGTGGAGTGGAGTGGAAGGGAAGGGAAGGGAAGAGAAGAAGGGAAGAGAAGAGAGTGAAATGGAAGGGAAGGGAATAAAATAGAATGGAATGCAGTGGAGTGGAAGGGAAGGGAAGAGAAGCGAGTGGAATGGAATGGAGTGGAGTGGAGTGGAAGGGAAGGGAAGAGAAGAAGGGAAGAGAAGAGAGTGAAATGGAAGGGAAGGGAATAAAATAGAATGGAATGCAGTGGAGTGGAAGGGAAGGGAAGAGAAGCGAGTGGAATGGAATGGAATGGAGTGGAGTGGAGTGGAAGGGAAGGGAAGGGAAGAGAAGAAGGGAAGAGAAGAGAGTGAAATGGAAGGGAAGGGAATAAAATAGAATGGAATGCAGTGGAGTGGAAGGGAAGGGAAGAGAAGCGAGTGGAATGGAATGGAGTGGAGTGGAGTGGAAGGGAAGGGAAGGGAAGAGAAGAAGGGAAGAGAAGAGAGTGAAATGGAAGGGAAGGGAATAAAATAGAATGGAATGCAGTGGAGTGGAGTGGAAGGGAAGGGAAGGGAAGGGAAGAGAAGAGAGTGGAATGAAACGGAATAGAAGAGAAGAGAAGAGAAGGGAATGGAATGGAACAGAATTCTTTATTGGCCAAGTGTGATTGGACACACAAGGAATTTGTCCTTGGTGCATAAGGTCTCAGTGTACATAAAAAATACATTCATCAAGAACTGTAAGATACAACACTTAGTGATAAGTCCTAGGATACTAAACAAGCAATCAAACCTCTTACTAGGAAACTAAATAAAACAATATAAATCATAAAGGCAGAAGCAACAAGGTCATAAGTAGGAGGAGATAGGTAATAGGAAAGATGAGAAGAAGAATAGTAATGCCGTCTTAGTAAATAATGTTGTGGGAAATAGTTGTTTAGGAGAGTGATGGCATTTGGGGGAGGGAACTGTCTTTGTGTCTAGTTGTCTTGGTGTGCAGTTCTCTATAGTGTTGTTTTGAGGGTAGAAGTGGAGTTGTAGAGCATATTGCAGTAATCCAAATGAGAGATGACCAAGAGTGATGGAGCACAGGGCCCCATGGCCCAGGAAAGGCCACAGGACTCAAAGATGTCCTCCTAGCCACAACTTCCACCTGCTATTAGAGTAGGTACCATAAATCTAGAAGGAACCCCCTTCCCCTCAGCTTATGTCCTGGGTAATGCAATTCTACCCAGAACTAAAGACGATAAACCCCCCAGATCCTGAGGCACTACACACACACAGCCACTCTGTTTTACCAGGGTTTTATCAGTCTAGAAAATAGAAGGACTAGGGGTAATATGTTAGCAGTATTCCAGTATTCCCAGGTGGCGCAGTGGTTAGAGTGCAGTACTGCAGGCTACTTCAGCTGACTGCTAGCTGCAGTTCGGCAATTCAAATCTCACGAGGCTCAAGGTTGACTCAGCCTTCGGTCCTTCCGGGGTGGGTCAAATGAGGACCCACATTGTTGGGGGCAACAGGCTGACTCTGCAAACCGCTTAGAGAGGGCTGTAAAGCACTGGGAAGTGGTATATACGTCTAAGGGCTATTGCTATTTGCGGGGCTGCCACAAAGAAGAGGATTTCAACTTATTTTCCAAAGCATTAGAAGGCGGGACAAGAAACAATGGATGGAAACTAATCAAGGAGAGAAGCAACCTGGAATTAAGGAGAAGTTTCCTAAGAGTGAGGACAATTAACCAATGGAACAGAAGTTGCCTTCAGAAATTGTAAATGCTGCAACACTGGAAGTTTTCAAGAAGAGACTGGACAGCCATTTGTCTGAAATGATACAGGCAGAGGTGACATTCAGCAGGTTCTGACCTACTGGAGAACCACTAGCGGAAATTTTGAGTAGTTGGGAGAACCAGTAAATGCCACCTTTAACTGGTTCCGCCCCCATCTATTCTCTGCCTCCTGAATCCCAGCTGATCGGGAGGGAATGTGGGTTTTACAGTATCCTTCCCCTGCCGCGCCCACCAAGCCACACCCACCCACTAAGCCACACCCACCCACCAAGCCACGCTCACAGAACCAGTAGTAAAAAAAAAATTTGAATTCCACCACTGGGTACAGGGTTTCCTGCCTGAGCAGGGGACTGGACTAAAAGTCCTCCAAGGTCTCTTCCAGCTGCATTCTGATCGATTGATTGATTGATTGATTGATTCAGCTGAAACCTGTTCCCCTCCATTCAGACTCTCACACCAGGCACCACGAAAGGCCAGCCATGGCATGACCACAGATCACCCAAGATGGAGATGCAAAGTTGGGTGTCGTCAGCATACAAGTACAAACTTGGATTTCTGGGAAGGTCTTTAGGGTTGGTAGAGTAGCAATAGCCTTGAATGCTTCCCCAAGTGATTATTCTCACCACTTTTGCCTATTATAATTAAGGCAAATTCAGTCTCTTTCCCACACTTTCCCTTTCACCTGGATTCAGTAATCCATAAGCTCTTGAGTAATGACCCTGTTTTCTCCCTGAACCGTTTCCTCTCTGAGGTTCCAAGACCTATTAAGCATTACATCACTCATATTGAGCAATAAATATTTCCCTCTATAGTTTCCTCTATAGGCCAGTTCTTCTCTAAATCACTTCCTCTTCTATGCTAAACTCTCACACACTTGATTGATTTGATTTGATTTATTGCATTTCTATGCCGCCCTATTCCCAGAGGGACTCAGGGCGGCTCACAAACCAAAGTAAGGGGGGGGATACAAACAGGAGGAAAACAACAGACAAACAACTACAACAATTTAAAAACAATCAACAAGCACACAATTCGAGCGGGGACGGGAACTCGTCAGCCCCAGGCCTGTCAGGTTTTAAGGGCTTTGCAGAAAGCCTGAAGGGTGGTGAGGGTCCGAATCTCCACAGGGAGCTCGTTCCAGAGGGCCGGAGCAGCCACAGAGAAGGCCCTCCTCCGGGTGGTAGCCAATCGGCATTGGCCGGTAGATGGAATTCGGAGGAGGCCTAGTCTGTGGGATCTAATAGGTCTATGGGAGGTAATTGGCAGCAGGCGGTCTCTCAAGTACCCAGGTCCAATACCATGAAGGGCTTTATAAGTAACGACTAGCACCTTGAAGCGTATCCGAAGACCAATAGGCAGCCAGTGCAGCTCACGGAGGATAGGTGTGACGTGGGTGTACCGGGGTGCACCCACAATCGCTCGCGCGGCTGCATTCTGGACAAGCTGAAGTCTCCGAATGCTCTTCAAGGGCTGCCCCATGTAGAGCGCATTGCAGTAGAGCGCGATTGCCAGCTGCCCTTGTGTGTTTCCCTTAATGTCAGTTAATCCCCTGAAACTACACACATGATTTCCCTAGTACCTTGGGTCAGTCTTCTTATAGGTTGATCATGTGGTTGTGTGCATTATTACATTTGGCCATGATATTTTGGAACTGATTTTTAAAAAAATCTCTGACATGTTTCAATTCATTTCTTCCTAGGGGTGGCTACAATGATTGGAATGTCAGTTTATACTGGACATTACACTTACGACGTGAATTATGAAGACCGAGGATTTTCCTTCTGGATGGCCTGGGCTTCCTTCCCCATCTCCATTGTTTCTGGTGAGTTCGGTGGTGGCATTACGAAATGTGGGCTTCATCAACTCCTTTGTCCAAATTGAGCTTCCAACTGTATTCCACATTAAGCCATCTTGGTTTCATTAAAGACTCTTTTGGAGCTAATTTGCTGTGGGTGAATCCAAGACAGTGGTGGGATTCAACCAGTTCGCACCTATTCGGGAGAACCAGTTGTTAATTTTCTAAGCAATTTTGAGAACCGGTTGTTTGAAGAAATCTCATTTTGTTTCCCCCCCCCCCCCACTTTACAGGGCTAATCCTGTAAGGAAGGCAGGAAGGAAACATTCTGGTGTTGTTTCTAGCCTAACCTTTATTGCCCTGTTTACAGAAACTGCCTCTCAGGTTAACCCTTATTACATTGTCACAGCTAAGGCGAAGCTCCCATTGACCTGAGTGACGTTGAGTTGCCCATGGCCACACGGTCACATGACCACCGAGCCCCGCCTACCCAGCTGGTCTTTAGGGCAGAGAACCAGTTTTAAATTATTTGAATCCCACCACTGATCCAGGATGTGTTGTTTCCTTAACCACACACAATTATTTTGCCCCTGGGTCCTTCTGCAGTCTTTTGTCAACTTTGCACTTAGTTTAGAGTTCCTACGGGTTGCCCATTCAAATATTAACCAGCCTCGAGTCTGCTTAATTCTTTCAAGACCAGCCAAGCTTGGCTTGGTGTTTCCATTGGCTTCACATGTACCGTGATGAAAACACAAAATGGTGGGACATCATTCTTAGAAATATGTGTGTAGCTTCTCCAGAAATTACGGGTGTTCCATCACTGGAGGTTTTTGAGAAGAGACTGGACAGCCACTTGTCTGGAATGGTAGAGGGTCTCCTGCTTCAACGGGAAGTTGGACTAGAAGACCCCAAAGGCCTTCCAGCCATTTGAGAGACTGACACAAAGAAGAGGGGGGTCAACGTATTCTCCAAAGCATCAGAGGGCAGGATAAGGTACAATGGATAGAACCTGATCAAGGAATTAAGGAGAAACCACCTAACAACGAGGTCAATTAATCTGTGGAAAGGCTTGTCTTCAGAATTTGTGGGTGCTTCATCACTGGAGATTTTTAAAAAGAACACTTATCTGAAATGGTATAGAATCTCCTGCTTGAGCAGAGGGTTGGACTAGAACACCTCCAAGGTCCCTTCCAGCTCCAATTATTTGGTTATTCTGTTATTTTTAGATGTTACAATGAATGAGGTTTGCGCTTCTCCATAGACATTAGAATGAATGAAATTTCAGAAAAGCATTTTTATGCAAGCAGGGAGGGTAGCTAGTTTTTCTCTCCTAGACCATCTCCTTATCAATTATCTCATGACGTAGCTCAGACAGGTAAGAAATGTTCAAATGCAAGGCAGGAATTGGATGAGATTTCAGGATAAAGATGAGCAAAGCTGAATTTTCAGTCTATTTCTCAAGAGAAAGTTAGTCTCCACCTGATCCTAAAGATCACAATACACGTTTGATTTTTTTTCTTCTTTGTCCCTTCCAGCTTTTGCAGGATGGTGTCATATTATATTCCAGGAAATCGAAGAAGAAAATGAAATCATATCAAATGTAATTCCGGGAAACTGAAAAAGCTCAAGGCCGTGGAATGTGCTTTACAGATTTGGAAAGAATATTTCTTCTTTAAATGGACTAGAACTGCATCGAAAAATTGTCTGATGCTCCTTGGTTTATATGTTTAAAGTTAATCAGTGTGGCCTTTTATTTATTGATATCATTTCCTTTTTCTTGAACCAGAATCAAAATGCCATATTAGGGATTTTCTATCGCGGTTTCTCTTAGCGCCACATTTTGTCCGAAGCAATGCATGTGCAGTTGAAGCTCACTGGAGATGTGCGTAAATGTTCCAAACAATATCATTTTAATGCTTTCCCTTTTTCTGACCTCCCTTAAAAACGCACAGACACATCAACACCAATAGATCAGGGGTGAAATTCATTTTTTTTAATGGATAGTTCTGTGGGCGTGGCTTGGTGGGCATAGTGTGGATTGGTGGGTGTGGCAGGGAAAGGATACTGCAAAATCCCCATTCCTATCACACTCTGGGGCCAGCCAGTGGTGGCATTTGCCGGTTCTCCGAACTACTCAAAATTTCTGCTACCGGTTCTCCAGAACCTGTCAGAACCTGCTGGATTTCACCCCTGAAATAGATACACACAGAGAGATAGAAACAGGTAAGCATACCTACGCAAAAACCCAGGCTGTACAGTAGTCCTCAACATGACCATGCGGGATGACACAATGGTTGTAAGTGTGAAAAAATGGTGATAAGACCCCTTTTTCAATGCCGTTGTAATTTTGAACATTCACTAAAGGAACTGTTGTAATTCGAGGTTTTATACTGTGGTTTTAGTCCTTTATGACAAATTTGCTGTAAGGCAGTCATGGAAATGTTTTTATTGTTGGGGTGGTGGTGGTTACAGGATACTTTTCTTTTTGATTAGACTTCTGGGCCAACATTAATACAATACAATAAAATACAATAATACAATACAATACAATACAATACAATAATACAATACAATAATACAATGCAATACAATAATACAATAATACAATACAATAATACAATACAATACAATACAATGCAATAATACAATGCAATACAATACAATACAATAATGCAATACAATACAATACAATAGCAGAGTTGGAAGGGACCTTGGAGGTCTTCTAGTCCAACCCCCTGCCTAGGCAGGAAACCCTATACCATTTCAGACAAATGGCTATCCAACATCTTCTTAAAGACTTCCAGTGTTGGGGCATTCACAACTTCTGGAGGCAACTTCTGTTCCACTGATGAATTGTTCTCACTGTCAGGAAAATTCTCCTCAGTTCTAAGTTGCTTCTCTCCTTGATTAGTTTCCACCCATTGCTTCTTGTTCTACCCTCAGGTGCCTTGGAGAATAGTTTGACTACCTCTTCTTTGTGGCAACCCTGAGATATTGGAACACTGCTATCATGTCTCCCCTAGTCCTTCTTTCTATTAAACTAGACATACCCAGTTCCTGCAACCGTTCTTCATATGTTTTAGCCTCCAGTCCCCAATCCTCTTTGTTGCTCTTCTCTGCACTCTTTCTAGAGTCTCCACGTCTTTTCTACATCGTGGCAACCAAAACTGAATGCAGTATTCCAAGTGTGGCCTTACCAAGGCCTTAAAAAGTGGTATTAACCCTTCACGTGATCTTGATTCTATCCCTCTGTTGATGCAGCCTAGAATTGTGTTGGTTTTTTTGGCAGCTGCTGCACACGGCTGGCTCATATTTAAATGGTTGTCCACTAGGACTCCAAGATCCCTCTCACAGTTACTACTGTTGAGCAAGGTACTACCTATACTGTACCTGTGCATTTCGTTTTTTACCTTTTTACATCACATTTACCTGTGCTCTGTTTCATCTGCAATGAATTTTCTAAACCCCAATTCTTAGACAGGACATTTTCCTCTCCTCTCGCTCATTTTCTAGACCATGCCTGCATTCGTACACATCATCTCATAGATGGCCTTTATATGTGTCTCTTTGCTCTTCATTAGTACATTCAATTCAGTGTGTGTCCAAACTCAGCTGGAAAGAGGTTTCCATAAATATATGTGGTGTATAAAATTGCAACAGACACTCGTGTGTGTTGCAATTTTATACACCACATATACTGTATATGTGATATCGGGAGTATCAGTCAAGAATTAGGAAATTCTCCCTTGATCTCTGCTCGGCTATAAATTTTTCAGGGTGGGTGTTGAGTTAATCATTACCTCACCCTAAACTGCTACCGAGATAATTAGGAGGATAAAGGTGTAAAGCATAATCATTTTAAAATGTCACAGCTTTAGGGTAGCATTTCAGGCTGCATATAAATGAACAAGCAGCAGCTATAAAATTGCAATAAAAAGAGAAAAGAAAAATTACCCAAAGCATCATCACATATATATACCAATGCAACCAAAAATTAAGCAGCGGAACGACTTCCCTTCAGAAGTTGTGGGTGCCCCAACACTGGAGGTTTTAAAGGAGAGATTGGACAACCATTTGTCTGAAGTGGTATAGGGCTTCCAACTTGAGCAGGAGGTTGGATTAGAAGACCTCCAAGGTCCCTCCCAACTCTCTTCAATCAGAATAGCTGGAAGGGACCTTGGAGGTCTTCTAGTCCAACCCTCTGCTCAAGCAGGAGACTCTATACAATATGAGACAAGTGGCTTATCCAGTAGTCTCTCCTTCTATTAAACCTGGAGTGAATTTTGCAATCGATAGTTTCTTTAATAAAGTCACCAGGAGACTAGATTTGACCTAGGCAGAAGCTCAACCAGATCAGGGGTCTCTAACCTTGGCGATTTAAGATTTGTGGACTTCAACTCCCAGAAGTCTACAAAAGCTGGCGGAGCACAGCTGGCTGAGGAATTCTGTGAGTTGAAGTCCACAAGTCTTAAAGTTGCCAAGGTTGGAGACCCCTGAACTAGATGGCTGTCAACTAGTCCCTCTTGCTCTTAGCCCTAGGAAGGAAGACTGGTGAGCTGTTTTCAAAACTCTTGCCAAGAAAAACCACTGTGACTAATCCAGGCAGTGGCCAGGAGCCAAGGCTGCCAAATTATATGTAAAGTAACAAATACTACTTAAGCATATGTTTTGGCTTCCTTTTCGGGTTCACTAAATAGACCTTGTCTCTTTTTGATACTAAACTGTTTCTTCAAGAAGATCCTTTTGTCAAAAACCATGAACAAGTCCAGCTGACTTTCTACCAAATCATCCAGGCCAGTGGTGGGATTCAAATAATTTAACAACCGGTTCTCTGCCCTGATGATTTCTTCCAACAGCCAGTTCACCAAACTGCTCAGAAAATTAACAACCGGTTCTCCCGAAGTGGTGCGAACTGGCTGAATCCCACCACTGATCCAGACACTTCTCCCTCCTCCCCAGAAATAAAAGCCATCTGCAATTTCCTCCATGAAAGTGTTCATGATGAGATGCGAACTGTTTGCAGAAAAGAAGAAAGCAATGGAGGGAGGGGACTGATGACAAAACCTCATCCGTGGTTCATTGTCCTTGGAGAGTTTCTTTCTTTCCCCCATCTGCAATTGGTCGAGTTAACTGTTTAAAATTGATTGTATATTAGGGAATCAGAATAGAGCTTGAAGGTAGGAAAGAGGGGAGGAATGGGAAGAAGAGGGGAAGGGTAAAGGGGAGGAAGGGGAAGGAGAGAAGGGAAAGGAGAGGAGAAAGGAAGGAAGGAGAGAAGAAAGAGAAGAAAGGGGGGTAGGAAGGAGGGAGGGAAGGAGGAAGGAGAGAAGAAAGGAGGGAAGGAAGGAGGGAAGGAAGGAGGGAAGGAAGGAAGGAGAGAAGGAGAGAAGAAAGGAGGGAAGGAAGGAGAGAAGAAAGGAGGGAAGGAAGGAGGGAAGGAAGGAAGGAGGGAATGTAGGAGAGAAGGAAGGGGGAAGGAAGGAGGAAAGGAAGGGGGAAAGGAAGGAGAGAAGGAGAAAAGAAAGGAGGGAAGGAAGGAGGGAAGGAGAGAAGGAGGGAGGGAAGGAAGGGGAGTAGGAGAGAAGAAATGAGGGAAGGAAAGAGGGAGGGAGGGAAGAAGAAGTAGGACCGTTGTAAGATAAGATGGATCTATGGGATGATAAAAAAGCAATCTTCAAGTATATTGTCAACAGTAGGGAAAATTGTTATAAATACATATTATTAATAACAGTTATGAGATCATATAATTGTGAATGTATATATGAAATTGATAAAATAAAATAAATAAACAATTAAAAAAAAAACAGAATAGAGCTTGAAGGAACCTCAGAGGTCTTCCAGTCCAAACTCCTCTTCCAACAGGAGATTCTCTATTTCAGACAAGTAGCTGTCCAGTATCTTTTTAAAAACCTCAATTGATGAAGCACCCACAAACTTCTGGAGTCAAGCGGTTCCACAGGCTAATTGTCCTTACTGTTAATACATTTCTCCTCAATTCCAGGCTGTTTCTCTCCTTGATTAATTTCCATCCATTGTTTCTTATCCTGCCTTTTGGAGAGTAATTTCACTCCCTCTTCCTTATGGTAGCTCCTCAAATACCAGAACGCTGCTATCCTGTCACCCACGGTCCTCCTTTTCTCTAGAGTAACCATACCCAAATCCGGCAACCATTCTTCATATGTTTTAACTATCTTAGCTGCTCTTCCCTTTTTTCCAAAGTTTCAACCTCTTTTTTTGTAATGTGGTGATCAAAACTGTGCCCCTCACTCTGAGCTCTGATTTAGACCGATGTACATAACCTCTGATCAGCCCTTGTATTAGTTCCAGCACCACTGGGATCCAGAGTTCTATGACAGTTGGTGGAGGGACGTATAAAACTGTCACACTGGGCAGCAGCCAATGGGAATATTCCCCAGGAATCTCATTTCCCAGACTCCCTTGCCAGCCCCTTCCCCTTCTCAGGGGGCTACTGGGAGAAGGAAAGGAACCAAGTTGGAGGAATTCAGGAAGATGCCTTCATGCGTTCGAAGGGTACCGCCCCGACTCATAAGTTTTTCCCTTTGCTTTCTTAATGTCATGCTCATAATGCTAACGCTCGGCTCTCACGGATGGACTACGTATTTTTCTGACACGGATATCCATAGTGCTGGACTTTGGGTCATCTGTTCGAGAAAGTACGGATGCCAGGCCATGCAGACTTCTGATGGTATGCTACAGAGGGTCAAATGGAAATGGCACTATTTTATCCTGTGAACTTTAGCTGAGTACGGGGCACAAACTGTAGAGAGAAAGATAAGATAAGTCATCAAATAAGCAAATGCCGGGCGCCGCCAATTTTTTGGTCTCTCTTGACTTGGCATTGCTTGAGATATCATTGAAGCATTCCTTAAATTTCAAGGTACTTTCCTGGCCTTGAGTTGCCCGAGGCTCACGCCATCACGGCGTCATCACATATGATGGATCACAACTTTTTTCCCCTTTGCTAAACCGGACGTGGGTGTGGCCAGTGTGTATCACATCTGTGTGTCAGTGGTGGGTTTCAATTTTTTTTAGAACCTCTTCGAAGCAGGTGTGGCCTGGTTTGTGGGAGTGTCTTGCCAGCCATGTGACCGAGTGGGAGTGGCTTGGCAGTCAGGTGACTGGGTGGAAGTGGCCAAGTTGTAAAATGTGGTGAAACTCACTTAACAATGCTCTTGCTTAGCAACCAAAATGTCGGCTCAGAAACTCTGGCATTTGAAGCACGCAAGTCTTAAAGCTGTCAAGTTACAAGACCCTCGCACCCCTAACCCTTTAGAAAAATAAAACCCCAGGAGTGTTCAAACTTGACAGCTTTAAGACTTGTGGACTTCAACTCCCAGAATTCCTCCTCCAGTCATGTTGGCTCAGGAACTCTGGCATTTGAAGCACGCAAGTCTTAAAGCTGTCAAGTTATAAGACCCTTGCACCCCTAACCCTTTAGAAAAAAAACCCAGGAGTGTTCAAACTTGACAGCTTTAAGACTTGTGGACTTCAACTCCCAGAATTCCTCCTCCAGTCATGTTGGCTCAGGAACTCTGGCATTGAAGTGTGCAAGTCTTAAAGCTGTCAAGCTACAAGACCCTTGCACCCCTAACCCTTTAGAAAAAATACCCAGGGGTGTTCAAACTTGACAGCTTTAAGACTTTAAGGTTTAGAAAGGACTCTTAGAGGCGAGTGTGGCAATTGGTGAGCCAGCCAATCAGTGGGCAGTGGGCGGGGCAAGCATGGTGCAGACGGGCGGGGGGTGGAGCTGGAACAGGTTCTAAACGGCACGGTAAATTTGTGGAACCTTTTCTATAGAAGAGGTTAGAACCGGCAGGAACCCACCCCTGGATCTGACCCACCTGCCCTGAGTTTGACAGATCTGCCCTAGACTCTTTCCTATTACTATTTAGATTAAATTTAATTTGGGATGGGCAGTCTGTGGTCAAGACAGATCCTTTGCGCTCCCCATCTCTTTTGCCTTGATGGCCAACAATTTGTGTCACTAGAGAATTTGGTTATGAGCCAGGGTGGCGCAGTGGTTAGAGTGCAGTACTGCAGGCTATTTCTGCTGCCTGCGACTTGGCAGTTCGAATCTCACCAGGCTCAAGGTTGACTCAGCCTTCCATCCTTCCGAAGTGGGTAAAATGAGGACCCAGATTGTTGGGGGCAACAGGCTGACTCTATAAACTGCTTAGAGAGGGCTGTAAAAGCACTGTAAAGTGGTATATAAGTCTAAGTGCTATTGCTATTGGTAAAAGGGAGACATTTCACAAGATGGTTTCTGTGGGTCTTTTTAGAATCAGCTGAAGTGATGAAATAGGTTCTCTAATCTTCTGTCAAAAAAAAGGCAAAATATATTATTTTTGGGTGGGTGGGGGGGGAAGGAGCATATGGCAAAATTTTCATCAACTATGTTCTTACAATTTTTTCCCCCAGATATGATTCATAGTAATCACAGATTCCCCCCCTCTCCCACTAGCTGCTAGTTCTAGTTTAGGGTTTAGGACTGTGCAAAAAAGAGACACTATTCTGACCAGGATTAATGATGGTGATTAATGATGATTAATGATAGATCAAACTCCCTCCTTGCACAGCAGAAATTGGAAACGTTGCAGTGGCCAAGAAATTCGCTTCTTGTTAGAGGAAGGAACGGAGGGTCAGAGGGAGTGGGGGTGATGAAGCAAAAATTGTGGGCATCCTTTAATGAAACTTGGGGGGGGGATTAGAAATTGTCTCCTAATATTTTTCAATCAGGCAGTAAGTCGATGTTACCGCTTATGCTATTTTTCTTTTTCCTGTTTCCAGAATATCATCAGTGTGATCAGAGGAGTTTTGGGATCAGAGAGGAAAGGATATAGGTTGTCCACTCCTGCCATTAACATATTTATTTGATTTTTTTTATCCTGCGTTTATTACTTTATAAGTAACTCAAAGTGGCAAGCACACATAGTACTCCTTCCTCCTCCAATTTATCCCCCAAACAAGAACCCCGTAAGATGGGTTGGGCTGAGAGAATGGGCCCAAAGTCACCCAAGTGGCGTTCATGATTAAGGCAGGACTAGAGCTTGCATCTTCAGGTTTCTAGCCTGGGGCCTTAAATACCAAACCAAATTAGCTCTCTGCTGTTCTTCTGTCCAAAAGCAAAATGTAGCCTTCCAAAAACCATTTGCATCCTGATTTTTTTATATACTCTGTTTACTACGTTGCATTTCTACACTCTAGATTAGAGCAGTGTTTCTCAACCTCATCTTCTGGCTTGGAGAATTCTGGGAGTTGAAGTCCATGTCAGGGTTTCGATGGATGCCCTAATTAAATCATGAGCCTCGAGCCAAGCTTCAAAAGAAATCCAGTTATTTATTAGGCACTTCATGTTGGCATGTTCCCAAGTGAAGCCAGCTCTGACCCCATGTAATTTACACTCCCAATCACGAACCCTGTTTCCACCTTCATCTACCACACCCCCAGGGTGTGTCATCAATCGCAGAGATCACTCCCCTCTGGGCTGGAAGTAACCCTGGGATACAGCCTTGAGAGAGATAAGTCTGGAATGTGCATCTGTCTTTTGCTGCCATGCCGTTTCATCAGTTTCCCATGCCCCCTTTCTTATGGCAACTCAAGAGCAGGCCAGGGATAGCTTTGTGGGTTGACAGTGCACATATTCTGGACATTGCTGAGGTTCAGAAACACTGTTCTAAAGCCAAGGCGGGAGGTCAAATTCTATTGGCTGGCAGTAAACTGGTATTATCGGCTTTCCTAAACCAGGTAATCTCTGTTTAAAAATGGATTCAGATTCTTGAACTCTTTGACCAGGGAGCAATAGAATTCAGGTTCAGCTTGTTTGTACCATTCTTGAAATAATTACCTTTAGTCCCCCTGCATCAATGATGGGAAATATGAATTTATACTGTAACAGTTATGATCTACCTGTTCCTTTTCCCCCCCTTTTTAGTTTACCTGAATGCCATTCGTATTTCCATGATAACAGCTCTTCTAACATCTGTCGTAGCAATGCTGTGGACAGTAGAATGGGATCATGTTATCCACTGCAAGCACATTTTTCTTCCAAAGCCCTTGATGACTGCCACCTTTAATTTCATATCAGGTTTGTTGGGAAATGAATCAATATCTGCAATAGAACAGAAGAGCAGAGTTGGAAGGGACCTTAGAGGTCTTCTAGTCCAACCCCCTGCTCCAAGAAGGAAACTCTATACCATATCACAGTGTTTCTCAACCTTGACAACTTGAAGTCCTGTGGGCTTCAACTCCCAGAATCCCCCAGCCAGCATAGCTGGCTGGGGAATTCTGGGAGTTGAAGTCCACAGGACTTCAAGTTGCCAAGGTTGAGAAACACTGCCATATCAGACAAATGGTTGCCCAATCTCTTCTTTAAATCTCCAGTGTTGGAGCATTCACAACTTCTGGAGGCAAGTTGTTCCACTGATTAATTGTTCTAAGTGTCAGGAAATTTCTCCTTAGATCTAGGTCGCTTCTCCCCTTGATTAGTTTCCACCCATTGCTTCTTGTCCTGCGTTTAGGTGCTCTGTTGAATAGCTTGACTCCCTCTTCTTTGGGGCAGCCATTGAGATATTGGAACATTGCTCTCATGTCACTCTCATGCCATAGCTAAATGATGTGCTGCACACAATGAGGCTGTTTGGGCAGAATTCAAAGAACAGGCAGCTCAAAATTGATTCATAATAACAGAATTACAGAGTTGGAAGAGACCTTGGAGGTCTTCTAGTCCAACCCCCTGTTTAAGCAGGAAACACTATACCATTCCAGAGAAGTGGCCATCCAGTCTCTTCTTAAAAGCCTCCAGCGATGGTGCCCCCACAACTTTTGAAGGGAAGCCGTTCCGCTGGTTAATTGTTTTCAATGTTAGGAAATTTCTCTTCTAGGTTCTAAGTTCCTTCTCTCCTGGATTAGTTTCCATCCATTGTTTCTTGGAAACTAATCAAGGATAGAAGTGCAAGGGTATTATTCCACCCATCGGAATTTCTCTCAAATTCTCTTATCCTTAGGAACCCTTTCTGTTAGATAAGATTAGATTTGTTAGATAAATTTATTTATAGGCCGCCCTTTTCCCTGAGGGGACTCAGGGCGGCTTACAACGTACAGGGAAGGGAGTACACACAATGACATATAAAAACAGTACGTAATTAAAAGTGAAAGCAACATTCATCATTCGGGAGGGGACGGATTATAATCTTTAACCCCAGGCCTGACGGGATAGCCAGATCTTGAGGGCTGTGCGGAAGGTCTGGAGGGTGGTGAGGGTACGAATCTCCATGGGGAGATCGTTCCAAAGGGTCGGAGCTACTACTGAAAAGGCTCTCCTCCGCGTAGTTGCCAGTCGACACTGACTGGCAGATGGAACTCGGAGGAGGCCTAATCTGTGTGATCTAATAGGTCGCAAGGAGGTAATTGGCAGGAGGCGGTCTCTCAAGTACAAGTTGAGAAAGAAACTTGCTTTCATCAACATGAATGAAATCGTAGGATATTTTCTTAGGCTAGTACCTGAAATCAACATCGACCATGGTATTTTGCAGAGAAAGTACTGTGCATTTGCAGTGGTATTTGAGAACTTGTGTTAGTTTAGTTTATTGTCATTGCACCTTGCACAACAAAATTAAATGCCATCTTCTGTGTACATTATTACATATAAATAAAACAAGAACATAGATCCTTCACATTCGATGAATGTGAAAACCCCTGATACTGCATTAATATTGCACCATACAGTAAAATTCACTATAGTTACTGCTCTGGGATAAAAGCTGGTTTTCAGCCTAGCTGTCCTTGTTTTTATCGCCCTGTACCATCTGCTAGATGGTAATAGTTAAAAAAAAGGGTGCCCAGGATGAAATGGATCTTTAGGAATGTTTTGAACTTTCTTAAGGAAAAATTCAAATTCAAATTTAATGAATTTATATGCCACCCAATCCCGAAGGACTCCGGACGGCTTACAGAAATACATCTCTAAAAGAATAAAAAATTTAAAAATAGAGAAGAAAGCAGGTTAAAAAAAAAAGACATCATGCACTCAATCTAGGTGGGGCTGGACCTCATTCATGAGGTTAACAGCCCCAGGCCTGCCGGAATAGCCAGGTCTTAGTAGCCTTTCGGAGGGCCAAGAGAGTGGGGAGGGTCCGGATCTCTGGGGGTAGATTGTTCCAAAGGGATTGTTCCAAAGGCAGCTACAGAGAAGGCCCTCCCCCGAGGAGCTGCCAGATGACATTGTCTAGTCAACGGCACCTGGAGAAGGCCCATCCTGTGTGATCTTATCGGTCGCTGGGAGGTATGTGGCAGAAGACGGTCTCGTAGATATCCATGTCCTAGGCCATGTAGGGCTTTAAAGGTAATAACCAGCACCTTGAAGCGTGTTTGGAGACCGATAGGGAGCCAGTGCAGCTCACGGAGGATAGGTGTAACATGGGTGTATCTCACTACACCCAATATCACTCACACGGCTGCATTCTGGACCAATTGTAGTCTCTGAACACTTTTCAGGGGCAGCCCCATGTAGAGCGCGTTACAGTAGTCAAGTCTTGAGGTGACGAGGGTGTGAGTGACCATTTGAAGTGCCTTCCGGTCCAGGTAGGGCCGCAATTGGTGCACCAGGCGAACCTGGGCAAAAGCTCCCTGGTCACAGCTGACAAATGGTGTTCTAGCGTCAGCTGTGGGTCCAGGAGGACACCCAAGGCAGCGGGAGCTATCAAGCTCTTCCAAAAGGGGAGAGGGCAACCCATGATCCTCTGGGCAATGACGCTGACCCTCTGAAGCACTGTCCTATCTGCCACTGTGCGATTGGCAAACCATACACAGGTGCAATGAGTTAAAATACTCTCTATGGTGCAGCGGTAGAAGGTCACCAGCAGTTTTTCATTCAGTTGTTGTTTCCTGAGAAGTCTCAGGGAGTATCATCTCTGCTGGGCCCTTTTGACCAGGGCTGCAATGTGGGTACCCCAAGTCAGGCCCTCTTTTATCACAACACCAGGGGTGGGTTTCTCGCCCCGTTCCAACCGGTTTGGTTGGAATGGGGCTGGCGGCGTCCTCATGCACGCGCACGGTGCACGCATGTGTACTAGCGTCTGCGCGATGCTCCAGCTGCTCCTGGACGATCGCGCAGGTGCTGTATGCATCCTGCGCATGCGTGGAAGCGCAGAACTCGTCAAAACCGGGTAAGGACCGTGGGCGGGCGGGCACGCCCTTCGCCGTTCCCGGAAGTTACTTACTTCCGGGTTCGGCAACCAACCGGTTCGCAGGGACCGCCGCGAACCGGTTGAAACCCACCCCTGCACAACACCCAGAAACTTAAAACTGGCCATTTGCTCCACTCGGTCTCCATTGATAACCAGTGTTCTAGTTACAGTAGAAAGCTCCTTGCATTGATAGGACCACCTCTCTAATTCTTCCTTGGTTTCCTCTAGGGTTCTCTGTGCTGCTGGCAACGTTGGTTTTTGAAATCCATTTCAATCAGAAGTTTGTGAAGCCAGCACGGAAATGGGCTTTTTACTTGAGTTACGCCATTTGCATCCTCTGCTTTTTATCAGGTGGGCATTTGTTTGTCTATTTATCCTATTTGCATAGCTGTCCATCTCACAGTAAAATGACACTTGCAATAAAAAGAATCGTAACATCCAGTGGTAAGATTCAAAAATAGCAATAGCAATAGCAGTTAGACTTATATACTGCTTCATAGGGCTTTCAGCCCTCTCTAAGCGGTTTTACAGAGTCAGCATATTACCCCCAACAACAATCCGGGTCCTCATTTTACCCACCTCGGAAGGATGGAAGGCTGAGTCAACCCTGAGCTGGTGAGATTTGAACAGCCGAACTGCAGAACTGCAGTCAGCTGAAGTAGCCTGCAGTGCTGCATTTAACCACTGTGCCACCTTGGCTCTCTCAATATTTACTATCAGTTCTGGGGGGGTGGCACAGTGGTGGGTTCCGGGTCCCGGTGCAACTGGTATGGTGCAATGGGGGCCCAGCATCCCCCACATGCATGCACTCAGCACGCACGCACACGTGCGCAGCGTGTGCATGTGTCCTTACCTCTGTGATGCCTCCGCGATGCTCCAGCTGCTCGGCAGAGCATTGCACAGGCGCCGTACGCTCTGTGGACGGAAACGCTGAAGAGCTCAAACACAGGTAAGGAGCTCAGGTGGGCCCTCCAGAGCACCGTACCGGAACAGTACCCAGTGCAACCCACCACTGGTGTGGCATGGCTTTGTACGTGTGGTTTTGTGGGCGTGGCAGGGGAAGTTTACTGCAAAATCCCCATTCCCTCCCAATCAGCTGGGACTCAGGAGGCAGAGAATAGATGGGGCGGGGCCAGCCAGAGGTGGTATTTACCGGTTCTCTCAACTACTCAAAATTTACGCTACTGGTTCTCCAGAACTGGTCATAACCTCCTGAATACCACTTCAGTTAACATCTATTAAATACAAATCAAAAACATCGGCAATATTCTTCACAGATTTCTTATATTTATTGAAAAGTTTTAACAAATTTTACAAATATTTCCCCTTCCCCTTCTCTCCCCCCACCCCAACCCTCCCCCTCTCCAATCCTCCCTCCCCCCAACTTCCCAGAGCAAAATACAGGGTATAAACATTTAACAATCATACACTAACCTAAGCTAACTAACTATAGCATCCTACCTCCCTCTTGTACTTTAACTCCCCTTTTATTAAACTAAATTTAGATAAATTATAAAATTCCTTGTTCATTCATAAGCTAATTGAAATTTCTTAGTCTGGTATTTATTTTGAATGTAATCAATCCATCTTCTCCATTCCAACTTATATTTCTCATCTGAGTGGTTCTTCAAATATGCTGAGATTTTGGCCATCTCTGCTAAATTTACTACTTTTAACGTCCATTCTTGAATAGTTCTTGATAAAAAAAGATGATTGAGAAAACAGGTGTCAAAAACAATGCAGACACCTCATCAAATCACCATTTTCTTAAGATGCCCGGGGTCTGCCGACCCGGCCCATATTTTGAAGGATTTGCTGGAGGATATCATGGATGGGGCGAATCTTACGTCATGGTTTGGGGGAAGGAGAGATGTTCCATAAGATTAAGTGCCACAGCAAAAAAGATCCATTTCCTGGGTCCATTGGATAAAACTGATCTGCAGTTGGGGCCTACAGCATACAACTTCTGCCAGATCTGTAATTGGGTAGAGGTAGTGCCACCCATGTGGTGACGATGAGAGCAGCTCCTGATGAAACCGTCTGTCTCACAATCCACTCAATCCAGTGGTGGGTTTCAAAAATTGTTCGAACCTACCCTGTGGGTGTGGCCTCCTTTGTGGGAGTGGCTTGCCACCCATGTGACCGGATGGGAGTGGCTTGCCACCCATGTGACCGGATATGAAGATGCCGACGACACTTGTCAGAACCACCTTAAATTACCTCACACACAGCACTGGCATGCATAAGAATATGATGTAAACTTGTTTTTTTAAAGGTGTCTTTGGTTTGCGTTAAAACAACTTCAACACACGCAATGTTCTGATTGCACCACAAACGCAGTAGTCATCTTTACCTTTCACAGAGGCACTGAGTTTTATAAATAAATATTCGCCGCAGTTTTGTTGGCACGCTTTTGTTGTTCGCGCATTTGTCGGGTCACGACCAAACTCTTCCTCTCAACCTAACCCAGTTTTGCCTCTTTTTCTCCCAGGGCTCTATAACCTACTGAATTACAAGTGGGAACTTTGGGGAACACGATTGCCCATCGTGGAGAAGCCTGAAGAGACGCATGAAGCAGAAGATGAAGTTGCCCCAACTTTACTGCTATGAACAGCTGGTCTTTCCACATCGGAATCCGCTTGGACCCTGGGGCATTGGAAGGGGCCAGAGAATCTCCCTTAAGCAGGGAAAAGTTTGGACAGTCATCACATTTTTTTCCCTTCTAGGCCATATAAAAACAATAATGCAGATTTCTCTATTCAGGGAAATATTCCACGACTCTTTTACTTTTGATTGAACTTCCTTGCAATACGTGTCCTACATAAAGTATTTATTATTTCGATGCACAATCTATTGTATTTTCTCAGAGTCCTCTGTACTTATTAAGTATCCTCTTACACAGAGTATGCACAGAGCCAAGGTGGCGCAGTGGTTAAATGCAGCACTGCAGGCTACTGCTAGATCAGCAGTTCAGCGGTTCAAATCTCACCGGCTGAGGGTTGACTCAGCCTTCCATCCTTCCGAGGTGGGTAAAATGAGGACCCAGATTGTTGGGGGCAATATGCTGACTCTCTGTAAACCGCTTAGAGCGGGCTGAAAGCCCTATGAAGCGGTATATAAGTCTACTGCTATTGCTATTGCTATTATTACTTGGCTTCTAACTTGTTCATTGCACATCCATTTTCTTATTTATTTATATTTAATATTAATATTGTCTATTAACTAAACAAGGTATGGGCAGAGAATAAAATGGCAAATGACACCATAGCTTATTTAAATAAACCATAACAGCACAATATAAAATGGAGCCAGTTGGTTTATAGAACCAGTTTGGTGGCCAGAGGCTAAAAACCATAAATTCAAGTCCCACCTAAGCCATCTTTGAGCCAGTCACTTTCTTTCAGCCCTAAGGAGGAGACAATAGCCTACCACTTCTATAAAATCTTGCCAAGAAGAAGCAAGGAAGCAGGGAAGGGAGGAAGGGAGGAAAGAAAGAGAGAGAGACTCTAAAAAGTCCATAATGTATAAGAAGATTAATAACTGAGCCACAGTGGCACAGTGGTTAGAGTGCAGTACTGCAGGCTACATCTGCTGCCTGCCAGCTGCCTGCCAGCTCCCTGCAATTTAGCAGTTCGAATCTCACCAGGCTCAAGGTTGACTCAGCCTTCCATCCTTCGGAGGACCCAGATTGTTGGGGGCAATAGGATGACTCTGTAAAAACTGCTTAGAGAGGGCTGAAAGGCCTATGAAGCGGTATATAAGTCTACTGCTATTGCTATTGCTATTGCTGTAAAACCGCTGTGGCTGTATATAAGTCTAAGTGCTATTTGCTAAGTGCTATTGCTAACTAATTTTATTTTTATTATTAACTTATAATATAATATACAAAAATGCAAAAGAAAATAGTAGAAAAGATAGAGGAGGGAAAAGGGAAGGGAAAAATGACTTCCGCCTCTCTTCGGTGCAGTAGAATAAGATAAATAATATCAAACCTAAATGGTTTTTTTTACTTTCACAGAATAGCATAAATTAGACATTTCTATAACAACAAATCTATCTAATCGGTAAAACCCAAAATCAAAGTTTCATTTTTTTCCCCAGCTTGAGCACAAAATCCAGAAGTGGTTTCCAAGAAGAAGCAAAAATGTATGGGTTTTTCTCCGTTAATCAAAGCAGTCAATTTAGCCATTTCTATTAAACTTCATTAACTTTTTTATCCATTCATCCATTGTGGAAGTCATGTCCCTTAGTTTTCTGTATGAAATATATATATATAGCTACAATTGAAGTCTGTGGAAAGAAATGTCCTTCTGGGTTCAGTTCTAAATGGGGAAAAAGACACTGGATTCATGGAAGTTACTTGGAAAGAAGGTTTATTGATGATGGACAGGACCACATGGTTTGAGGTCCTGGGGGTGAGGAAGTCCCTGGTTTTATGCCCACCCCCGGCTTTTGAGCCTGTATTCTGATTGGTTGTCGGACTCCCATGGGGCCATGCAGGGAAAACTCTGTAGGCTGTCCTGAATCCCAAGCTTGGTTGAGCCTTGCTGGATGATGTTGTAATGAAAGGGCTTTGGACAATTCCTACTATGGCTTTGCCTGAAGGAGGTAGATCTTTGTTATGTAGAATAGGCTGGCTCAGGCCTTAATTGTCCATTGACAAAGGTAGGGAACTGAGTTTCTTTCTCCCTTGTAGAGGAAATTTTCTGTCCTTTTAATATTTCCTAAAATATCTCATTTTCCTAGGAGAGGAGTGGGTGCTAACTTCCTACAGGTCATAGGCAGAATTAAATTATATACATATACATATACATATACATATACATATACATATACATATACGCATACGCATACGCATACGCATACGCATACGTATACGCATACGCATACGCATACGCATACGCATACGCATACACATATACATATAAATATACATATACATATAGCCAAGGTGGTGCAGTGGTAAAATGTAGCACTGCAGGCTACTTCAACTGACTGCAGTTCTGCAGTTCGGCTGTTCAAATCTCACCGGCTCAAGGTTGACTCAGCCTTCCATCCTTCCGAGGTGGGTAAAATGAGGACCCGGATTGTTGGGGGCAATATGCTGACTCCGTAAACCGATTAGAGAGGGCTGAAAGCCCTATGAAGCGGTATATAAATCTAATTAATAAATAAATCAATAAATAAATATATAAGTCTAACTGCTATTGCTACACATATACATATACATATACATATACATATACATATACATATACATATACATATACATATACATATACATATACATATACATATACATATACATATACATATACATATACATATACATATACATATACATATACATATACATATACATATACATATACATATACATATACATATACATATACATATACATATACATATACATATACATATACATATACATATACATATACATATACATATACATATACATACATAAACAAACATAATTATGTGTGTGTGTGTGTGTGTGTGTGTGTATATATATATATATATATATATATATATATATATATATATATATATATATATATATATATATATATATATATATATATATATATATATATATATATATATATTTGTGTGTGTGTGTTTGTGTGTGTGTATTCTGCTTATGATCTAAATTCTGGCTATGCTGTTCCTGAAAATGTACACGTTCCTGGAGAGGAAGAAACTACATCCATAAATAAATTCTTTCCAATCCTCCTTTTTCTGTTACTATATTTCTTCCCTCACTTGAAGGAGTTTAGCACCCCAACACATTCTTCTGGATCTGGTTGTAGTAGCAGAACCATCATTCCATGACAGTTGGAACCCAGGAGGAGAGAAGACAACTAAGACCATCACCATCGAAAAGAAAGCAAGAAGGATTCCTCTTTGGGTTTTCCCCTCTTCCGAACCTTTCTTCCCTTCCCTTCCCATCTTCTCTCTAGATGTTGCTTTCAGCTGTGCCCATGTCTTCCTACACAGATACACAGCGGATAAAGCAAGGGGCAGAAGACTGCCATAACAGCGGGCCCTCATGATTTCCTACAAAAGCATCAGTTGTGTCCTGACTTTCTCTAACGTTGTGCTCCTCTTCGTTGTTGTCTTATCTCCCTGCTGGTTTGCCTATTATGCACATGTAGATCTGTATTATATGGGACTCTGGACCATCTGCTCAGAAAAATTTGTCTGCCGATTGGTGAAAGATGTCGATGGTACGGCTTAAGGGGTACTCAAAATTTCAAGAGTCGCCAACAAATATATGAAAAAAAAAATTCAACCAGCATCTTCTGCTGCTTCACTTGGCAACCGATCTGGCTGAACTAGGAATTATTCTTAATAACCAGCATTCTCTCCTTTTCTCCTTCCCCAACCCATTTTTTTCCCCAGCGTACATGATTACCTGTCGAGTCCTCTTCATGTTAGGTCTCATTGTGTCTGTCACATCTTTACTGTGGATTCGGTTGGTAAAAAGGAACCAAGTCAATAGCTGTCCTTTCCACTGTCCTCCCCAAGCTTTGATGGCTTCTATCGTGAGTTTCACTGCAGGTAACGCTACAATATACTCCATTTGCCTTAAACATATATCTGGGTTTTTGCATTATTGTAAATAGCAATAGCACTTAGATTTATATACCGCTTCACAGTGCCTTTACAGACCTCTCTAAGCGGTTTACAGAGTCAGCCTATTGCCCCCAACAATCTGGGTCCTCATTTTACCCACCTTGGAAGGATGGAAGGCTGAGTCAACCTTGAGCTGGTCAGGATCGAACTCCTAGCAGTGGGCAGAGTCAGACTGCAATAGCAGTAGCACCTAGACTTATATACCGCTTCTCAGTGCTTTTACAGCCCTCTCTAAGCGGTTTACAGAGTCAGCCTATTGTCCCCAACAATCTGGGTCCTCATTTTACCCACCTTGGAAGGATGGAAGGCTGAGTCAACCTTGAGCTGGTCAGGATCGAACTCCTAGCAGTGGGCAGACTCAGACTGCAATAGCAGTAGCACCTAGACTTATATACCGCTTCTCAGTGCTTTTACAGCCCTCTCTAAGCGGTTTACAGAGTCAGCCTATTGTCCCCAACAATCTGGGTCCTCATTTTACCCACCTTGGAAGGATGGAAGGCTGAGTCAACCTTGAGCTGGTCAGGATCGAACTCCTAGCAGTGGGCAGAGTCAGACTGCAATAGCAGTAGCACCTAGACTTATATACCGCTTCTCAGTGCTTTTACAGCCCTCTCTAAGCGGTTTACAGAGTCAGCCTATTGTCCCCAACAATCTGGGTCCTCATTTTACCCACCTTGGAAGGATGGAAGGCTGAGTCAACCTTGAGCTGGTCAGGATCGAACTCCTAGCAGTGGGCAGAGTCAGACTGCAATAGCAGTAGCACCTAGACTTATATACTGCTTCTCAGTGCTTTTACAGCCCTCTCTAAGCGGTTTACAGAGTCAGCCTATTGTCCCCAACAATCTGGGTCCTCGTTTTACCCACCTCGGGAAGGATGGAAGGCTGAGCCAACCTTGAACCTGGTGAGATTTGAACTGCCAAATTGCAGGTAGCTGGCAGGCAACAGAAGTAGCCTGTAGTACTACACTCTAACCACTATGCCATCATGGCTCAGATATTAATCTTATTATACATTATGGAACTTGGGCTTTTTAGAGTCTCTATCTCTCTTCTTTCCTCCCTCCCTCCCTTCCGTGCTTCCTTGCTTCTTCTTGGCAAATAATACTCCTAGGTTAAAGGTTCTAGGCAGTGGGGAAATCTAATTATCATTTCTTGACAAAGCTGCTCTGTGTAGCTCATTTTTCTCTAGGTTAACTAGATTATGACAGTGCAGGTAGTCCTTGATTTGCAACAGTTCATTTAATGAGTGTCCCATATGAAAGCCATTGTTTTTACTGTTCAGATTCCGTGGTAGAATCTGTCTTCATATGTCTAGAAAGAGTGCAGAGAACAAAGATGATTAGGGGACTGGAGGCTAAAACGGTTCCACCACAAAACCGCGTTCGACTAAAGCGCGCTCGACGAAACCACGTAGCTGACGTCATCACAGGGCGACAACAGCGCGGAGACAGAAGCACGCTGTAAACGCTAAACCTAAAATTAACCTCTAAACCTAAACCTAACCCCCCTAAACCTAACCCTAAACCTAACCCTAAACCTAACCCTTAACCTAACCCTAAACCTAATCCTAACCCTTAACCTAACCCTAAACCTAACCCTAACCCTTAACCTAACCCTTAACCTAACCCTAACCCTTAACCTAACCCTTAACCTAACCCTTAACCTAACCCTAACCCTTAACCTAACCCTAAAGCTAACCCTAAAGCTAACCCTAAACCTAACCCTAAACCTAACCCTTACCTTAAGTTGAATCGGCTTGCTTTCAAAGCGCTATTTAAAGCGCCCTTCTTTCTCCGCGCTTGCTGTTGTCGCCCTGTTGATGACGTCAGCGACGCGGTGTAATTGGGCGCACTTTAGTCGAGCGCGGTTTTGTCGTGCCACGGGCTAAAACATACGAAGAACGGTTGCAGGAACTGGGCATGGCTCATCTAGGGAAGAAAAGGACCAGGGGAGACAGGACAGCAGAGTTCCAATATTCGAGGGGCTGCTGCAGAGAGGAAGGGGACAAGCTATTTTCCAAAGCACCTGAAGGCCAGACAAGAAATAATCGGTGGAAGCTGATCAAGGAGAGATTCAACCTGGAAATAAGGAGAAATTTTCTGACAGTGAGAACATCAACCGATGGAACAGAAGTTGCCTTCAGAAGTTGTGGGAGCTTCATCACTGGAAGCTTTCAAGAAGAGACCGGATGCCATCTGTCAGAAATGGTGTAGGGCAGTGATGGCAAACCATTTTGGCATCGAGTGCCCAAATTGGAATGTTTGCATCCATGTACAGCTGAAGGCTTTCCGCAAAGCCGTTAAAACCTCCTGGCCTGGGGCTGATGAGTTCCCAGCCCCACTCGAATTGTTGCGGCTGTTGACGAGTTTTTAATCTGTTTGTATTTGTCTGTCTTTTCGTGTTTTGTACTTCCCCTTTCCCCTATTTAGTTTGTTAGCCGCCCTGAGTCCCCCTCGGGGAATAGGGCGGCATACAAGTCCAATAAAAGCTAAACTAAACTAAACTAAGTTCTGGGAACCTGAAAACCAGTTGGCCAGTGTGTATGTTTGTTTTTGGAGTGTTTTTCAGGCCATTTTCAGGTCGTTTGGGGGGCTGTTTTTAGTCTCAAAATAGCTTGAAAATGGCCTGGTTTTTTGGCCATTTTTGGGCCATTTTTCAAGCTGTTTTCAGGCCATTTATGGAGTAAAAAATGGCATGAAACAATGCCAAAAATGGCTTTAAAACAGCCTGGAAAATGTCCCAACAAATAGCCCCAAAATGGCCTAAAAACAGGCCAGAGAATGGCCCAAAAATGCTCTGAAAAACGGGCGGGGAAATGGATGTGTGTGTCCGAAATCAGAAGAGCAGCTGGCAACTGCCCGCGTGCCCGCAGAGAGAGCTGTGTATGCCACCTCTGGCACGCAGGCCACAGGTTCTCCACCATGGGTGTAAGGTCTGCTTGGGTGGGGGAATTGGACTAGATGACCTACAAGTTCCCTTCCAACTCTTTTAATCTGCTTTGCAGGACTCGGTATGCTGATTGCCATGTTGATCTTTGAACTGAAAATTAACGATAGGAAATCAACGGTTCATAAGAAGAAATGGGCTTTTTATTTAAGCTACATCGTCATGATTCTGTGGTTCTTCATAGGTGAGCCAGGTAGGGGCGGGGGAGAAGACTGCCCAAAACAGATAAAATAATGATTGTGAAATCCATTTTCTGTGTTGGATGAACAAAGTCTATCACACACACCGCGTAGCAGTTGAGGTACTCTTTTGGGGTGTGTTTGGGTCAAAGATACACCTGTGGGAAGCCTTCCCCCACTCCTAGAAGTTTGAAATATTTTGAGAAATGTTAAAAAGGCGGAATATTATATTTCCTAAAATGAGAAGTGGAGAAACATGGATTTTTTTTTTAAGAGGCAGGAAGCAGCTCCCAACTCTCCCTGCCCCCAAGCAGAAACTGAGGAGGCAGCTTTTAGACATGCAAATTTCCTAATCCGTTCAAGAAAGGATTAAAACCCAAGGAAGGCAGCACTTTAGGCTCATTGCCGGCTTTTGCGAGACAAACAAATTAAAATCAAATCACAAAATGCAGAAAACAAGCCTATAAATTATGAAATGCTCTAGAAAAAAAAACTGTATAAAAATCCATGTACTGACCAGATCATTTGTTCAGCTGCTCCAAAACCATAAACATTGGTGGTTCTGTTCATCATTAAACCAGTGGTGAAATTCATTTTTTTTTTTACTACTGGTTCTGTAATAGCAATAGCAGTAGACTTATATACCGCTTCATAGGCCTTTCAGGCCTCTCTAAGCGGTTTACAGAGAGTCAGCATATTGCCCCCAACAATCTGGGTCCTCATTTTACCCACCTCGGAAGGGTGGAAGGCTGAGTCAACCCTGAGCCGGTGAGATTTGAACCGCTGACCTGCTGATCTAGCAGTAGCCTGCAGTGCTGCATTTAACCACTGCGCCACCTTGGCTCTTGGCTCTGTAGGCGTGGCTTGGTGGGCATAGTTTGGTTTGTTGGACCTGGCTTGGTGGGCGTGGCAGGGGAAGGACATGGCTTGGTGGGCGTGGCATTTGCTGGGTCTCTGAACTACTCAAAATTTCCGCTACCGGTTTTCCAGAACCTGTCAGAACCTGCTAGGTTTCACCCCTGCATTAAACTATCTTTCCAATCTGCCTTCATGTTTCCAGTGTCTTTCTCCCAGCTTAGAACTAAACCAGAGGTGGTATTCAGCCAGTTCTGACCAGTAGCGGACATTTTGAGTAGTTCGGAGAACCAGCAAATACCACCTCTGGCTGGCCCCGCCCGCATCTATTCTCTGCCTCCTGAGTCCCAGCTGATCGGCGTCCCAGCTGTCTTCTTCTGTTGCCCTGCACAGGAGAACGGAGCTGGGAAGCAGGTTAGAGGGGTGGGGAGGAAATGGGGATTTTACAGTATCCTTCCCCTGGGATTTTTTTTACAGTATCCTTCTGCTGCCACGCCCACCAAGCCAAGCTACGCCCACCAAGTCACGTCCACAGAACTGGTAGTAAAAAAAATTGAATCCCACTACTGTATTGAACCCAGATGGATATTTCTTCCAACAAATCAAAGAAGTGATTTCTGATAATCTGAGACTTTTTTTCTAAGCCATCAGGCCTTTGTAGGCCTTGAATTTTCAATCTCCCAGAAAATGTGGAGCAGGGTAGCATAAGCCAGTGGTCTCCAACTTTGGCAACTTTAAGACCTGTGGACTTCAACTCCCAGAGTTCCTCAGCCAGCAAAGCTGGCTGAGGAACTCTGGGAGTTGAAGTCCACAGGTCTTAAAGTTGCCAAGGTTGGAGACCACGGGCATAAGCAATTCATAATAAAAGCAAATAGCCAATGTTAGTTTGATTCATCTATTCCTTCAGTTTGTTTGGTTTTTTGGTCAATTTTTCTTTCAGGTATATATAACTTAGCGTGCTATAAGTATTCACTTTGGGAAGCCATGGTCTATTCTGGCAATCTTTCTTCAGCGAAGATGCAACAGGAACAACTGCAAAGTCCCCTTGAACAAGAGGAACAGAATCCTGGTTGACCATGGACACACGGAGGAGATGAACTCCTTACCTGGCAATTTCTCACAGATGCCAACATCTTTGAGGTGTCTCCTTTGGAAGGGTCTCATTCTAGAGTGGCTATTTGTCAGAAGGACTTGTTTCTTGCTGCAATAGATACTTGACTCTAGTGTGTTCCCATTTCTGCATTGGGCCAAGATTCCCTTCAAGAATATTTGGAATTCCTCAGTCAAATATTGAACGTTGCTTTTTCATCAACCATCCCTTCGCTCGGCGCAATTCCCTTCATACGACTCAGTGGGTATAAGTGAATAGTGCTATTGCTTTGCTAATAAGAGCACGTTGGTCTGGATATACCAGTGACCAGGCTGATGATTATATTATAGTATAGTATGGTTTACCAATAAAATTGTGTATTTTGTAATTTAATGTAGGTGTGTAATTATATTTCAAACTAGATTTTTGTTTTGAAATCTAAAAATAAGGACAACTGCAAGGACTTGAGTGACACCGGGATACTTGTACAGATAGTCCTCAACTTACAACCACGATTGGATCCCAACATTTATGTTGCTAAGTGAGAAATTGGTTAAGGGAGTCTTTCCCCCATGTTACGACTTTTCTGGCTAAAGCCAATCACTGCGGTTGTTAAATTAACAATGCGGTTGTTAAGTGAGGGGTTTTTTTTTCCCCTTGACTTTGTGGGTCAGAAGGTCGCAAAAGGGGATGACGTGACTCTTGGATACTGAAACCGTCATAAATGCGAGTCAGTTGTCAAGCATCCGAAATGTAAATCACAGAGATGCTACAATGGTCGGGAGTGTGAAGAACAATACATAAGTTATTTCAGTGATCTTGTAAATTTGAACGGTCACTATTGTAAGTCAAGGACTACTTGTAGTATGTAGTTTATGGCTTAATCTTATATGTAAACATACCATTCTGGCTGAGTAATTCTGGAAGTTGAAGTCCACACATCTTTTTTTTTTTCCTAAAAGAGTTTCGTTTAAGCTGTTTCCTTATATGCCTGATGGGAATGTTCAACCTGAATTTCATCAGAGATGAAAATCCAGACAAGTTCTTGCAATAATGTTAAAATAATCAGGTGATCATTAGTCTCAAGCTTGCATTTGAAAACCATTTGTCTGAAGTAGCAGAGTGATACAGAGTTTGAGTTAGGGGTGGACTACAAGACCTCCAACTCTCCCTTCCAACTCTCTCATTCTGTTAAGAACCCTCTATCTACAAAACACTCGTTTGAAAAGTTATTTAATTTTTGAGTGGCAGCTATTGGGAAAAGAGATAAGCGTTGTTGTAGCCTGTTGGTGGCCAGCCCCTCCAGGAGCCAAATCAGAGGAGGAGGACGAGGACGAGGAGGACGAGGACAAGGAGGAGGTGTGGGAGTCAGGGTCAGCATCAGGCCAACCAAAGAGCCGAGGTGGCGCAGTGGTTAAATGCAGCACTGCAGGTTACTTCAGCTGACGGCAGTTCTGCAGTTCGGCTGTTCAAATCTCACCGGCTCAGGGTTGACTCAGCCTTCCATCCTTCCGAGGTGGGTAAAATGAGGACCCGGATTGTTGCTGGGGGCAATAAGCTGGCTCTGTAAACTGCTTAGAGAGGGCTGAAAGCCCTATGAAGCGGTATATAAGTCTAACTGCTATTGCTATTGCTAACCTGGGATCTCCGAGGGGGAAGAGGGAATGGAGCTGGCAGAGAGAGAGGGGGGGGGAGGGAGGCAGGCAGGCAGGCAGGCAGGCAGGCAGGCAGGCAGGCAGGCAGATCCTGGGCTGTCTGTCATCCCTCAGATGGAGAGTCAACAGCCCCAGGGCTGGGTGTGGCTGATGAGGAAGAAGAGGAACAGCTGGGTCCAGTGCCTGACATGCAGATAAGCAGAAGGCAGAGGAGAGGAGAGTAGTGGAAATTCATGGGCTGATCCCAGGGAAAGAAAAGCCACCACTGCTAGCGAGACGCCACTTTTATCCCTCTGGGGATAAAAGGCGGAGGGCAAAGATGAATAGGTGTGGCAGGCAACTATTCATCTTCTGGCCAGCCGGACTTGTTAGCCTGCAAGATAAAACCTTTTGCCCAGGCTACTGGCACTTCTAATAAAGGAATCATTTGAGTTCATGTCAGAGGGTTTGTCCTGTTTGGGAAGCTGGGTCAGAATAGGTGTTTTGGCATGGAAGGAAGTACTCCATGGTACTTGAGAGACCGCCTACTGCCAATTACCTCCACTAGGCCGATAAGATCCCATAGATTAGGCCGCCTCCGAATTCCATCAGCCGGTCAATGTCGACTGGCAACTACCCAGAGGAGAGCCTTCTCGGTGGCTGCTCCGACCCTCTGGAACGAACTCCCCGTGGAGATTCGTACCCTCACCACCCTTCAGACCTTCCACGTAGCTCTTAAAACCTGGCTGTCCCGACAGGCCTGGGGCTAAAGACTTCAGCCCCACCCGAATAGTATGGCTGTTGTGCTTTTTAACGAAGTATTGTCTTTATGCGTATAACTTGTTTTGTCCTTCCCTCCCCGTGAATTGTGAGCCGCCCTGAGTCCCCTCAGGGAAAAGGGCAGCATACAAATAAAGTTAAAAATACTCCACTTTAAGCAGAAATCTAGCATAGCATCTGTATTGAAAAGATCATGGAATTTCAGGGACAATCCAATTGCTGCAACGGAGCAATCCCAGAAGGACATATATAAAAAAAGACATTTTCTATATCTGGACATCTAGTCAGCTGATGTCACCACCTGAATGCCCATCTCCAAAGCAGGGTCCAGGATCTCAGAAGCACAGAAGTGAATCCTTGTGAGACTATGAATGGAGAGCACACATTTCATGGAAGTTCTGGCTGAAGAAATACAGGGATATTTGTTCTTTCTAGCCTCAGCTTCAACACCAAGGGGTTACTGTTTTATGAACCTAGTCCAGAAGTAGCTGGAGATACCTAAAAATAAAAGGGGGGGGGTGAAATTATTTTTGCTGTATCGTCGGGTGGTTTTGTTGCTAGTCAGTAATTGAGAGCAATAGATGGGGAGGGGAGGGGAAATGTTCTTTCAAAATTGTTTTCTGTAACACCAAATGGCTAGTTTTATATTAATTGATGTGGGCCTATTATGCACACAATAGCCAAATTGATTGATGATGTATAAAGGCAGATATCTCTTCAATGGTAGGTTTTACACTCTGACGATGTTAGCAGAGACTAACGGAAGCTAAGTGGGTAAATACGGTATATTTTAAGTTCCAAAGATCACAATGTCTGTCTCTTCTTTTATTAATTATTGTGTAAAAGCAAACTAGAAAACTAGGCTAGCCATGCCCACTTCCTGCAACCGTTCATATGTTTTAGCCTCCAGTCCCCTAATCATCTTGGTTATTCTTCTCTGCATTCTTTCTAGAGTCTCAACATCTTGATACCTGTTTATCTAATAATATTAATAATATTAATAATATTAATAATATTAATAATATTAATAATATTAATAATATTAATAATATTAATAATATTAATAATATTAATAATATTAATAATATTAATAATATTAATAATATTAATAATATTAATAATATTAATAATATTAATATTAATAATATTAATAATATTAATAATATTAATAATATTAATATTAATATTAATAATAATAATAATAATAATAATAATAATAATAATAATAATAATAATAATAATAATAATAAACCAGGTGATAGCAGGGTCGCCGAGAAGGAACATGAAAAAATCGCAAGATACCAGGACTTAAAAATCGAAATTCAACGACTATGGCACAAACCAGCAGTGGTAATTCCAGTGGTAATTGGCACACTGGGTGCTATTCCAAAAGCACTGGAATTACATTTAAAACAGTTAAAAATTGACAAAATCACCATCAGTCAAATGCAAAAAGCCGCACTGCTTGGATCTGCACGCATATTACGAAAATACGTTACGACGTCCTAGGCCCCTGGGTGGGGCCCGACTAGTAACCAATGCCAAATCCGGCGAAACAACTGGCCGCTGTGATACAATTGTATAATAATAATAATAATAATAATAATAATAATAATAATAATAATAATAATAATAATATCATCTACATTTACTGGGACATGCTTCCATCTTCCTAAAACCAAAAAAGACTTTAAACTAATCTTCCGATTTTGGTTTGAATTTGGGGTTCCCTCCCCTTCAACATAACCTTATTGTGTAATAAGCATCATCCTTAGAATTTTGGTTAATCTGGATTCACTGGGTCATTAATGGCTTCTGTCAAACTGGATGTTCACTCTCTAAGTTGCCAGTGTTATCATCACCCTCCCATCCCCAAACCTTGTGAGAGGTATTATTCACCTAAGAAAAAGCACAGAACACAGACGATGCAACCGAGGTAGAAATCCCAGTTTAGACACAGAGCCGCAAATCCTGGAAATTCATATTTAAGCTTCTCACTTGTAATCACTAAAGTTCCCAACATAGAGATTGCTGCAAATAAGGAAAAGACAATTAGATTCCCTCAAACACGGTAACCTTCTACCAAGATTGAAATTCCCTCTGAAATTAATACCAATTTCCTGCAAATATCCTGTTTTCTAGATGGGTTATAGGTCACTAACTCTCCCAGGCTCCTGCCATGACATTCAGGAGATCCAACACATCTGGGAGTTGCTAAATATGGAAAGGAGGAAACATATGGCCACCTGCATGCTAATTAATTAGAATTCTCTGCAATCACCGTGAGTATGATCCAGAGAAGAGAAAAGAAGAGAGGAGAGGAGAGAAGAGACGAGACGAGACGAGAAGAGACGAGACGAGACGAGACGAGAAGAGAAGAGAAGAGAAGAGAAAAAATAGAGTTGGAAGGGTCATTGGTGGTCTTCTAGTCCAGTGTTTGCCAACCTTGGTGACTTTAAGTCCTGTAGACTTCAACTCCCAGAATCCCCCAGCCAGCATAGCTGGCTGGGGGATTCTGGGAGTTGAAGTCTACAGGACTTAAAGTCACCAAGGTTGGCAAACACTGTTCTAGTCCACCCCACTGCTTAGGCAATAAACCTTACCCAACTTCAGACAACTGGTTCTCCAGTCACTTCTTAAAAACTTCCACTGATTAATTGTTCTCACTGTCGGGAAATTTCTCCTTAGTTCTAGGTTGCTTCTCTCCTTGATTAATTTTCCACCCATTGCTTCTTGTCCTACCATCAGGTGCTCTGGAGAATAGCTTCACTCCCTCTACTTTGTGGCAGCCCCTGAGATATTGGAACACTGCTCTCATGTCACCCTTAACAAGGAGTCATAGGTTCTCCACCCTTAAAGCAGAGGCGGTATTCAGCAGGTTCTGACCAGTTCTGGAGAACCAGTAGCAGACATTTTGAGTAGTTTGGAGAACTGGTAAATACCTCCTCTGACTGGCCCCACCTGGCCTTGAAAACCATTTGTGGTTGTAAGTCGAGAGCTATCTGTAATTAAAAAAAAAAAAAAAAACCTATACATTTGCTATTTATAGATGACTTACACAATACCTGTGATGAAGTGGGATATAGTAGAAGGCAGGTCTTCTGATATATTTATTTTCAGACAGCGAATAAAAAAATTCCGTGACAGAATCAAGGCAGTTAAGGAACAGATAATGGCATTTATCACCAGCGTCCGGATCAGAATCAGAGTGCCTAGAAAAAATAATTTTAAAAAGGCATTGGAATGGGTGTGGCAACCTGTAATTTCAGGGGAGATGAGATGAGATGGAAGAGGAGGAGAGGGGAGGGGAGAGGGAAGGAGAGGAGAGAAGACGAAGGGAGGGGAAGAGGAGAAAAGAGGTGAAGAGGGGAGGGGAGAAGAGAGAGAGAGGAAGGGAAGGGAAGACATGCATACCCCACCAGTAAATTATCCCTGCAAAAAATATAGTCCTTGTCAGAGAAAATATCTGGTTTAAACCGATTAATTTCTCATCCTCACTGAATCAAAGGAAACGACCAAAGCTATTTTTTAAAAGAGAGGAATGAGTAAAAATCGTATGGTAGCAATAGCAATAGCAGTTAGACTTATATACCGCTTCATAGGGCTTTCAGCCCTCTCTAAGCGGTTTACAGAGTCAGCATATCGCCCCCACAATCTGGCTCCTCATTTCACCCACCTCGGAAGGATGGAAGGCTGAGTCAACCTTGAGCCGGTGAGATTTGAACCGCCGAACTGCAACTAGCAGTCAGCTGCAGTAATGCACTCTAACCACTGCGCCACCTCGGCTCTTCTGGTAATGGGGTGAACAGCATATAGGTACCCAGATTTTGCTGGACTGCAATCCCCATCATTCCTGATTATGGATGAATGATAGTCCCATTCATCAATCCAACATTTAGAGGACTATTGACTTGGAGATTCTCAAGAAGTGAAACTACTATAAATGACACAGAACAATTGGAAAGATACATTTGATGACTTAACACTAGATCCAGGAAACTACAGACCTATCAACCTGAATACCTGGAAAGATTCTGGAAAAGATAATCAAGCAATGAATCTGAAAACACCTAGAGGCAAACAATGTTATAGCAGAAACCAAAATGGGTTTGTCAAAAACAGAACATACCTGATAAATCTTACTGCATTCTTTGACAAAAATGATCAAATTAGTGGACCAGAGAAATGCTATGCATATAATTTACTTGGATATCAGTAAAGTATTTGATAAAATAAAGATCCCTTACAACTCTTAAGAGCCGAGGTGGCACAGTGCTTAAATGCAGCACTGCAGGATACTTCAGCTGACTGCAGTTCAGCAGTTTGGCTGTTCAAATCCCACCAGGCTCAAGGTTGACTCAGCCTTCCATCCTTCCGAGGTGGGTAAAATGAGGACCCAGATTGTTGTTGGGGGCAATATGCTGATTCTGTAAACCGCTTAGAGAGGGCTGAAAGCCCTATGAAGCTGTATATAAGCCTAATTATTGCTATTGCTCTGTAATTCTGTTAAGTTTAACAGCCAGACCATCAAATGCCCATTTTTGATACAGGGTGATGTCATTCATTCATTCATTCATTGATCACATTCTTGAGCTGCCTATCTTCCTCAGAGAGGGACTCTGGGTGGTGTATAATGAAATATAAAAATATATTTTAAAAAGGCAAGGATGATTTAAAAAAAACACAGTTACGGTAATTAAAAGTTGTGGATTTTATTTAAAATCTCCACAATTTAGTTTCAGGTTTTCACATAACTTATGTGGAAACAAATTGTCCCAAAAAATGAAAAGTGAAAGCTCAGAGAATCCTTCTTACTTGTACTTTCTTCAATAACATAACACTTGTGTTCATAGCATTTGGTCCAGAACCCCAAGGAGAAGACATATTCTCCATCTGGATGCATCAGCCAATAGGGAGAGATGGAGATGAGCAGAAGCAGAAGAAAGTTAGTACAGGCGACAACATTGAATCCAGTTCTGTAATAACTGATTGGGAAGATGAGGCAGCAGATCTGCAAAGGAAGGGAGAGTTGGCACCATGGTTGAGTTAAATTGCATCATGTTTTTGCTTCTGTTCTGACTTTGCCGATTCCCTTCTCATGGCTTCCCCTTCTTTATGTTTTAGTCATAACATTCCTTGCAAAGGCTAAGAGCCGAAAGATCTTGGCTGAAGTTGTGGTGAAAGCCAACATTAGCAGCAAAATAACCACAATGGAGAAAAGATGCCCACTTCCTCTTCCACCCATTCTTTAAAAAAAAAAAATCCATCCTTTAAGAAACGAATGGGAAACAAATAACACTGTGAGAATAACGCTTCTTCTTGCTTGTTAAGAACTGGGCTACAAGCCATTATTACTGGATAACTAAATCTATAGGCCTAGCCGTAACTCAGAAGTAGATAACTTGGCTATTGAAACTTGGCCTTCTTGGTCTTCTAGTAACTTGGTCTTCTAATGTTGGGGGGCACCATTCATTCCTCCAACCAGCTAGTAGGTGATAGTACCCAAAGGATAACGGTAAAGGTAAAGGTTGACCCTCACATATATGTGCTAGTCATTCCCAACTCTAGGAAGGTGGTGCTCATCTCCTTTCCAAAGCCAAAGAGCCAGCACTGTCTGAAGACATCTTCATGGTCATGTGGTTGGCATGACTAAACACCAAAGGAGCACAGAACACTGTTACCTTCCCACCAAAGGTGATTCCTATTTTCTCTACTGGCATTTTTACGTGCTTTCGAACTGCTAGGTTGGCAGAAGCTGGGACAAGTCATGGGAGCTCACTCCATTATGGGGTGTTAGGGATTCGAACCACTGAACTGCCGACCTTCTGATTGACAAGCTCAGCGTCTTAGCCACTGAGCCATTGTGTCCCTTACCAAAGGGTGACTGACGTCCAATATTTTGGTGGTGAGACTTTGGGCTATCATAAGTAGGATTTAGGATGGAAACAGGAGCAGTTTGTCACCTTAAAAACCTCCCATGAACATTTCCACTACAGCATTATTTGAGAAAAGAGCAGAAGGAGGGAATACACACTGCTTGAATGTGGCTATTTGCCTACTAAATCATCCCAAGATGTTATAAAAAAGAAACAGGATGAAAATGTCTTCCTCCCCCTTCTCCCCAGGAGAACTAAGCACCAACGTGGAGTGAGGAAAAATAAACCTACAAAGAATCGCCAGACCTAACACTTCAAATTTAAACAAGAAACAATTCTGCTCATGTTGAAGCACAGGGCAGATCATTGTGACGTTGTTTAAATGAGTCCCACAAAAGTTTCCTTCAATAGTCCCCTGGCCTTCCATGTTGGTTCTGAAAGTCCTTCTGAGATCATTTTCTCAGCAAACCCCCGTTCATTAAGATTCAGTTGAAAATGTTAGTATGAAAATATAAATATTCTCCCCCAAATATTAGGGACAATGTTTCCAAGGATTTGCTGATGGGCCCTCAAAGAATGGCAAGGCCTTGGACCCAAGAGATGGCTATTAAAGGGGTAACATTTGATCCAATTTGGGGTTAAACAATTTGGGGTTAAACAAAATGAATCACACCTCTAGGTTTCCTTCCACGTGGGAAACACTGTCTGTAATCCCATCTTCCCAAACATTATCCATGGCCCTTGCTTAGCAAGCCCGACATTGATGGATTCTATTCCATTCAACCAGTTCTAACTGTCATGGAATCTTCTTCACTGAGAAACCAGGAAGTGTCACAGGGTGGGTGAGCGTCTCTCCACCGTTGAGTCTATGTTGATTCTTGGAAACAGCCTGGAGAAGTCCTTGTGGTTTTCTTGGCAAGATATTGGGGCTTCTCATTGCCTTCTTCCTGGGGGTTGGGAGAAAGGGACCCGCCCAAGGACACCTGGATGGCTTTGTGCTTAAGGTAGAATTAGAATGCACTGCATTCTGATTTCTACACTGATGTCTGAACCACTATATCAAACTGGCTCTATTTTGTATTATGCTGTTGTAATTTATTTACATACACGATGGTGTCTATTGCTATTTTATTATATGTCTGGGATAGGAGAGGAGAGGATAGGATAGGGTAGGGTAGGGTAGGATACAGTAGAGTAGAATAGAATAGAAATAGAAATAATAGAAATAGAAATAAATAGAAATAAATAATAGAAATAGAAATAGAAATAGAATTAGAAATAGAAATAGAAATAGAAATAGAAATAGAAATAAATAGAAATAGAAATAGAAATAGAAATAGAAATAGAAATAGAAATAATAGAAATAGAAATAATAGAAATAGAAATAATAGAAATAGAAATAGAAATAATAGAAATAGAAATAGAAATAGAAATAGAAATAGAAATAGAAATAAATAGAAATAGAAATAGAAATAGAAATAGAAATAGAAATAGAAATAATAGAAATAGAAATAATAGAAATAGAAATAGAAATAGAAATAGAAAGAATAGAATAGAATAGAATAGAATAGAATAGAATAGAATAGAATAGAATAGAATAGAATAGAATAGAATAGAATAGAATAGAATAGAATAGAATAGAATAGAACAATAAGAAAGTTGGAAATGAGGTCTTCTAGTCCAACCCACTACTCAGGCAGGAAACCCTACATCATTTCAGACCAGTGGCTCCACTAATTTCTCCTTAGTTCTAGGTTGCTTCTCTCCTTCATTAGTTTCCATCCATTGCTTCTTGTCCTGCCTTCGCGAGCTTTGGCATTTGAATTCTTTCAAATAGACTGGAATGTAGGTCTTCTTAGAGCTTTTAATCATAAAAACCAGGACTTTATATCTTATCCAGAGTAATTGGCAGTTAGTGCAATGGTTTCGGCTCAGGTACAATGTGATTCCATTCCGGGGGTTGCTAAATATGGAAAAGAGAACATATAGCCACTTGCATGCTAATCAATTAGAATTATCTGCAATAACAGTGAGTATGAGGCATAGAATAGAATAGAATAGAATAGAATGGCATGGCATGGCATGGCATGGAATAGCATAGCATAGCATAGCATAGCATAGCATAGCATAGCATAGCATAGCATAGCATAGAATAGAATAGAATAGAATAGAATAGAATAGAATAGAATAGAAGTTGGAAGGGACCTTGGAGGTCTTCTAGTCCAGTCCCCTGCTCTAGCAGGAGACCTTATACCATTTCAGACAAAAATTGCCTAGTTATAAGCACATTTATTAATAATCATAATACTAACCATATTTCTACTTCTGAGCATAGGGGGAGGAAGCTCCAGTCAAGTGCAAAGAACAAATCGATGTATTCTCTAACGGTTTTTGGAACAAGCCATAATGGTATCGTCATGCTCAGTATTCATTTGTTTGTGCTACTGCAGAAAGATGCAAACTATCCCAATCCTTCTCTCACCAAAACTGTTTAGCAACCTGAACTGGAGTCTCCAAGGACATCTCTGGCCTTCAAAAAACCTTGGGTGACCATTCCCTGATTCATCCCCAAACCAGAAACATCCACACACACACACACCCAAAAAAATACATTGTTGGCGTTGCAAATAGATTTGGGGTAGAAATGGCCCCTGTCTCAGAAATGAAGAAGGATAAATCCACTTGAGGATAGAAATGAAGACTGAATAGACAATAATCTTTGATCACTTCATCAATTTTAATAGAAGTGTTGGTGAGTGGAGCAGGGAAGAACAGGCAGCCGAGAGGGCGGGCACAGCTCACAGATGGCCTTCAGTATCACAAATTGTTGTTGGCCAAACGGCCTTTCCTTCAGTGCATCTGTGGTTTGCCGGATCTGTGAAGGATGCCTGCAATTGCACTCGTGAGCAAGACAGATCAGGCATAGATTATACGGTCGGTTGGTCACTGTCCGATTGTGGCAAGTCTTCTGGCGCTGCTGCGTTTACGACAGAGATCACATTTTCCTTTTCTTTCATCAAGCCCTTATGATATAATAGACTCATTGTGCCTGGAAAGGGGGGAATGGACAAATAACAGGAATGTTATAAATAAACTTTCATAACTCATAACTCATGTAAAATCCATCACACCCAGACAGAAGGTCAACACGAAGCTACTGGTGGACCTCGAAGTGATTGGCAGGAGATGGGGATACATTTCTGACTCTTAATGCTATCCCAACTGCAACAAAGAAAAATATTTCCCCCTGCCACATTATGAGGAAAGCAATGTTTGGGGGGGAAGAGAGAAATTTTCGAATTTTTTTATTAAGTATAAGACGCACCCTTTTCCTCCCAGAAAGACGGTGAAAATCTGGGTGCGTCTTATACACTGAACACAGCATTTTTGGCCTCCCGAAACCATGCCCCTACAGATCCCATTTTTCACAAAGAGGGTTTGGGAGGCCTGCAGAATACCCCTGGGGGCTGGGGAAAGCAAAATCAAGTGAAATATGGGCCCATTTTTGCGAAAAACAGGCTGTTTTTTTCCTCAATTTTTTTTTGCCCTCCTCAGGCCCTAGGACCAATCTACAGGCCTCCCACACCAGGGGTGGATTCTTGCCAGTTCTAACCTCTTCTATAGAAGAGGTTCCACAAATCTTCAGTACCGTTTAGAACCAGTTCCAGCTCCCTCCCTCCACCCGTCTGCACATCATCAAAAAGAAGAGCGAGAGGAGGAATTCTGGGAGTTGAAGTCCACAAGTCTTAAAGCTGTCAAGTTTGAACACCCCTAGGGGTTTTTTTTCCCTAAAGGGTTAGGGGTGCAAGGGTCTTGTAACTTGACAGCTTTAAGACTTGCACATTTCAGTGCCAGAGTTCCTGAGACAACATGACTGGAGGAGGAATTCTGGGAGTTGAAGTCCACAAGTCTTAAAGCTGTCAAGTTTGAATACCCCTGGGTTTTTTTCCTAAAGGGTTATGGGTGCAAGGGTCTTGTAACTTGACAGCTTTAAGACTTGCGTGCTTCAAATGCCAGAGTTTCTGAGCCAACATTTTGGTTGCTAAGCAAGAGCATTGTTAAGTGAGTTTCACCACATTTTACAAGTTGGCCACGCCCACCCAGTCACATGGCTGGCAAGCCACTCCCACCCAGTCACATGGCCAGCAAGCCACTCCCACAAAGCAGGCCACACCTGCTTTGAAGAGGTTCTAAAAATTTTTGAAACCCACCACTATCCCACACCCTCTGCATGCCCCATTTTTGCAAAAAACAGACCCATTTTTCACCCCCCAAGCCCCTGACACGTCACATTTTTGCCCTCGCCAGCCCTCAGGAGAACTTTACAGGCCTCTCAAACTTGACAGCTTTAAGACTTGTGGACTTCAACTCCCAGAATTCCTCCTCTCGCTCTTCATCTTGATGATGTGCGGACGGGCAGGGGGAGGGAGCTAGAACTGGTTCTAAACCACACTGTAGATTTGTGAAACTTCTTCTATAGAAGATATTAGAACTGGCAGGAACCCACCCCTGGTCTGTAAATATTTTCACAGCCCTCTGTTTGACTACATGCTGTGTACAGGTTCTCGCTAGGCGACCAACCCATTTCCAATTTCAATTCTTTTACCCTTTTAATGGCATCGTATATTTTTGTTTGTTCTCTAATCCGTGTGCAGGTCTTTCTAGCTTGCCTTTGTGGTGCCGAGCATGGATCTTTCCAGGACTTTTTGCGGCACTTGTAGCTTTTGTATCAATTGTGAGCTTAGTGTCCATGTCCATGTGGCCAGCATATGTTAGAACAGGTAGCACAGGCTTGTCAAAACTTTCCTCTTTTCTGTTTGGGTAACAGTAAGAAGCTGAGTTCAACGCAGAGATCCTTTCGATCCTTTTCTTCTGCTTTGTTTTTAAGATACCTTAGACTGTGTTTGTTAAAAAGCTATACCGTGTACGGGCTCTGGGAAGTCGGGGGGGAGGGAAGGGAGGGGGGGGTTAGGGGGAGGGGGGAGGGAGGAAATATAATATGTCTTAGATCTCAAAGCACATGATTGCACTTGTATACTGTGGCTTTTTAATGTTAGTGTAAAAATAGTGTAAAAATAGGACAAGCTGAATATATTGATAGACAATAGAAATACACCGAAGGGAGGAGTAGAGTGAAAGAAGAAAGAGGGGTAGCGAGGGTGGGAGAGAGGATTGGAGGCAGGAGGAGAAGGAAGGGAGGGAATGTATTGGGAGAGAGGAGCGATAGAGGGGGAGGGGAAGTAGGTAGTAGAGGGGAATGTTGGAAGGAAGAATGTAAGTTGGAGGGGGTGAAAGAGGGTGTATGGCGGGTCAAGGTGGCATATTGGGTTTGTATTTTGGGGGGTATGGTCTATGAAAGCGAGGGCTGTGTTTATTATTCAATGTTATATGCCCCGGTCATGCACAGTATACATGTGATTGTATGAAATGAAATGGAAATGGAAATAAACGTATTTTGAAAGTAAAAAAAAAAAAAGAAAGAAAGAAAAAGAAAAAAAAACTTTTCTCTTCAGGCATAGGGGAAAGGAGATTGTTGTTGAAAATTACGCTTAACTTAGAGTCTTACTTACCTAGTAAGAATGATAGAAAACAGACAAAGCAACCGATGTAGAAACCAGCGTAAATTCTCATATTGTTGTTGTATATTTCAATCTTGACTCTAAGACTGTAGAAAGTAATCAACAGAGCACACAGCAAGAAGAGTCCTGCAAATAAAGTAGAGAACTCAGAGTCCGTATTAGGAGTGTCCATATTATCCAAAATTTAATTCAAAAAAAAATTGAACTTCTTTGGATTTTTTTAAAAAAAATCACACGTAAATAATTGAATTTTTCAATCCAGTACAAGTGTACAAAACAAAGAATGAAACAAGAAGATAGAAAATCAAGGGGGTAAAATTGCTGGTGATTGGTTTGTTCCTGAAAACAGAAATAGTGGAATACCGAAAGAAGAATTAAATGGAGGGGAAACCTACCCCAGATGGGAAGATACAGAAGAGGAGAAAATAAAAGAATTTATGGATTTAAAGAGAGAAATCTTATTAGCAATCGTTTTGATAACACCACCGACAATCAAAGAGAAGCTGATTAAGGAAACAGAGAAAGGGCATCAAAATTACATGAGAGATCTTATAAGCAAAGAGTTGCTAAGAGGAGTCCATACAAAGCTGATTAAGGAGATGATCAGAGGACTGATGCCACAAATGGCAGAAGATATGACACTGTTTTGTTACTAGAAAGATACAGGTTGATAGATGGAAGAGTATAATGTAAAACTAGCTAAACTTAGCGAAATTTAGTGATAATATAGTTAAATAAATAATTGATCATGATAATAATGTATACAATGTGTAGTGTTATGATAAGTAATAACTGGATATGAATACTGAATGGTACCCATGAAAGGAAGATTAGAAACCCTTTTGGATTATATATAAAGGTCAATAATAATAATAATAATAATAATAATAATAATAATAATAATAATAATAATAATAATAATAATGATGCAAAAAGCTGCACTGCTTGGATCAGCACGCATATTACGAAAATACGTTATGACGTCCTAGGCCCCTGGGTGGGGCCCGACTAGTAACCAATGCCAAATCCGGCGAAACAACTGGCCGCTGTGATACAATTGTATCATCATCATCATCATCATCATCATCTGCTGTAAAAAAATTGCGCAGACTGATTATAAATTGCCGCACAATTCGGTAGCACAAATGATCCATTGGAATTTGTGCAAAAATTATAATATTAAAACAGCAACAAACTGGTGGAACATCAGCCTGAAAAAGTCACCGAAAATCAGATGGTCAAGATCTTGTGGGATTTCCGAATACAAACCGACAAAATACTGGCGCATAATACACCAGACATCACACTGGTTGAGAAAAATAAGGTCACAATCATAGACATCGCAATACCAGGTGATAGCAGGGTCGCCGAGAAGGAACATGAAAAAAATCGCAAGATACCAGGACTTAAAAATCGAAATTCAACGACTATGGCACAAACCAACAGTGATAATTCCAGTGGTAATTGGCACACTGGGTGCTATTCTAAAAGCACTGGAATTATATTTAAAACAGTTAAAAATTGACAAAATCACCATCAGTCAAATGCAAAAAGCCACACTGCTTGGATCTGCACGCATATTACGAAAATACGTTATGACGTCCTAGGCCCCTGGGTGGGGCCCGACTAGTAACCAATGCCAAATCCGGCGAAACAACTGGCCGCTGTGATACAATTGTATAATAATAATAATAATAAAGAATTAAGTTAGATTCAGTTAAGTCTTGATTACTAGGGTAGAAAATGATATGATGCAGGATATAGTCAAATAAAGGAGGGATAATGATAATAACACACACACACACACACAGTCACACACGTTTGTGTGTGTGTACAATATAAGGAAATGAGATGTAATTTGTAAACAGTGATTTGAAAAGAAGGATAAAAAACTTTGTTATTAAATATTATGGATGTTTAGCTAGAATAGGACATAAGGATTTAGTGTCATTGGAGGATATTAGAAATAGCAAATGAAATGTGGTTATGTTTTAAATCTTGGTATATTTTATGATGAAGGATGTTTAAACAACTATAGTCAAATGAAAATGGTGGTATAATGACGGTAACATGTATAAATATCTGAGTTAAAATACTTGAGTTAATATGAATTATGCTTGATGACTGTGGAAGAGATGCACGAAAACCTTTTGTAACCAACTGATACACTTTCTACAGTATGTAAAAAAGGAAGATTTTATGTGTTCTGTTTGTTTTGAAAAATAAAAATAAAAAAAACTTTATAAAAAAAAGAAAATCAAGGGGGTGGGATAGAAAACAAATGAAAAAAAAAAGATATATGCTTTCCACTTGACTTTCCATTGAATAATAGGCAAGGTGCCAGACACAGAAATCCCCTCCAGAACAGGCCTACCATCAGTTCACGCCCGGCTGATGTGAAGCTGGGCAGGCCATGTTGCAAGGATGCCAGACCACCCACGGCATCCCCAAACAGCTCCTCTATGGGGAGCGGTCTCAAGGGAAGTGATCACACAGGGGACAAAGGAAGTGATACAAGGACACATTGAGAGCCTCCTTGAACTCCCTGGATATTGACACCACCTCCTGGGAAAACCTGGCACAAGACCGATCGACATGGCACATGCTAATCCACCAAGGCTACCAGACATCTGAGGACAGGAGGACAACCATAGCACAAGAGAAGCCAGCAGTCCGCAAAGCCAGAGCTGCAAATGCCGCAACAATGGTGCCCACACATGTCAGCCCAACATGTGGCAGAATATTTCATATTCATGTGGCGCAGTGGTTAGGGTGCAGTACTGCAGGCCACTTCAGCTGACTGTTATCTGCAGTTCAGTGGTTCTAATCTCACCGGCTCAAGGTTGACTCAGCCTTCCATCCTTCCGAGGTGGGTGAAATGAGGACCCGGATTGTGGGGGCGATATGCTGACTCTGTAAACCGCCTAGAGAGGGCTGAAAGCCCTATGAAGCGGTATATAAGTCTAACTGCTATTGCTATTGCTATTCCATGCCCGTATAGGCCTTACCAACCATCTGCAGACACATCATGGACACATCACTGGCCATCAGTGGTCCATGGACCACCAGTTGATGACCGCTGCTCTAATCTGTGTTTCCCAGCTTTTATTATTTGCAGATGTATGGATTTCAGCTGCCAGAATGAATTTGGAGTCCTAGTGGACAATTGTTGAAATCAAGGGTGGGTTGAAGGTGGTACGACCTGGTACGGGTGTACCGGAGCCTGCCCGGAGCACTGGGTACCCTTCCGGTACTGTGCTCCAGAGGGCCCATCCACCTACCCAAGCTCCTTACCTGTCCTTTAAAGCCTTCAGCACTTTCACGCACGTGCATGGCACATAAAGTTCCTGCGCGACGTTCCGCAGAGCAGCTGGAACATCACGGAGGCTTGAGGAGGTGTCGCTGGCAGGTACGACGCATGGGCACGGCGCGCATGTGTGTGCACGCACCTTACACATTCATGTGGATGACGCCGGGCCCCATTGCAACCGTACTGGTTGCTACGGGATCCGGAACCCACCACTGGTTTGAATATCAACCTGCAGTGTGGTGTAGCAGCCAAAAAAAGCTAACACAATCCTTGATTGCATAAACAGAGGGGTGGAGTCAAGGTCTCGTGGAGTATTGGCACCGCTCTATAGAACCTTAGTAAGACATCTGCAATACTGCATTCCATTTTGCTCATCACATTATTTTAAAAAAGAGGTTGAGACTTTGGAAAGAGTGCAGAGAAGAGCAACTTTTTAAGGGCCTGGAGACTAAAACCTATGAAGAACGGTTGCAGGAATTGAGTATGACTAGTCTAAAGAAAAGAAGGATTCGGGGTGACACAGTGGAGGGATCCAGCCAGTTCGCACCTATTCGGGAGAACTGGTTGTTAACTTTCTAAGCAGTTTGGAGAATCGGTTGTTAGAAGAAATCTGCTTTTGTTTTTTCCCCCCCACTTTACAGAGCTAATCCTGTAAGGAAGGCAGGAAGGAAATATTCTGGTGTTGTTTCTAGCCTAATCTTTATTGCCCTGCTTACAGAAACTGCCTCTCCACTTAACCTTAATTACATTGTAACAGTGAAGGCGAAGTGCCCATCAACCTGAGTGATGTTGAGTTTGTCACGCCCACCCAGTCACATGACCACTGAGCCCCACCTACCCAGCTGGTCGTGACAGCAGAGAACCGGTTGTTAAATTATTTGAATCCCACCACTGGGGTGACATGATACCAGTATTCCAGTATTTGAGGGGCTGGCATAAAAAAGAGAGGATCAGCCTATTTTCCACAGCGGCAGGACGAGAAACATTGGGTGGAAACTAATCAAGGAGAGAAACAACCTAGAACTAAGGATAAATTTCCTAACAGTGAGAACAATGAACCAGTGGGACAGCTTGGCTTTCCAAGTTGAGGTACTTCATCACTGGAGGCTTTCAAGAAGAGATTTGACAGCCACTTGTCTGAAATGGTATAGGGTCTCCTGCTTGAGCAGGAAGTTGGGCTAGAAGATCTCCAAGATCCCTTCCAACTCCATTATTCTGTAATGCTGACAGTGAAATTCTGTAAGTTGAAATGGCCACGGTTGGGCATTGACCTCTGCTGAGCAATGGTGGGCAAGCACGGAATCTTGAACAGCTCACTTACCCATTTGTTGAGCTCAGGTTCTTATCATCCCTGCATAGCTGAGGGGTTTACATCATACCTGAGCCATACCTGAGCTGAAATGAGCCATTGAAGAAATCAGGTTATCGTCTATCTCCCGTCCCATCACGCGAGTCAGCAGGCTCCATGCAGAAATCAAAGCAACAAAGCCAGAAAAAGCAGCACCTATGGCAAGGACTCGGGCAGCCGCCAAAGAGCCTATGGGAAACAATTATATTCGAAGTTGTTTCATGCTAAACCAAGCTTCCGATCTGCGTGTCAGTTCCAGTGGCACTAAACTTCCAAATTCATGGACTTTGACAAAACATTTAATCATTCTCTTGGCTCAGCCGATAAGGGAGGAGAGCTTGTGGCTTAGAGGTTAATGTAACTGCCTTAATTTGTAAAAACAGCCCAAGTTTGAATCTCAGCAAGGGTAGGGTTAGCTGATGAGAGCTAAATAGCTTGAAATAGATCTAACTAGTCTGGTCAGGATCGAACTGCTGGCAGTTGGCATAATTAGCCTGCAATACTGCATTCTAACCACTGCACCACCATGACACAGTGAGAAAGAGCGAGAAAGTAAATATTCATATTATGCCACATCTAGGGTTTCCTTAACTTTTCTGAATGCACATTGTGCTATATTATTTGCATGTTTGATAAGCTCTAAGTCAGCGTTTCTCAACCTTGGCACCTTTGAGATGTTCAGTCTACAATGCTGGCTGGGGAATTATGCAAATTGAAGTCCACACATATTAAAAGTTATTGAAGTTGAAAAAACACAGTTGTAAGCAGTTGGGCCGGGATTTGGGCTTAAATATTTGAACAGGCTATGACACTTACCCGAAGCAGACACAATTGTATTGCAACTGTACCCATCACAAACAGTCCACCATCCATTTATGAAAGAGCCATGGGTTACTTTGAACCTTAGCAACAAAGGACTTGAAGTGGTCACCAGTAACAGGAGAAAGTTGATGGAAGACAGAATTCGGTACAGCTTGTTCGGGAAGTTCAGGGGGAAAATCTTGTCCAACTCCTATGAGGAAAAAAAATATCCTATCTTCAAAATAGGCCAGTCTATTTAAGGTTCACCAGTCACCTGCCCATGTAAGTCAGGGGTGTCAAACTCGATTTCATTGAGAGCCACATCAGTGTTGTGTTTGACTTCCAGGGGGAGGGGGCATGGCAGTGGGGGCATGGCCAGCTCGATGTCACTCATGTTGGGAGGTTACCTATGATAGTCCAAGCGCTCTGCCTGTGAAAATGGGCTCCCGAGCTCCGTTTTCGGTTGTGACGGCCTCCTGCAAACCTCTCCCACGGAAAACGGAGGTTGGGAGGGCTTTACGTGGCCCTCATGAGCTCCAATTTTATTGGCAGAGGTACTGCGGGCCGGTCGTTTGCTGTTTCCAGGGCAGTCCTACAGGCCAGATCTAAGCACCCTGCAGGCCGAATCTACCCTGTGGGTCTAGAGTTTGACACCCCTGATGTAAGTGAAGCATTCCACCTGACATTTTCATTGGACAATTGTGTTAAGAAAATGACATGGTCTCAGTTTTCTTTACAACAACCCTGCTGAGCAGGACAAGATGATATCATCTTTAGGGCAGATCAGTGTTTTTCTCAACCTCGGTGGAGGGAATTCTGGGAATCGAAGTCTGCACAACTTCAAGATGCCAAAGTTGGCAAAATTCTGGGATAGATGAAATCAAAAATGGGATCAAAATGAGCACCTTGGCCATAGACAGAAAATGAGTTACTTATAAAGGTAAAGGTTCCCCGCGCAAATATATGCTAGTCATTCCCAACTCTAGGGGGCGGTGCTCATCTCCGTTTCAAAGCCAAAGAGCCAGCGCTGTCCAAAGACATCGCTGCAGTCAATAATGGCCGGCACGACTAAACGCCGTAATCACACGGAAACATCTTACCTTCCCACTAAAGTGGTTCCAATTTTTCTACTTGTATTTTTTACGTGCTTTCGAACTGCTAGCTTGGCAGAAGCTGGGACAAGTAACAGGAGCTCACCCCTTTACGCAGCGCTAGGGATTCAAACCACTGAGCTGCCGACCTTTCTGATCGACAAGCTTAGTGTCTTAGCCACTGAGCCACCGCCTCCCTTACAGTTACTTATAAGCAATAATAGAGGTGGGATAAAAATCAAATAAACAAATACAGGTTGCGAAGCATCCAGAATTTGGGACAGTGGACTCTATGCCAACAAATCAACCATTTTAAAAAATAATAATTTAAACATTGCTGTTTTAACAACCATAGTAATAACTCCTAAGCCGGTGAGAAACAGATTGGTTTCGCTACCATCTGATGCTGGAGATGCCACCATCTGATGCTGTGAAGATGCTGACTGTGTCATTGAGATGCTGTACATTGCTTCTGGGGCTTCTTCTGGTATAACTGCACCCCATGTTGTGCATGCACAGATGCCCCTTCCATGATTTTTGACCAAGGTTTCTGGATAACCCACGTCCTTGGTACATCACTGGCAGAAAGAAAATCGAACGGCATTTCTGCTACTCAAAAACCTCTTACTCACAACCATGTTTGTCTGGAAATTATGCTGCCTTCCAGCTTCAGACAGTGCCTGATACACATTTCCCTCTCCTTCCCAGAATCCTCATGGCTTCCATCCATGCCTTCCTTTGTGAGTCTCAGTGATGTCACAGAGGCTATGCTCATTGGCAGACCCTTGGAGGGGTTCTTTTATTCTTGCACGTAGCAATCTACACCTCCAATCACAAAGGAAGAAGGTGAGCCAATAAAATCTCACCTGTTTTGGATGCAAGAGGCTGGATGGAGGAGCCAACATTCCAGAAGATGGGCTTAAGATGCAGAAAGACCTTGGCGGAATTCAACATTGGGGCACTATCTAACAAAATGAAATTCAGTGTGGCGGGGAGTAAAATTCTACAATTAGGCAAAACAACAGCAATGCTCAAATAGCAGGTATAGTAAAGTGGCACCTGGCTCAATAGCAGTAATTGTGAAAGTGATCTTAGAGTCCTAGGAACAATCACTTAAATATGAGACATCAATATTGTACAGCTGCCAAAAAAGCCAACACAGTCCTAGGCTGTATTAACAGAGGGATAGAAGCGTTAACACCACTTTATAATGCCTTGGTAAGGCCACACTTGGAATCCTGCATCCAATTTTGGTCGCCACAATATAAAAAAAGATGTTGAGACTCTGGACAGAGTGCAGAGAAGAGCAACAAAGATGATCAGGGGACTGGAGGCTAAAAGATATGAGGAACGGTTGCAGGAACTGGGTATGTCTAGTTTAATGAAAAGAAGGACCAGGGGAGACATGATAGCAGTGTTCCGATATCTCAGAGCAAGTCAAACTATTCTCCAAAACACCTGAAGACATGACAAGAAGCAATGGGTGGAAACTAATCAAGGAGAGAAGCAACCTAAAACTAAGAAGAAATTTCCTGATAGTTCGAACTTAATTAATCAGTAGAACAACTTGCCTCCAGAAGTTGTGAATGCTTCAGTACTGGAAGGTTTTAAGAAGAGATTGGACAATCCTTTGTTTGAAATTGTATAAGGTCTCCTGTCTGAGCAGTGGGTTGGACTAGAAGACTTCCAAGGTCTCTTCCAACACTGTTAACAACTGCTGATCACATGATCCCAGGACACTGCAACTGTCATAAATGCGAGTCAGTTGCCAAGCATCTGAATTTTGATGACATGACCACGGGGATGGTGTAATGGTTGTAAATGGGAAAAACAGTCCTAAGTCACTTTTTTCAGTGATGTTGTAACTTCGTCTTTTTTAAAAAAGATTTTTATTAACAAACATGTAAAATACACACACAAAAAAATTAGACGTACACCAGATTTATACAATACAGTACGAACAGGAACTTCCTGGGTTTTTTTAATAGCAATCATCAATCGATACCGCTCACCTTATATTATTTCCCCTTCTATTGTATTTCAATTGGATTTCACCATTCTTAACCCTCTTATTTTACTCATAACTATTATTTTTGAGTGTTGTTATATTCCTTCATTGATTTTTGTTTCTTTCCTCCATCCACCTATGCCATTTATCCCATATATGGTAGAATTCCAATTCTTCCTTTTCCTGTATTTCTTTAGTTAGTTTATCCATTTCGACACAGTCTATAATCTTTCTTATTATTTCATCTTCATTTGGGATTAATTTGTTTTTCCTTTTCTGGGCAAAGGCAATCCTTGCCGCTGTAAGTATATGTAGTATTAAATACTGGATTTATTTTTTGTATTTCACTGACATAATTCCTAATAAAAAAAGGTCAGGTTTCCATTCTATTTTAACCCCTGTTATTGCCTCCAGCCAATATTTTTCCAAAAAACTTTTGCCTCCTCACAGGTCCACCATAAATGGTAATATGTTCCGTGTATTGATTCACATTTCCAGCATTTTGGGGAGGTATTTGTTAAGATTTTAGCTAACCTTGATGGTGCCAGGTGCCAGATGTTGTAACTTCGAATGGTCATTAAATGAACTGTTGTAAGCTGAGGACCACCTGTATGTCACACTGTAGAAAAAGAGGCAGGGCTTTGCAGCTACAGCTGCCATGCTGTTTTTTTCTGGCCACCCTCTAGTCAGCCCCACCTGTTGTGGCCAGGCAGGAGCCGTTGGAGCTGCCACCAGACTCCGACAGCGAGGGGCCCTATGAGTCGGTCCTGGAGGATGTGGAGGACCCTGGACAGGGTTCTGACTCCGAGCAGGGTGCAGAGAGACTGGTTAGCCACCAAGTGGCGCCTGAGCCTTGGCTCAGTGGGGAGGAGACAAGAGAGAGTGATCCAGAAACCACCTATGAGTTGTTCTGGGATGCATGCCATCGAAGGGCTACTTGGCGTCAAGAACAACTACGTAATTACAGGAGGTAATTACGCTCAGCTGATGCTCATTAAGCTCCTCTCCAGATTATAAAAGAGACTGCTTGTGCCACGCCCTTCTTGCAGAAGTCAACATTAGGGACTAACGAGAAACAAACTTGGCAGGCTGGATTGCTGCCAGAGTTTGTTTGCATTGCTGCCAAGGTTTGTAGGACTTGCTGCCAAAGTGGTTATCTCTTTGTTGGTTTGGCTTTCAGCCAACGAGAGTCTGGACATTAAAAAAACATTCTCATTTACGTTCGTCTCAGCTTTCGTTCCTGTATGGAGGAGGGGGGTCAGAACACCCATCTATCACACAATGATAAATTCACGGCAGGGATTTACATATTTACTACATTCAACACAGTCCCAGAACTCTCCACACCCATTTGCACCATTCAAATGACTCTGAGGAGAGAGACACACTTCCAAGTGGCCTCAATGACTCGCAAAAAGGATGCAAATGACCAGCTGTCTGCAAGGGATATAAACCCTTCCATTCCCCACCATCCAATCAGAGCTGAAGAAACGTCTCCGATGGGGAAGCGAAATGTCCTTAAAGAAAAACAAGGAAGTCCGGTTTGCCTCCTGAAAAAGCACCTTTGGGAGAACCAGGACCTGGATGGCTGAGAATCTCCACAGGGACTAAATTGGATTAAAAAGAAACTCTCTGGACTGCTGAACAATTAAAATAGTTCCGGGATAGCCCCCAAAGTGACTGTGCCTTGTTTTCTGATTGAGAGACATCCACTGAATGAGATTTATTTTTAATAATGTGATTCAAAGGCAGCGCACCAAAGTGATCTGGAAGAGGGTATTTTGCACTCCAGGCACAAATGTCCCACTTGTGCCAGACCAGAGGTGGGTTCCTACCAGTTCGCACCAGTTCGGTAGAACCGGTTCGTCAAATCTACCGGACCGGTTAGAAGATGTTCCACCAGAAAGCAGGCCACACCTACAGAAGAGGTTCCAAATTTTTTTGAAACCCACCACTGACACACTCACACACACACACAGACTCACACAGAGAGAGAAAGAGAAAGGAAGGAAGGAAGAAATAAAGAAAAAAAGAAAGAAAAAGAGAGAGAGATGAAAGAAAAAAAGGAAAAAGGGACAGAGAGACAAAAGGAAGGAGAGAGAGAGAGAGAGAGAGAGAGAGAGAGAGAGAGAGAGAGAGAGAACACATGGCCGGTAAGCCACTCCCACCAGGTCACATGGCCGGCAAGCCACTCCCACAAAGGAGGCCACACCAACAGAGTAGGTTCAAAAAATTTTAAAAACCCACCACTGTGCCAGACTGTGGGATTTAATGTACTTCATGAGTGGAGTAGATAATCCAATGGGCGGAGAAGAACACTTGGCTAAGACTTTAACCATTCAAAAGCGAGAGTTGCCAAGAAGGGGGTCACAGAAGCTCTCCTGCATTCCAAATGCAGGGAATCCCACTAATTCAATGAAATGAACCAGTTAGAATGCCAACATCCAATCGGGCTCCAGGACTTCATCTGGGTTCATAAAGAAGAGTGCGTGTATTGGTGAACCTGGCCCTCGGGAATCGTCAAATGTTTCTCTGCCTTCTCCTTTCTGTGGCCTTCAAACAAGCCATAAGGGTGCAGGAGACTAACCATACCTGGAAGGGAGTGGGGGGAGGATGAAAGAGAAGGATGGTGAATGAGAATCTGTGCAGAAGATCTGTGCATCTACCAATAGATTTGATCTACCAAATTGATTTGGCAATCAATCAGCAAGGATTTCTCATTCTTAATAATTGCCCAACCATTAGGCTTCTGAAAAGCAAGCATTTAGGGATAAATCAAGAGTGGATTGGAAGGTGGGTAGGATTAAAAGAATCTTGAATCTAGCCCTTGATCGTAGCTACCTGGCATGAACATGCATTCCGATAGATGTTGTTCCTTCTATTTGATTTTTCTACTGCTTTATTGGACTTTATTTGATATTCTCCATTGGGATGTGCTCCTTGTGGGAGGTGACCAGACTCAGCCTGGGGGAGGGGGTCAAATGCATCATCAGTCATGAGTGCCTGCCTTCCCAAAAGAGACTTGAGTCCAGCCCTCCTTGAATTCTTTTCCATTTTTTAACTCCCGCTAATTTCCCTTGACTGTCAGTAGTTCAGATTCTAGAGAGCTTAAGCTGACAACAAATCTTCGTGCTCGACTGCCTGAATTTCCTGATTTCCTGCTGCGTGATACTCCTGATATGCCCCTTCTATCCTAATCTACCAATGGATTTGTATTGATTGGTAATGAAATTTCTCCATTTTCCCACCTCGGTTCTATCTGCCTAATCCACAAGGCAGCCTTGTCATAGATTCCAGAGCAGGGGGTCTCCAAATTTGGCAACCTTAAGACTTGTGGACTTCAAGTCCTAGAATTCCACAGTCAGCATGGGAGTTGAAATCCACACGTCTTAAATTTGCCAACTTTGGAGATCCCTGCTCTAGAGCAGTGTTTTTCAACCTTGTCAACTTGAAGATGTCTGGACTTCAACTCCCAGAATTCCCCAGCCAGCATTCGCTGGCTGGGGAATTCTGGGAGTTGAAGTCCAGACATCTTCAAGTTGACAAGGTTGAAAAACACTGCTCTAGAGTAAAATCATGTCCCTCACAGGACAATCTTTTTTTTTAACCAGAAGCAGCCGGTCCTATTGAGTTGTTCTTGAGAACAGCTGTTGAAGGCCTCCTTTCCTTGCTGAGGGAAAGGTTGTGAAGGTCTGGGAGGCATCCCTTTAGGGCAGGGGTGTCAAACTCAATTTCATTGAGGGCCGCATCAGGTTGTATTTGATCTTGGAGGGCCATGGGGAGTGTGGCTAGGGTGGGCATGGCCAGCTCAGTGGTGGGATTCAAATAATTTAACAACCAGTTCTCTGCCCTAATGACCAGCTGCGTAGGAGTGACTCAGTAGTCATGTGGCTGGGTGGGCATGGCCAACTCAATGTCAATCAGGTTGCTGGGCACTTTGCCTTAGTTGTTATAAGGAAATAAGGGTTAACCAAGAGGCAGTTTCTGTAAGCAGGGCAATAAAGATTCGGCTAGAAATAACACCAGAATGTTTCCTTCCTTCCTTCCTTCCTTCCTTCCTTCCTTCCTTCCTTCCTTCCTTCCTTCCTTCCTTCCTTCCTTCCTTACTTACTTACTTACTTACTTACTTACTTACAGGATTAGCCCTGTAAAGTGGGGAAAAACAAAAGGAGATTTCTTCCAACAACCGTTCTCTGAGCTGCTTAGAAAGTTAGCAACCGGTTCTCCCGAATAGGTGCGAACTGGCTGAATCCCACCACTGAGCCAGCTCAATGTCACTCATCGAGGCTCCATTTTAGGCCGTGATAGCCCTCCCAGGCTCCAGCAAAAACAGAGCTTGGGGAGGCCGGATGTGACCTGTCCGGGCTCTGTTTTTCGCCACGACAGCCTCCTGCAGCCTTCTGCCAGCAACAATGGAACTCAGGGAAGCTGCACATAGCCCACCCAGGCTCCGTTTTCAGCTGCGATGGCCTCCTGTAGGCCTCTGCCAACAAAAACAAAGCTCAGGTGGGCTGTGCACAACACTCCTGAGCTCCCCTTTCACTGGCAGAGGCAATTTGGACTGGTCCTTCGCTGAGCCGAGGTGGCGCAGTGGTTAAATGCAGCACTGCAGGCTACTTCAGCTGACTGCAGTTCAGCAGTTCGGCTGTTCAAATCTCACCGGCTCAGGGTTGACTCAGCCTTCCATCCTTCCGAGGTGGGTAAAATGAGGACCCGGATTGTTGTTGGGGGCAATATGCTGACTCTGTAAACCGCTTAGAGAGGGCTGAAAGCCCTATGAAGCGGTATACAAGTCTAACTGCTATTGCTATTGCTATTTCCGGGGTGGGCCCACAGGCCAGATCTGAGCACCCCGTGGGCCAAATCTGGTCCCCGGGCGTTGAGTTTGACACCCCTGCTTTAGGGCATGTGAGAGGTAGGGATCTTCCACCCAACTTACTTTTGGCCCATTAGTCAAGACCATCTTATTCCACGGAGTTTTGGTTGGAGGTTTTATTGTGAGGTCCTTTTTTCTCTTGATTTGTGATGCAGAGGTGGGTTCCTACCAGTTCGCACCTATTCGGTAGAACCGGTTCGTCAAATCTACCGAACCGGTTAGAAGAGGTCCCACCAGTGGACCCGGAAAGCAGGCCACACCTACAGAAGAGGTTCCAAAAATTTTTTGAAACCCACCACTGGTCCTTGGATATGATTATTCTACACTATCATGCTCCTGTTTATAAAACTCAGTGCCTCTGTGAAAGGTAAGGATGACTACTGCGTTTGTGGTGCAATCAGAACATTGCGGGTGTTGAAGTTGTTTTAACGCAAACCAAAGATGCCTTTTAAAAAACAAGTTTACATCACATTCTTATGCATGCCAGTGCTGTGTGTGAGGTAATTTAAGGTGGTTCTGACAAGTGTCATCGGCATCTTCATATCCAGTCACATGGGCGGCAAGCCACTCCCATCCGGTCACATGGGCTGCAAGCCACTCCCACAAAGGAGGCCACACCCACAGAGTAGGTTTGAACAATTTTTGAAACCCACCACTGTTGTGATGGTACAATTTCACTTGGATCATAGCGATGTTATTAGATCCCACCTTTTAATCATTGGAAGCAGAGCAATCTAGAAATAATGTTGTAAATAAATCAATACCTAACAAGAAGGCCAGAAGACAGGCGACGCAACCTATATAAAAGCCAAAGGATGGTGATAGATAGTTTTCCTCCGTATTGATCTCACGGGTAATCCAAAAGCACATAATCATCAGAGAAATTAGTAGAAAGGTGCCTAAAGACAAGAAAACAGAGGTTTGGTCTACATATGTTCCTATCCCGGCATTTTAGGTCTTACTTCTGCTTGGCTGGGATCATGCAATCTATAAAACCTAAAGCTTAGTTAATAAGAGTTAACGGAGATCTTCATCTAACAGGAAATACCCAAAGGAATCACATGATTCCTTTAATGTGATGACCTGATTCCCCTACCATACAAATACAGTGTCTGGGTTACTCAGGTTAAATGCTGAATAATAAAAAAAAATCCAAGCCTTTGGGAGGGAGGGGGTAGAGGTTTGGCCTGTGGTTCAAGCCCAATGGTTGTGTCCCAGCTGGCGAGCTTTGTCCCTCCGCGAATCTCTCACCTTCAACCCATCAATATCTTTGGTTTCCCTTTAATTCCATCTTTCTGACTTCCACCACCAACTAGGAGGCCTGAACAACCAGAGCCACGTTTGTAGAGTTTGGGCTAACTACTTTATTATGTTCCGTCTATAATACATAAATCTTCTCAATCTTCTCAGTGGCCAGAAGAGCTGGCAGCAGATTCAGATTGAGTGAGGAGGGTTGGGGAGGAACATGGGCCAGTCCTGGAGTCTGGGGAAGGCTCTGATGAGGGCTCTGTGTCGGAGGCAGAGAGGGGGCCAGAGCTGTCTTCAGAGTGAGACATCAGTGAGGCAGAGGAACAGCTGGAGCCTGTTCCCAGTGTGCGCATGCACAGAGTTGCTACATGAAGGGAACAGCTAAAGAATAGGAGTCAACAGGAGTAAGGCCAACAGGTGGACAATGAATGCCCCCCCCCCCCCGAGAAAATAAAAGAGGGGCGAAAAGGGAGTGGAGTTTGCAGGAGACCATTAGTTCGCTTAATTGGTTCGTGACTCTCCGAGGCTCCTTGCCAAGTTCTGCAGATATCGGCCTGGCAGCTCTCCAAGACAGATAAGGTCTGTGACTGTAAATCCTCCTTTGAAAGACTTTGCTGGATGTGAATGAGCAGAATTCACAGTCAATTAATAAAAGGGGGTTTTGTCGGGACCAGGAGTTTGCTTCATGCTCTTGGGAAGCCTCAGTCAGAACACCAGCCTGGTGGCCTATCGTTGGCAACAATTAGATACGGCTCCAAGGAACATGGGGAGAGGGTGGTCCTAGCCCTTTTGCAATTGCACAGTGATTCCAGGCTAGCTCTGCGCTTAACCCCTCCTCCCTGGTAGCCTGCTTGCTTCTCAACACCAACAATGTCCTCCAATGCAACCGTTTTTAACCTACTGAAAGGGGGGTTTCCCTAATGTTCCTTTTGACGATCAAACCTGTCAGCTAACCGAAATATCTACTAAGGTAACATTTTTATCTCCCTTGCTTGCCTTCCTGTCTCTTGCCCTGCATCCCTTTCTTTGACCCGAGACCTGAACGGCTAATCATTTGAGATGTTTTATTGCGTTTCCCCTACCCACCCACCCCCGCGCCAATACCTGCTAGGAAATTAGCCAGGAAAGAAAACACCCTCTTAGGGAATGCCGTATGAAAGAATTGGGTGAGGTTGTCCTGCGATAAAATCAGGGAAATTAAAGAGCTGATGAAGGCCAATAGTGAAAACCACCGGACAGTTTGTAGCATACCTGGATGGACTGAAGAGGAAGAGATATTGCATGATAATATGTTAAGGATTCCTGAGCCAAAATGGTATAAAAACAATGACAGCGCACATCACATGTCACATATCAGTGGTGGGATTCAGCCGGTTCGCACCTATTCGGGAGAACCGGTTGTTAACTTTCTAAGCAGTTCGGAGAACTGGTTGTTGGAAGAAATCTCCTTTTGTTTTTTCCCCACTTTACAGGGCTAATCCTGTAAGGAAGGCAGGATGGAAACATTCTGGTGTTGTTTCTAGCCTAATCTTTATTTCCCTCCTTACAGAAACTGCCTCTCTGGTTAACCCTTATTACATTGTAAAAGCTAAGGTGAAGCGCCCATCGACCTGAGTGACATTGAGTTGGCCACGCCCACACGGTTACATGACCACCGAGCCACAACTATCCCGCTGGTCGTTAGGGCAGAGAACTGGTTGTTAAATTATTTGAATCCCACCACTGTCACATATACTATCTCCCCATAGGCTTCCAAGTGCCTTTCCGCCACCTTTCACAAATAAAATGGGTATATTTTAAATATTTGCCACCGGTGAAATAAATAACTACCTGGTTTGGTTCTACAACCCAACAAGACAGATAAAAGACTTTAGAGGATAATTAGAACTGCAGAAAAAACAATTGCTACCAACCTGGCTTCCGTTGAGGACCTGTACACTACATGAGTCAAAAAGAGGGCTGTGAAAATAACTACAGATCCCTCATATCCTGGACATAAATTGTTACAACTCCTACCCTCAAAACGATGCTATAGGGCACTGCACACCAGAACAACTAGACACAAGAACAGCTTTTCCCCGAATGCCATAACTCCGCTAAACAACTAATTCCCTCAGCACTGTCAAACTATTTACTAAGTCTGCATTACTGTTACTATTAATCTTCTCATCATTCCTATCATCCATCTTTTTCCACTTATGACTGAATGACTGTAACTTTGTTGCTTGTATCCTTACAATTTATATTGATTGCTTCCTAGTATGATTTGATTGCTTATTTGCACCCTATGACTATCATTAAGTGTTGTACCTTATGATTCGTGACAAACGTATCTTTTATTTTATGTACACTGAGAGCATAAGCACCAAAGAAAAATTTCTTGTGCATCCAATCACACTTGGCCAATACATTTTTCTATTCTATTCTATTATATTCTATTCTAAGCTCCAAATTCAGTATTTTAGTTTGCAGATAGGCTAGCTAATAGGATAACCTGTATAAGCTCCAAATTCAGTATTTTAGCTTGCAGATAGGCTAGCTAATAGGATAACCTGTGTTTTTCTCCAAAGTAAAAATAACTTTACTAAACTCTCTTTGGGTGATATGACACCTGCAACCTTTGAAGACCTTTAGAAAGACTAGAGTGAAGAGCAACGAAGATGATAAGGAGTATGAAAGCTAAAGCGTATGATGAACGGCTGAGGTAACTAGCTATGTCAAGTCAAACGAAGAGAAGGATTTAGACTTTGTTTGATATGGCCCAAGGGCTAGTCAATAAATAAAGATTGAGATTAAAAGGGAGATAATAGCAGTCTTCCAATAGTTCTCCCAGAGAAGAGACAATCAACCTCTTCTCCAAAATTCCCCTAGTATAGACCAAAAACTAACGGTGGAGATCATTAAAGAGAGAGTCAACCTAGAACTAAGTAGAAATTTCCTAGCAGTAAGAACAATCCATCAGTGGAACAGCTTGCTTCCAGAAGTTGTGGGTGTGCTCCATCATTGGGAGTGTTCAATAGCAATAGCAATAGCAGTTAGACTTATATACTGCTTCGTAGGGCTTTCAGCCCTCTCTAAGCAGTTTACAGAGTCAGCATATTGCCCCCAACAATCCGGGTCCTCATTTTACCCACCTCGGAAGGACGGAAGGCTGAGTCAACCTTGAGCCGGTGAGATTTAAACAGCCGAACTGCAGAACTGCAGTCAGCTGAAGTAGCCTGCAGTGCTGCATTTAACCACTGCGCCACCTCGGCTCTAGAAACTAGACAGCCATTTGTGTGAAATGGTATAGAGCCTCCTGCTTGAACAGGGAGTTGGATTAGAAGACTTCTAAGGTCCCTTCCAACCCTATTATTCTATGTTCTTCACCCTCTGGACTGTAATCCCTCGCTCCTGGGAATCCAGATTACGTTATAACTCAATCAGACAGATTACTGAATTTGATTAAAAGTTGCTGCGTGCCTTACCCGTTGGCAAATACATTTTATGACAACCAGAGTTATCGCATTTGAGCCATAGCCCCATAAAGATAAACTCATTCTGAACATTACTCCAGAGCCAAAAGGGAGTTAAAATGACTATCAGGACAACCATGAAGTTGAGGAAGCAGAACAGGTGGTAGACAATTCTTCTAGTAGTGAAGATCTGCAGAAATAAGAAAGTCAAACATGAATCATTGTATCAATGGCGTTTAAGCATTCAGGGGTTTTGTAAAGGCCTGTAAGAAAGAGTTGAAATTGTGAATTAAAACTTTTGTGCTTTAGCCAGCTAATCTTTTTTTTTTTAATTATTCTTTTTAAACAAAACAACACATACAAAACAAAGCAAGAGAGGAAAAGAAGAACAACTTCCCTTCATTTCATCAAGCATGTCGTTTGGTTACAAGTTTTTGTGCATCAATTCTTAAATTTAGGATTAACATCACTGGTTCACATTAAACATAGCTGAATGTTTCGCTGTCATTGAGCATTGTACGTTCAGATTACCATTAATATCATTTCATTTGTAACAATCCTTTTTTCCTTGAATTCATAATTATCTATCAAATAGCAAAGAGTCTTTAAACTATTATAGTATCACCTATCTCTAAAGAGTAAAAGCGAAGATTGACACAAAGAATTCCCATTGGTTTATAATAAAGCATTCATATTTTCAATAATGTCTCCAATCATCCAAAATTCCAAGAATGGTTTCCCATTATTAATTATTCATCCATACAGTGGTTAAATATTTCAATTCATGTATATATCAATTATTCCTTACATCATCATTGATCTGTTTAATATACAAAGATCTTTCTAATGTGAAATGGTCACTACATACAATTATCAAGGTGCTAGTCGTCACCTACAAAGCCCTTCATGGTATTGGATCTGGGTACTTGAAAGACCGCCTACTGCCAATTACCTCCACTAGACCAATTAGATCCCACAGACTAGGCCTCCTCCGAATTCCATCCGCCGGCCAGTGTCGACTGGCGACTACCCAGAGGAGGGCCTTCTCTGTGGCTGCTCCGGCCCTCTGGAACGAACTCCCCGTGGAGATTCGTACCCTCACCACCCTCCAGACCTTCCGCACAGCCCTTAAAACCTGGCTGTTCCGACAGGCCTGGGGCTAAAGACTCGCTGCCCCACTTCGACTTTGAATGGTATGATTGTTGTGTTTTTAACTATGTATGGTTTTATGTTTTTGTAACTCTGTTTGTATTTCCCCTCCCTTTTTTTGAGTTGTGAGCAGCCCTGAGTCCCTTTAGGGAAAAGGGCGGCATACAAATAAATTAAACCTAAACCTAAACCTTATACCAAAGTATTCAAATCATCCCACTCTTATACATTAAAAACATTATTGTCCTTTATATATCATATAAGTAGTACTCTATATCATAACAGAAAAAAAAAGAAAAAAGAAAAAAAAGAAAAAAAATATTACAACATAAGTAGTTTCATTCCCAGCTTTTTTCCCCGCAACCATTGGTAAAACAAGTCCCACACTTTATAATATTGCTCATCCTCTTGTTCTCTAATTTCAAATGTAAGCTTACTCATTTTGGCACATTCCATTATTTTCCTGATAGTTTCCTCCTGTGATGGTACTTTCTCGTTTTTCCAATTTTTGGCAAATACAATTCTAACAGCTGTTAAAACATTCACGATCAGATATTTCAAGTCCTTGTTGTATGTTTCTGGTATTATTCCCAATAGAAAGAGTTCTGGTTTTAAATCTTGTCAAGAGCTTGTTCTGATAATTAGGGGACTAGAGACTAAAACATATGAAGAACGATTACAGGAACTAGGCATGGCTAGTCTAGTGATGAGAAGGACCAGGCGAGACATGATAGCAGTATTCCAATATTTGAGGGGCTGCCACAGAGAGGAGGGGGTCAAGCTATTTTCCAAAGCATCCAAAGGCCAGACAAGGAATAATGGATGGAAACTGAATGAGGAGAGATTTAACCTGGAAATAAGGAGAAATTTTCTGACAGTGAAAGCAATCAACCCATGGAACAGAAGTTGCCTTCAGAAGTTGTGGGAGCTTCATCACTGGAGGCTTTCAAGAAGAGATTGGAGTGCTATTTGTCAAAAATGGTGTAGGGTCTCCAGCTTGGGTGGGGTGTGTGTGTGTTGGATTAGATGACCTAAAAGGTCCTTCCAACTCTGCTAATCTGCATCTGTATCTATCTAACCTCCTCCTCCTCCTTCTTCCTCCTCAACATGTATTTTAGCCTCCTTTCATTTGGATTATTGCAAAAGAGCCCTGGTGGTGGAATGCTAATTACAGCTATTACAGGATAACTCTGCCCACTTCCAGGAGTTCGATTCTCACTGGCTCAAGATTGACTCAGCCTTCCATCCTTCCGAGGTGGGTCAAATGAGGACCCAGATTGTCGAGGGCAATAGGCTGACTCTGTAAACCATAAAGCACTGTGAAGTGGCATATAAGTCTAAGTGCTATTGCTATTGCTAAATAGAAATAAATAGTAATAATAATAATGGTCATGGGCTATTGTGAGCCAAGGTGGCGCAGTGGTTAAATGCAGCACTGCAGGCTGACTGCTAGATCAGCAGTTCAGCGGTTCAAATCTCACCGGCTCAGGGTTGACTCAGCCTTCCATCCTTCCGAGGTGGGTAAAATGAGGACCCGGATTGTTGTTGGGGGCAATATGCTGACTCTGTAAACCGCTTAGAGAGGCCTTAAAGGCCTATGAAGCGGTATATAAGTCTACTGTTATTGCTATTATTATTATTATTGCTATTGTGAGTTAGAAAACCCAATTTACTTACCCTTTTGTCTTCTGGCATAATATCTGACTCTCGGCATCAATTAATAATCGTGATCACCCAACCTTCTTTTTCATGCTCTGATCAGTTAGGCAGTTGCAATCTTATGAGATCTCCATGCTTACCTTTGTGAGATATGCTATGACCTCACAGATTCTATACAGACAGACAGAAATAGCATCGCCACTATGATCATCTCTTCTTGCTTGGACTTAGAAATATCTGTTCAAGGAAGGAAACCAACTTTCATGTGTACAGATTGGCTCAAAAGACATCTACGTTTCTGCAGAAAGAGGAGAGATAGTCCACTGGTTTCAGAAGAGCAGGGCTCCCCTTCCGATTATCAATCAATCAGAATAGAGCTGGAAGGGACTTTGGAGATCTTCTAGACCAAACCCCTGCTCAACACCTGAGACCCATGATGGCGAATCTGTGGCATGCTTGCCACAGGTGGCACGCAGAGCCATATTCACTGGCACGCAAGCCATCAGCTCCAGTGTGCATGTGCAGGCTGACCAGCTGATATTTGACCTTCTGGAGGGCTGGGAGAGGCCATTTTCACCCTCCCTGGGCTTTAGGAAAGCCTCCGGAGCCTAGGAGAGGGTGAAAAACAGGCCCAACAGGCCAACTGAAAGTTCATTCCCGTTCATTTCCATTTGATCCTGCAGCGGCTTTTTCGGCATGTTCAAGACCTCTGGTAGTTTTTGGCTCAAGAAGCCTCCAGCCAGCTGCTGCTGCCAGTTTGATTCTAGCTGGCAAAGAGGTGGCGGCAGGGAGGCTTCTCGCAGTGGCACCAAAAAAGAGAGCTTGCCTTCCTCTCTGCCACCAGCTGCCGCGAGAGGAAGGTAAGCCCGAAAAAAAGAGACGGTCATGGGGGAGGAAACAAGGCTGGGGCCGGGGCGTCTGAAAGAGGGGAAACGGACTGACACATGTGACTGGCAAAGGGAGAGCAGGCGGCATGCAGGAGGAGGCCTTTGACAGATTACGCCAGGCTTGGCCAGAAAACAGGTGGAAAGAATAGCTGTAAATTCAAGTTTTTTTCCTGCTAGTGGGTGTGGCTTGGTGGTGGTGGGGAGGCCATGTGACTGAGTGGGCGGGGACACGAGTGATGTCAGGTTGGGCATGCCCACTCAGTCACATGACCCACCACCACCAAGCCACGCCCAGAGAACCTGTAAGGGGGGAAAAATGAATACCACCACTGGGGAATATGCTGACTCTATAAACCACTTAGAGAGGGCCATAAAGCACTGTGAAGCGGTATATAAGTCTAACTGCTATTGCTATTGCTATCTCAAGGTGGAGATCAGCCTTTATTTCATGCAGGACTGAATAGTTCTCCTGGCAGTCCATGGTGCCGTTGTTCATCATAAGCTTCGCTCTTCTTTTTCGCTCTTCTTTTTCTTGCTTTTCCTCAGAAGGAAAGGATTAATCAAGCTAAGCATCCATAGGGCTTAGCACGCATTTTGTGGTTTGTTCTTGTTTTATTTTATTTTATTTAAAAAATGAAATGTGAAGATCAGTAAGATTAAGATTAAGATTTAGTTTATTTGTATGCCGCCCTTCTCCGGGAGGGACTCAGGGCGGCGAACAACTCAAAAAGGGGGAAAGGGGATACAAACACAATACACGTAATTAAAATGCACAAGAGTCATACAGACATACAAGTCGAGAGGGGAGGGGAACTCATCAACCCCAGGCCTGCCGGCACAGCCAGGTTTTGACAGCTTTCCGGAAGGCCTGGAGAGAGGTGAGGGTCCGAATCTCCGCGGGGAGTTCGTTCCAAAGGGCTGGAGCTGCTACAGAGAAGGCCCTCCCCCGGGTGGTAGCCAGATGGCATTGGCTAGTAGACAGAACCCAGAGGAGGCTGACCCTGTGCGATCTAACGGGTCTATGGGAGGTAATTGGCAGCAGGCGGTCTCTCAAGTACCCAGGTCCAATACCATGAAGGGCTTTATAAGTTACGACTAGCACTTTGAAGTGTATCCGGAGACCAATCGGTAACCAGTGCAGCTCGCGGAGGATAGGTGTAACGTGGGTGTACGGAGGTGCACCCACAATCGCTCGCGCGGTTGCATACCCTTTCCCTCATCTCCGTGAAATACAAATGTGGCTTCTTTGGCCTTGGCAAAGCTTACTGTCGTTTCTACACATTGCTACATGGCTTCAGAATACAGTACAGACCCACCCTAGGCTTCCAAAGAGCATGAAGCAAACTCCTGGTCCCAACAAAAAACCCTTTTATTAATTGACTGTGAATTCTGCTCATTCAGATCCAGCAAAGTCTTTCAAGGGAGGATTTACAGACACAGACCTTATCTTCCTTGAAGAGCTGACAGGCCGATCTCTGCAAAACTTGGCAAGGAGTCTCGGAGAGTCACGAACAAATGAAGTGAACTAATTGGTCTCCTGCAAACTCCACTCTCCTTTCACTCCTCTTTTATTTAAGTAAATATAATCTTTATTCTCATTGTACTTAGACACAACGAAATTTCTTCTGTGAGGGGCCATTCATCGTCCACCTGTGGCCTTATTCCCAAGTCCACCCCTGTTCTTTAGCTGTTCCCTTCATCTGGCAACTCTGCGCATGTGAACACAGGGAACAGGCTCCAGCTGTTCCTCTGCCTCACTGATGTCTGACTCTGAAGGCAGCTGATAACTGGCATACGGCTCTGGCCCCCTCTCTGCTTCCGCCACAGAGCCCTCATCAGAGCCTTCCCCAGACTCCAGGACTGGCCCGTGTTCCTCCCCAACCTCCTCACTGTCTGAATCTGCTGCCAGCTCCACTGCCCGATGGCGGGCCACAACCCCATTATGGCTTATCAAAAATTTTAAAAAGTGCTTAAAACTATTCAGAGTTTTCCATTGCCTGTAAATAACACACTCACTTCCACCTTGAAACCCCGATTGTCAAGGATCTGAGGCTTGGTCAAGAACAAAACATTTATTTTTCATAATGCATTGAAGAAACAAGGTTGGTAAAGAAATTCGGGGGCGGGGGGAACGAGAAGGGGTTTTGCATTTCGGAATGCTGAACCATCATTTATGGAATTGTTCATCGCGGCAGTACTGCTGATTGGGTGCTTGGCTGTTTTTTTTCCCTCTCCGCGCTCAATATTCTTCTGGACGAGTGCCTACTCAAAAACATCAGGGATTTATATCTCAGTAGACTGAGTGTGCCTAAACAGGTACAGAGGGCGAAGGAGAAGAAAACAGGGTCAGAATAAATAAAATGAGACACAAACGGCTGGGAAAAATGAAGAAATATTATAGTCTAAAATCAAACAGTTGGCCTTCTGGTGTAGTTGCAGAGAAACCTGGTCAAGGAACACAGCTAAATGGGGGAGTTGTCCTGTCTATGTGCTGATTCTAAGGCAGGGGTGTCGAACTCGATTTCATTGAGGGCCACATCAGGGTTGTGTTTGACTTCCGGGGGGGCAGTGGGCGTGGCCATGGTGGGTGTGGCCAGCTTGACGTCACTTGTGTCGGGGGGCGCCTGTGGTGGCCTGAGCGCTTTGCCAGTGAAAGGCCAGATTTAAGCACCCTGTGGGCTGGATCCGGCCCCTGGGCCTTGAGTTTGACACCCCTGTTCTAGGGTGATGCTTCAGGGACAAGTGTGTGTAGAGTGTGTGTTGTGGCCCAGCAGGAGCCATTGGAGCTGCCACCAGACTCCGACAGTGAGGGGCCCTATGAGTCGGCTCTGGAGGATGTGGAGGACCCTGGACAGGGTTCCGACTCTGAGCAGGGTGCAGAGAGGTTGGTTGGCCACCAGGAGGCACCTGAGCCTTGGACCACTGGGGAGGAGACAAGGTGTGTGATCCAGACATCAGCAGTGGGGAGGAGCCAAGGGAGTTGTTCCTGGATGCCCAGCACCAAAGAGCTAATAGGCGTAGTTGCGCAGTTACAGGAGATAATTGCACTCAGCTGGTGGTAATTAGGCTCCTCTCAAGACTATAAAAGGAATGCTTGTGCATACGCCTCTTTTGCAGGAGTCAACGCATTAACTAATGTTGGAGAACTGTAGTGTTAGCTTGGCAGGCTGGATTGCTGCCAAGGCTTGTCTGTGCTGGATTGCTGCCAAGGCTTGTCTGTGCTGGATTTCTGCCAAGGACCTGTCTGTCTGTTAATAAATTCTGTAAAGTATCTTTGGCTCGGTGTACTTTGGTGTGGGACGAGGGGGGGCCAGAACAGGTGTGTGTGTGTGTGTGTGTGTGTGTGTGTGTGTGTGTGCAGATATGTCTATGATATTTATTCTTGTGAACATGGATGTCTGCTGGGAGGCCTAATTTAAGGAGCTCCATTTGTGTTTGGAGACCTTATCCTTTGATACGTGGGTTAAACCTGGGCAACTTATTTGGGAGTTTGAGGAAGTTTGAGTGAAGGATTTCCCTCTGTTTGCTTGCTTTGACTTGATTAATTTAGTTTCAGCTAATAATTAGCTCAGCTAAACTCATTACCTAGCAGAGACGCCAATTTCTCAGGCCATTGTGGGTTCTGCCAATGTGTTAAGGGAAGATGGAAACAGCACAAAGAGTAAAATGTATTTGGATGTAAAACTTCTCAAGGTTCCCATATGATGCACTCACCTAAGACAAAACAGTGTACACAGATGATGCAACTCCCAATGAAACCCCACCAAGGTATGGTACGGCTCCCCATTTCATCAAGTACAGCTTTAAGCCGGAAGTGTATAATCAATAGCAAACTCATCAAGAAGATTCCTAAAGAGAGAGTGGGAGGGAGGGCGTTAAGGCTCCGTATTGCTACTTGATCTTCAAAAGGGCTTTCCATCATATCACAAAATAAAACTTTGCAGGAACATGGCTTGTCCAGGCTGGATTCACATGTTGGGCTAGCCCAGAATTTCTCAACCGCAGCAACTTCAGAAGGGAAGAATACCAACTCCTAGAATTTCCCAGACAACCATTTGTTACCCTCCCTGATGATATGAATTAATGTGGATTTTACGCAGACGCAGTGGCTCAGTGGCTCAAGACGCTGAGCTCGTCGATCAGAAAGGTCGGCGGTTTGGCAGTTCGAATCTCTAGCGCCGCATAATAGAGTGAGCTCCCGTGACTTGTCCCAGCTTCTGCCAACCTAGCCGTTTGAAATCACGTAAAAAATGCAAGTAGAAAAATAGGAACCACCTTTGGTGGGAAGGTAACAGCGTTCCATGAGCCTTTGGTGTTTAGTCATGCCAGCCATATGACCACGGAGATGTCTTTGGCTGGCTCTTCGGCTTTGAAATGGACTAGCACGCATGTGCGGGGAAACCTTTACCTTTAGACACACACACACACACACACACACACACACACACACACACACACCTTCTGTTTTCACATTTTAGAATAGAACAGAATAAAATAACAGAATTGGAAGGGACCTTGGAGGTGTTCTAGCCCAACCCCCTGCCTAGGGAGTAAACCCTATACCGTTCCAGACGAAGGGCTATCCAACATCTTCTTAAAGACTTCCAGCGTTGGGGCATTCACAACTTCTGGAGGCAACTTCTGTTCCACTGATTAATTGTTCTGACTATCAGGAAATTTCTCCTTAGTTCTAGGTTGCTTCTCTCCTTGATTAATTTCCATGTGTTGCTTCTTGTTCTGCCCTCAAGTGCTTTGGAGAATAGGTGGACCCACACTTTCTTGTGGCAATCCCTCAAATATTGGAAGACTGCTATCATGTCACCCCAGTCCTTCTTTTCATTAAACTAGACATACCCAATTCCGGCTAGATAAACTTGTGATTTCTAAGATCTTTCTCAGATGACCTCCCAGGGAATAGGAACCTGGCTGACACCATACCTGCACAGAAGTTTGATGCTGAGGAGATCAAGTCTTCAATGATGTTTGTATCCACGAGGCGAGATATAAAGTCTCGTGACGAGATGAAGGCGAGTAAGGTGAAGATGAAGGACAAGATCGAAAAGAATCGGATCGTATCCAGATGGGCTGGAGGAATTTGTTTTTCCATGTGGAAGAATAAGAAGAGGAGGAGGAGTAATTTAATGTGAATCATAGCAGATTAGGGAGGAAGGGAGAAGTAAGGCCAACAAAGTCCCTTAGTAGAAGCATCACTTTTCTGAATGGTGCCCAGTCCTGACTAAAATGGGGAGAAAAAATCAAGATGACACCTTTGACCACGGCAGTTATAGCTGCCATCTTGACTTTTTCGACTCCCGACTCCCTATAACAATAGCAGTTAGACTTATATATCGCTTCATAGGGCTTTCAGCCCTCTCTAAGCAGTTTACAGAGTCAGCATATTGCCCCCACAGCCTGGGTCCTCATTTCACCCACCTCGGAAGGATGGAAGGCTGAGTCAACCTTGAGCCGGTGAGATTTGAACCGCTGAACTGCAGATAACAGTCTGCTGAAGTGGCCTGCAGTACTGCACCCTAACCACTGCGCCACCTCAGCTCCCTGTCCCTGGTAAAGTCCTTGTCTTGGATCTTCTTCATTAATTTGATTGATTCACTAAAAATCAGCGTGTAGATTTGAATCTGGGATTTAGAACACGCAGTGTAAACTCCTGGTACATGAAGCTGAAACTATCTACATTTCAGGACCTATATATTGCACAAGTCAAAAAGATAATAGGTATAGTTAAATAAAAATTGATAATGATAGTAATGTGTATAATGTTGAGCTGTTATGATAAGTAATAATTGGATATGAGACGGGAAGGTTAGAAATATTTTTGGACTATATATAAAGATTATTAATAACAATAATAATAAAAAAACAAAATCAGACCCAGTCAAGTTTTAACTAATAGGGGGGAAATGTTATGATATAGGATATAGTTAAATAAAGAAAGGATAATGATAATAAATTATATACATGGGGGATTAGAAAATTTTGGTATTAAATATTATGGATGTTTAGCTAAAGCAGGATATGAGGATTTAATGTTAATGGAAGATTTTATAAATAAGTAAATGAAATGCCAGGATGTGGTTATGTATTAAATATTGGTATATTTTAGGATGAAGGACGTTTAAATAACTATAGTCAAATAAAAGTGGAGGCATGATGATGGTAATATAATAAATATTTGAGTTAAGATATTTGAATTAATATGAATTATATTTGATGACGGTGGAAGAGATGCACAAAAGCCTTTTGTAACCAGCTGATAAACTTTCTACAGTATGTAAAGAAGGAGGATTTGTATGTTTGTTTTGAAAATAAAATAAAAATTACAAAAAACAAACAAACACAACACTATAGGGCAGTGGTTCCCAAACTTGGCAACTTTAAGACTTGTGGACTTCAACTCCCAGAATTCTCCAGCCAGCTCTGCTATAGGGTATTGCACATCAGAACAATTAGATACAAGGACTGGTTTTTTTTCCTCCATGCCATTACTCTGCTAAACAACTAATTCCCACAACACTGTCAAACTATCTAAAAAAGAAAGTATTCCCATCCTTATTCTCCACTTCCCTATTACCTATCTCCTTCAGTTCTTATGACTATAACTTCATTGCTTATCACTATTGTGGTATGCACATTGAGAGCTTACGCATGGTTGTAAGTGAAGGACTGCCTCTATGTTTAACACAACTTTGGGCGGGAAAATATTCCAGCAGACAGGAAGAACACCGCTGCCTCACTTACCTTCCTCAGAAAGAATAAGGTCTTTACAGTCCGATTCGTCACAAGAACTCCATATCCCAACTACGATATATTCTTCCTTCAAATGTTGCTGAAGCCATATGGGGGTCGCCATGATAATCAGAAGAAGCATGACGTTGATGCAGCACAACAGGCAGTAAATGTTTTGGTAGTAAGGTGACCACCAGAACTTGGCATGCATCTGTAGAAAGAACCTAGCCTTTCAGGCATCATCATCATCATCCAAGCAATTTTATTGGACATTACAGACAGATCCTTCAGCCAATTTGACAAAATAAACAAAACCCTCTAAGATAGGAAAGAGCGTAGGAACACAGGTGAGAAACATAAAGCATCCTAGTTGTTGGTTAAATGTATTTGTTAGTTACCTAGAATTGCTAAAAATGGAGGGAAGGGTGACTTTCATTCAGATATGTAATGAGCTGTGAGAAGAACCTTGGAAGACAGGAGAAAGAGCCACAGAGTAGCAATAGCAATAGCACTTAGACTTATATACCACATTACAGTGCTTTACAGCCCTCTCTAAGCGGTTTACAGAGTCAGCCTATTGCCCCCGGCAATCTGGGTCCTCACTTGACCCACCTCGGAAGGATGGAAAGCTGAGTCAACCTTGAGCCTGGTGAGATTCGAACTGCCAAATTGCAGGCAGCTAGCAGTCAGCAGAAGCAGCCTGCAGTACTGCACTCTAACCACTGCGCCACCAGGGCTCATTCAAATTTAGCAGGCAACATTCTGCTAAATGAAGCTGAGTTCAAAGGAAGGGTGGAGAACACATCTCAGATGGGGCCGTCCTTAGTTCTCTGGAAAGTAAAGGTAGAGAAGGAAGTAAGGGCTTTCAGACTGGCAAGATTCTGGTACTGCAAAATCTCTCAATAAAAGTAGAGCTTGGTATACGTTCTCAAAGTGTTTTTAAAGTTAGGTCTAGCTCAGTGGTGGGATTCAAATAATTTAACAACTGGTTCTCTGCCCTAATGACCAGCTAGCTGGGTAAATGGGGCTTGGGAGTCATGTGACCATGTGGCCATGGCCAACTCAACATCACTCAGATCGATGGGCGCTTAGCTGTTAGAATGTAATAAGGGTTAACCGGAGAGGCAGTTTCTGTAAGCAGGGTAAAATAAAGATTAGGCTAGAAACAACACCAGGATGTTTCCTTCCTGCCTTCCTTACAGGATTAGCCCTGTAAAGTGGGGAAAAACAAAAGGAGATTTCTTCCAACAACCGGTTCTCCGAACTGCTTAGAAAGTTAACAACCGGTTCTCCCGAATGGGTGCGAACTGGCTGAATCCCACCACTGGTCTGGCTCCCCTCCCCCTCCCTGCGATGTGAGATCCCAGGTACCTTGGGGCGGAGGGCTGCTCTGTAACCTCTGTTACAGATCCAGTGTGCCATTTTCTTGGTTGGACTTACAATGTCATACCAGAGGATGTCGCAAATATTAACTGGAGTCTCGTGTCTCTCAAACGACTGTTCCTTTGGAGGCATCTCAGATCAAGCTACTTTGGAGAAGCGACACAATCCTTCCACCCTACCGCCCGGCAACTGAGCGCAAAACTCAAAAAACACGGACAATCCTGGCTGGGTTCTTTCTCCATATCTATTGGCCGGATTGCTTTCATGTCACAGTCTAAACCAAAACATCACAATTGTTCCATGGCTCCACGGAGTCGCAGCTTTCAACTGTCAGAGAATCTTCTTCTCTGCAGGAACAAAGACCAAGGAAGGAAGGATCCCGGGTCACCCTCCTTCACCAGCCCAAGTCCTTCTGCTTTTTTGGAATATATCTTTTTGATGGTCAACCCTAACCCATGTTTTTTCTCAGGGCTTCCTATCTAAGCAGCTGATGGCCAGAGGTACCACCACCACCCCCCCTCTCTCTCTCGTTCTGTTTTCTACAGATGGACCACCAAGTCCTCTCCATCAAAGATCTCCAGGATGATGGTCATATAACACCATTTGTGTTTATTTCCTTTTTCTTTTTAGGAAAGAACCACGTCGTACAGAAGGAAGTTGGTGTTCTTTTCCTTCTCTAAACAGAACTATGTTCGTGATTCTGCTACTGTCTTAACAATGGTAAGTTAAAGGGAAAAGTTCACCCTTGCACATATATGCTAGTCGTTCCTGACTCTAGGGGGCGGTGCTCATCTCCGTTTCAAAGCCGAAGAGCCAGCGCTGTCCGAAGACGTCTCCGTGGTCATGTGGCCGGCATGACTAAATGCCAAAGGGGCACAGAACACTGTTACCTTCCCACCAAAGGGGGTCCCTATTTTTCTACTTGCATTTTTACATGCTTTTGCAACTGCTAGGTTGGCAGAAGCTGGGACAAGTATAACCGGCGCTCACTCCGTTACGCGGCGCTAGGGATTCAAACCGCCGATCTGCTGACCTTTCTGATGGACAAACTCAGTGTCTTAGCCACTGAGCCACCACGTCCCTCATTAACAATGGCATTACTACATAATTCATTTGATTCTGACTTAGAATAAGGTGGCATCTAAAGCTGGAATGGTTTGCTGATACGCTTATCTCCATAATAAACTTTATTACTCTAGACATGTTCTGAACTTTGCTCTTTCAAAGGGAGGCTTGATTTTCCCCTATTTTTTTTCCCATACATTGCTGAAGATTTTCCGTTTTAGAATGGATTATGATTTAGTGCAGGGGTCACCAACCTTTCGGACCTCAGGGACCACTAAATTCATAATTTTAAATCCCGTGGACCACTGCTATGATTTCTTTAAAAAAGACAAGTGGTATTTAGTGCAATATAAAAAATGCAAATGATTTTTCTACGGACTACCAAAATCTTTTCGCGTACCACTGGTTGCTGACCGCTGATTTAGTGTACTAATTTCTGGATTAGTACACTCCCAATCTCCCAGTGTTTAGCCTGGTGCCTGAATCCGTGACCCGTCAAAACCACGTTCCACAAAAGCGCGGTCGACGAAATCACGTATGTGACGTCATCACAACGCGACGAAATAGATCGAAAAATTGCAATAAAAATTAAATTACAGCAAGCCGATTCACATAAAGGTAAGGGTTAGGTTAAGGGTTAGGGTTAGGGTTAGGGTTAGGGTTAGGGTTAGGGTTAGGTTAAGGGTTAGGGTTAGGGTTAGGGTTAGAGCGTTAGCGTTACGTTTAGCGTTAGGTTAAGGGTTAGCGTTAGGTTTTTCGTTACGTTAAGGGTTAGGGTTAGGGTTAGGTTTAGGGTTAGGTTAAGGGTTAGGTTTAGGGTTAGGTTTGGGGGGGTTAGGGTAAGGTTTTCGCTTTATTTTTACATTTTTCAATCTTTTTCATCGCGCTGTGATGACGTCACAGACGCGCTTTCGTCGTCCGCGATTTTGTCGTCCGCGGTTTTGTGGTAGAACCCCTGAATCAATAGACTAAACTGTCTTTTTTTAAAAAAAAAATCAACAATCCTTCTTTCTAATTAATTCTAATAATCAGTGCTCACTGTTGCTATTCTCATTCTGATTTCTTACATGATTTAAAACATTTGAAGATATTGAAGGATGTTTTTTTTAAAAAAACAAACAACAACATTGCAATTGAAATCTAGCAATACAGTCTCCAGCTCTGTCTTCTAACCAAGGTCTTTGTTTTTCAGCTCACAAGGATAAGTTTCCAAAAAAGAGGTAAGTGATAAAGATTTTTTTTAAAAAAAACTTTTACTCAATTTGGTCCAAAACAAAATAGACGAAAGACCTCAACTGACTCCAAGCTAGAGATGTAACTCTTCATCTTGGCTTCCATGTGATTCCTGAAGACTTACAATGACCTCCAACAGTGACAAAGAAACAAAGAAACTTTGATGTAAAAATGGGAGATTTTTTTTTAAATAATTTTTATTTATTTATTTATTTTTCAAAACAAACATATATTGTAGAAAGTATATCAGCTGGTTACAAAACGTTTTTGTGCATCTCTTCCACCGTCATCAAATATAATTCATATTAATTCAAATATCTTAACTCAAATATTTACTATATTAACATCATCATATCTCCACTTTTATTTGACTACAGTTATTTAAACATCCTTCATCCTTAAGTATACCAAGGTTCAGTACATAACCACATGCTGGCATTTCATTTACTTATTTGTAAAATCCTCCATTAACATTAAGTCCTCATATCCTGTTTTACCTAAACATCCATAATATTTAATACCAAAATTTTCTAATCCTCCATGTATATAATTTATTATCATTATCCTTTCTTTATTTAACTATATCCTATATCATAACATTTTCCCCCTATTAGTTAAAACTTGACTGGGTCTGATTTTGTTTTTTTTATTATTATTGTTATTAATAGTCTCAGTTAGGGGGTGTGCGTGCTGCCCCTGCAGTATATAGCTAGTGTAGGAATTAAGAACTGGCTCCTTTAAGAAACTACCTCATGGGAAAGGTAGGCTTATGGGAAATGCAGTTCCATAACATGTGATCGCATCTGTTTTTCTGATTGGCCACTGGGGCATTGTGCCCACCTGCAAAGTTTATAGCCGCTCAGTTTGAATGCCTTTGTGAAACGGAATAGTAGTGTTTGTATCTCCGCTCAGCATGGGAGTGAAATCATCAACATGAATGGAGCTAGAGAGTGTTTACTGGCCAGATGCCCTTCCTGTTGCCAATGCGAAGTTTTGTTCATCAGATATATTCTCACTGTGCCCAGAGAGAGAAATATCTGCCTCTACCTAGGATTGAACTCAGAGCCTCCTGATTGTGAGGTGAGAGCTCTGTCTCTAGCCAGTGCACCACTCCTAAAGAAGGGATACAGATGTCATGATGAAATAAACAAGTGTTTCCTCCCCACCCCTTTGTTTTCCCCCAAAGGCACCCGGGACAGAAAAGTCTCGAACTTAACGTTCCGGTATAAGTTTTTCACCAGGATCTTTTCCTGTGCGGGCTTGTTTCTTTTGTTCACAACGTTATTCTCTCCATTCTGGCTTACAATCATCCAGTTTGAGAAGCCCATCAATGTAGGTCTCTGGAGCATTTGCAAGGACCAAACCTGTCAGAAACTTGTTTTGAACACAAGTAAGGATTATTTCCGTCTTCCTTCTCTTTGCCTTCTCCCTGGGGAGTCCAGTTTAGAGATTGATGGAATGAAGTGGAAATGTGGATTACAATGCATTGCTCCAGGGCAGTTCCCGAACCTTTCTGGGTTGGCGGCCCGGGGGGAGAAGGGGGGAAGAGGGCATGGTTTTGTGGGAGAGGCAGGTGCATGCATGCATGCATGCATGCGTGCACATGCATGCATGTGCATGCGAACGCCCATGGTTTGCATGAGTGGGGTCATGAGCACCTGTAATTCTTGTGGCAATGCTTACGCGAGGGGGCTATGTGCATGCACACATATGCATGGACCAGCCAGCTACTCACATGGCCCGGTGGCCAATAGCCATGGCCCACAGGTAGGGGACCCCATTCTAGGGGCATGTAGGTTTTCCTAATTTTGTCCAATTTGCCGCCCATTCTGGCCAGTGGGGATCGGAATGGGTGGAAAATGGGGTGCACAGAGGCCGAAAATAGGGCACGCGTGGGTGGCAATAGGTAGTGACAATCCCTGCAGTCTGAAACAGCTGATGGTTGGGAGGATGATCCAACTGACCATCAGCTGCTTATGCTAATCAGGCTGTGTTGAAGCTGAAACTGAAACAATAGCAATAGCAATAGCAGTTAGACTTATATACCGCTTCATAGGGCTTTCAGCCCTCTCTAAGCGGTTTACAGAGTCAGCATATTGCCCCCAACAATCCGGGTCCTCATTTTACCCACCTAGGAAGGATGGAAGGCTGAGTCAACCTTGAGCCGGTGAGATTTGAACCGCCGAACTGCAGCTAGCAGTCAGCTGAAGTGGCTGCAGTATGCAGTCTAACCACTGCGCCACCTTGGCTCCACCAGGCTGTTTGCTGTTTTCTACAAGGAGACAAATTGCTGGGGGGGCAGAAGCCAAAGGGTGGGGGCTGGCGGGTGGGCGGGACTTCATTTGGTGTATAAGACGCTCCCAAATTTTCACCCTCTTTTTTGGGGGGTTATGGAAAGTGCGTCTTATACAACGAAAAATAAGGTAACCTTTTTTGGAAAGATGGAGAGATTGAAATAATAGAGAACAAAGGGGTTTCATTGTTCAAAGACAGGTGGCGATTATAGTGGCATGGGAATCAAACTTACTTTATGGTTCTTTATAAGTATAATCTTTATTGTTATTGTACATAAATACAACAAAATTGGTTAGGATTTAGGATTACTTTTGTCTACTATTCATTCAAATTGGTTTAAACCACAGCATCCCTCAGACTACTGAACCATACTAAGCCATGATATTCCTACTTAACGTTTTCAACATTTTATCCCCAGAAATCCTTCAGTTGAGCAGAACTTTAATGTCACTCAGCACAATCTCTGGATTAATAGCAGTTGCTTCCGTGCTCTTTACCAGTTTAGAGCGTTCCAAGTGGCCTCTCTTCACCAACCTTTTTACAGGTAGAGATGGCGCCATGCCATTTATGATGACTATTGTCTACCCTATGAACAATCTAGGCGTGGTGCAGTGGTGGGTTTCAAAAAAATTGAGAACCTACTCTGTGGGTGTGGCCTCCTTTGTGGGAGTGGCTTGCCGGCCATGTGTTCTCTCTCTCTCTCTCTCTCTCTCTCTCTCTCTCTCTCTCTCTTCTCCTTCCTTTTGTCTCTCTGTCCCTTTTTCCTTATTTTTCTTTCATCTCTCACTTTTCTTTCTTTTTTTCTTTTTTCTTTATTTATTTCTTCCTTTTTTTCTCTTTCTCTGTGTGAGTCTGTATGTATGTGTGTGTGTGTGTGTCAGTGGTGGGTTTCAAAAAAATTTTGGAACTTCTTCTGTAGATGTGTGGCCTGCTTTCTGGGTCCACTGGTGGAACCTCTTCTAACCGGTTCGGTAGATTTGACGAATCGGTTCTACCGAACTGGTGCGAACCCTAACCCTAACCCTAACCATGACCTTGGATGACTGAGAATCTCCATAGACATTTCGAATGCCCTCATCTTTTCCTCTTCTGACTCTCCTTAAGGAATTGGTGGCGTAGACATTTCTGCCTCTCGGGATCCAAGCCAGACAAGGAAGGAGCCGCTTTAAAACCTCTTAGAAGTTCTCAGATTGTGCTCGTAAATTCTCTTCCTTCCCTCCATCTCCAGGAATCATATCACTAACCACAATGGTGTTGTATGGCCTGTCCCTTACATTCAAAGATCTGCTCGGTCACCCTGCTCCGGATACTACCAACCCAATTTACATTTCCTGGTGTTTTGTCATGGGTTGTTTTGCCAGCTTCCTTTTCCTGCTGAATGGTGAGTCCATACCCAACTATCTAATAGCTGAAGGCTGCAGGGAGTGTTAAGAAAGGATTGGGACATATGGATAGAGTGTCAACTCACAAAGCAATCATCGTCTGCTCTCGAGTTGCCATGGGCAGGAAGTGGGGAGAAAACTGATGGAGCAGTCCAGCAGCCACGTTTAGAAGCACATTCCACACATACCTTCCTCAAGGTGTGAACATGAAGCTCACAAAGGATTGTACGTTCTCAAGTGCTCTGGCAGTTTAGTCATGCCACAGTGTTAGGTAATGCAGATTTAATAGCTGCCAGCTGACGAAAGGTTGTAAAATGTAATTGTACTTGAGAGACCGCCTTCTGCCAATTACCTCCCTGCGACCAATTAGATCTCATAGATTGGGCCTCCTCCGAATTCCATCGGCCAGCCAGTGCCGGCTGGCAACTACAAGGAGGAGAGCCTTTTCTGTAGTAGCTCCGACCCTTTGGAACGATCTCCCCGTGGAGATTCGTACTCTCACCACCGTCCAGGCCTTCCGCATAGCCCTTAAGACCTGGCTAGCCCGTCAGGCCTGGGGACAAAGATAGCCGCCCCTCCCGAATGATGAATGAATGTTGCTCATTATTTTTACTTATATGTGTCTATGTCATTGTTTGTATTCCCCCTCCTGATTTTATGTGAGCCGCCCTGAGTCCCCTCAGGGAAAAGGGCGGCCTATAAATGTTAATAAAATTCTAAAAAAAAAAATCTAATCTGTAAGCTGATGCAATGAGTATGATTCAGCAATACAGGTATCGCATCTTTAAAACTCTGGTGGGGTCCACACAAGTCATTTACTGCTTTAAGAGGTGTCTATATATAGGTGGCCATTAGAGGGTGTGCCTCTCTCTCATTGTGTATTTCATTTCTCTCCTTGTTTTCATAGCTGAGTGGTAAGGGGTTTTTCTACATGTATATGTTTGTATATTTGTATATAAACCACCATTAATTGTCTAAAGGCTCTGTGTGCTGGGTTTTGCTCCTGGGTTTATCTCATAATAATTTCACCCTGCCAAAACTCTGGCACACAGGTTAGAGGAGACTAACAATAGCAATGGCACTTAGACTTATATACCGCTTCACAGTGCTTTACGGCCCTCTCTAAGCAGTCTACAGAGTCAGCCTCTTTCCCCCAATAATCTGGGGCAATTTGACCCACCTCGGAAGGATGGAAGGCTGAGTCAATCTTGAGCCTGGTGAGATTCGAGCTGCCAAATTGCAGACAGCCGGCAGTCAGCAGAAGTAGCCTGCAGTACTGCCCTCTCACCATTGCACCACCATAGCTCATTTTATGATGAATAGTTGTAGAGGTGATTGCGTACGTATTGAAACACAATGTTGCTGCAAAGTGATCATATTCCACTTGTACTAACAGCTTAAGTTTTCTCAATTTCCTTCCAGGACTCCTTTTCACACTGATAGCATTTGAGCACGACTCCACCAACCATGTTTACATTCAGAAAACGATTTCAAGGGCGACATCATAAGATTCACCTACATGTGGACACCCGGCTCTGAGAGTGTATTGGCACAAGGACTTACCAATGTACCCTGAAGTAATATAAACTAGAAATAAAGACACTGGGGAAAGGAAAGGGAATAGAGGAGATAAGGGGAGGGAATTTTTTAAAAAATAAATAAACAAAACACAGTGACTTCTGACTTTTTCTTCGCTGCAATAAGTTCACAATAAGTTGTGGAGTTTACTTACTGGGTCGTTCCGGAGCTTGGATCATTGAGACAAAGTGTCTTTGACCACCCTGATTCAGTAAAATAAATTCAAATGCAGCTCATGAAAGTGATAGGAAAACAAGACCTCCTCTCTTTTGAGAAAGAATTCGGGGAACCGAAAGAACAAATTCTGTCTCAGCTTTACCACACCTGCTGGCTGAAAACATTCATTTGATGGAATTATTTGTATTTGTATTTGTATTTATTAATATTTGTATGCCACCCTTTTCCCTGGGGGGACTCAGGGCGGCTCACATTTCAGGGGGATGGGGAGACAAACCAAGTTACATATAGGACAATACCTCATTAAAAGCACAACATTCATACAATTCGGGTACGGTGAAGGTCTTTAGGCCCAGGCCTGTCGGGACAGCCAGGTTTTGAGGGCTATGTGGAAGGTCTGGAGGGTGGTGAGGGTGCGAATCTCCACGGGGAGTTCGTTCCATAGGGTCGGAGCTGCCACAGAGAAGGCTCTCCTCCGCGTGGTTGCCAGTCGACATTGACTGGCTGATGGAACTCGGAGGAGGCCTAATCTGTGGGATCTAATTGGTCGAGTGGAGGTAATTGGCAGTAGGCGGTCTCTCAAGTACCCAGATCCAATACCATGAAGGGCTTTGTAGGTGACATTGTAGGGAATGTCCAATGGCAGCCATGGGAACCAAGAAGCCAGTTATGGAACATAGAATGGTGTGTGTGTATGTGTGTGTGTGTATAGGCTCTGAGGTTTAGTGGTGCAGAATGATGATTTCCTCATCATTCCAAGGAATAAAGGACAGATTCTGATCCAGTGTCTGTCTGGATACTCATCGTATCTGGGTGTGAAGAGCTTCCCTTAAGAGGAAGACATCTGCACAAAGAAAAGCCTCGACTTTTCTCCATTCAACCATGTCGTGGAGTGAAAAATTGGCTACGGGGTTCACCCTCGGCACTCTCTTCAGTCTGGTTTTTGTTATCATGAGTCATCGATGGATCAAAGTTGAGTCCGAGATGCAGATTTACTACAGCGGCCTTTGGAAAGTCTGTCTAAGGCTGGTGTGCCCTAATCTTGTTGCTACTGCACGTAAGAGAATCCGCAGCCTTTGCTTCCCAGAATTGGTAGGGTTCCTTTCTCCAGGACTCCTCCTTCAAGTTTGGGTCAAGAGTCATCCCAAAGTCACCCCCCCCTTGTTGGGTTTTTCCACCGTACCTTCTAAAACTCTTCTACAGTGTGTCTCTTCACAGTGCACCTCTAAATCACCTTGTTTCAACTGGTACAAAATATAAATGCAAGTGTCAAGGCTTCAAGTAGTAGACCCATTGCTGTTGTAGAAAAAGACAGGACACACGAGCCAGCTCTTCAGAGAAGGAAAGGTTTATTTGCGCAGGTTCAGAATAAATGGCCTGAACATTGAGTGAAATTCAGGAACTTCCTTATATAGTTTATCACTTTCAGCTAAAGCCATCTGTTAGTTATGGAAACACCCCTCAAGATTTGCCCTTGAGTTACAGAAAGTATGTCTACAGGATGTCATAATACATGGGTCAGCTAACGGACATGCATAGCTCGTATTTTGAGGAATTAACAATACGTATCTACCAAACAGATTAACAACCAAGCCAGCAGATGGGCTAAAATAGATGTTTTGCCTCAGCATATTTCGTGTGCAGACTTCCTTCTAACCCGTGTCTAACCGCACTATGTCCTAAAAGCAAACCGTGCAATTTCTATGTGAATAGTTAAAGCTTAATATCATGAAACCTAGTTTGGTTCAGGCTTGAGGCCTACTTTGGTTCAGCCTGACACCTTATTGCAAGCAAGAACTCCGAGGCAGGTGGATTCCTGAAAGAATAGCTTTATTTTGAAATATCATATTGGCATATATCTGGTAAAAGCCGACTCTGAGGGGCCCCTTGGTTTTTCATCAAATTATAAGAAGCTTTTACCTCAAGAATCCCAAACAGTCAGTCACATGGCCCAGTCAAGACCGCATCTGCTGGTCTGGTGACATCACTCCTCCTCCTTCTGGCCAGGTGTGAGAAAGTCCTTGGTTCCCAAGAGAAAGTATTTTGTTTTGACTCCACAACTCCAGCTATTTCTAATCCCCACCACTCCCTATCCCTCACTGTAGTGTGGCATCACTGAAGCACCAAGATGATTCTGGCCAGATCAGGGTTGATGGCCAGGGTAGCAGATGGTGTTGGATATTAGAAACATGTAACACTACCTCTGCCTGAGCTGCATTGATTGCCTGTGTTTTTCTGGGTGTGATTCAAGGCGTTAGTTTGTCACCTTTAAAGCCCTTGGATCCAAGTTACCTCAGGGACAATTTTCTCTGAGTGGTTTCTACCCGTCCAATTTGGTCCACCCAGGTTGGCATCCCATCTTATGGATCCCATCAACCAATGAATGTTGTCTGGTGGAGACTACGGGAGGTGCCTTCTCTACTGTAGCCTTCTAGAACATTCTCCCTTCAGAATTGAGGATGACCCCCAACCACGTTGGTCTTTCACAAGGCCTTTATAATACAATAATAATACAATAGCAGAGTTGGGAGGGGCCTTGGAGGTCTTCTAGTCCAACCCCTGCCTAGGCAGGAAACCCTATACCGTTTCAGACAGATGGCTATACAACATCTTCTTAAAGACTTCCAGTGTTGGGGCATTCACAACTCTGGAAGTAGTTCTGACTTTGTGTCTAGGCCTCGGACTCTGAACATATAGTAAAGGCCATGTTTCCTGGCTGTATTTATTCATGATGGCACTTTTTTTTCTCAGCTGCCAAATAGTATATTGAATCCTGCAGGATTGTTTTATGATTGTTCGCCACTCAGTCCCATGATTTGAGGGCGGCGACAAGAACTGAATAAATAAATCTCCACTAGGTCTTCCAGAGCATTCTAGCAGTTTGGGTACCTCAAATGCACATCTGCATCAGTGGTGGGTTTCAAAAATTGTTTGAACTTACACTGTGGGTGTGGCCTCCATTGTGGGAGTGGCTTGCCACCCATGTGACCGGATATGAAGATGCCGACGACACTTGTCAGAACCACCTTAATTTACCTCACACACAGCACTGGCATGCATAAGAATATGATGTAAACTTGTTTTTTAAAAGGCATCTTTGGTTTGCGTTAAAACAACTTCAACACACGCAATGTTCTGATTGCACCACAAACGCAGTAGTCATCCTTACCTTTCACAGAGGCACTGAGTTTTATAAATATGAGCATGATAGTGTAGAATAATCACATCCAAGGACCAGTGGTGGGTTTCAAAAAAATTTGGAACCTCTTCTGTAGGTGTGGCCTGCTTTCCGGGTCCACTGGTGGAACCTCTTCTAACCAGTTCGGTAGATTTGACGAACCGGTTCCACCGAATAGGTGCGAACTGGTAGGAACCCACCTCTGCTTCTGATACTTTAGTTGTGGGATCTCGAAAGGCTAGAGAAGGTTTCGGGTATGGACCTAACATGATCTGTTACAGTCCAGCCATTTTTGATTGATGTATAATTCAGATTTGGAAAGATAAACCTGTGGTGTCACACACTGAACAGCCCTGCTCTCAAAGCTTCTAACAAGCAATCTTCTGTTTTATTGTCATTACTATCACAGCGAATGTTAATGGAGCCAAGACTCTCCTGATAATGGCCCTTTTTTGTGGATTCGTTGGAGCATCATTTATGAGCATCACTTATCGCTATTCTGCCAATTCTGCCACCTACCGGTATCTGGTGCCTGCCGTGGGATCTTTCATTGCAGGTAAAAATTTATGGCATTGGGGGGCATTCAATTACTAAAAATATATTTACTTACTTACTTATATCAGGGTTCCAAGTAATAACTCCATAGAAAGAATAACTCTGAGGCAGACAAGTTCCTCAAAGGACAGTTTTATTGGCAATATCATATTGGCACAAGCTGGTGAAAACCGACTCTGAAAGTTCCCGTGGTTTTCACCGGATTGAATGTCTTCCCAAACAGCCACATTATCCAATCAAGGTGCTGGCTGGTTGCCTGGATACGGTGCTCCTCCTCCTTCCAGCCACCTGTTGGAATGACCTTGGTTCTCACAAGAAACTATTTTGTTTTGGCTACAAACCTCCATCTAACTGTGTCCCTCCCTCATCCCTTCTTCACACTGTGGCAACCCTGAAGCCTCCAAAATGGCACCAGTCCGGTTCGCTTCAGAGTTGACTACTTACTGACTGACTTATGGACTTACTTAATCATAAACCCTACTCATTTCACCTAGAGGCAATTCTGGGAGGCTTACAGCTTTAATGATTTAAAGATAAAACATTAAAACGATGAACATTAGGACTAAAATTGCCTTAAAAGTGAGCAAAGATGACAAGAAAGTGAGCAAAATGCACACAGGGGAAGATGGGGTCCTACCTCAATTTGTTAACCACCTCCAGTATGAAACCTCCATCAGGAGCCCAGGCCAACTGGCAGAGCCAGGTCTTCAGGGTTCTTTAGAAGGCCAAGAGGGTCGCGGTGGATATCACCCAGGAGGAGGTTCCAGAGGATAGGAGAGCCACGGCAGAAACGATTCCAGAGGACAGGAGAGCCATGGCAGAAAATGCTATTCTCTTTGATTCCCCCAAATGGAATTCCTGGACCAATGTCCACAGTGTGCCCCTTCTGCCTGGGCAGTTGGGGTGGGCCAATCCCATCAAGGTCAGAAGGTTACTCAGCTAACTTGTTTCAAAATATAAAAACAAGAAAGTCTTTAAAAGAGTCTCGAAGGAATCTAGTTGATCATCTTTCTGTGCTTCCACAGCTGCCTTGGTGTTCCTCGGCCTAAGCATTTACACCATCCGGATCTCCACACACGGCATCAGCAGAACATCTGACACCTCCTATCAGTGGCCTTTCTATCTAGCCTGGAGCACTTGTCCCTTCTTTATTTTAAGTGGTGAGATGGAAGAAGATCATGGGTCGTTTGTGTGTTTCAAGTGGGTGGTTTTTGGTGAGGTGGTGGTGCAATTTTAGGATCAGTTTCCTAACTGGGGAATATAGGATTCCCTCAGAGGAAGGTGGGCGGCCATCTTTTGAGATACTCCATATCATGTTATGTTTTCCAATGAGCAAAGGGTGGATTAGGTAGCTTACAAACCTCATCTGACATTGAAAGTCTATAACCAAAAATAAAGATGGCTTCTATTAGTTTATTGGGGGGGAGGGGATGGTTGTTAACAACGGCACTGGTCAGTAGCAATAGCAATAGCAGTAGACTTATATACCGCTTCATAGGGCTTTCAGCCCTCTCTAAGCGGTTTACAGAGAGTCAGCATATTGCCCCCAACAATCTGGGTCCTCATTTTACCCACCTCGGAAGGATGGAAGGCTGAGTCAACCCTGAGCCGGTGAGATTTGAACCGCTGAACTGCTGATCTAGCAGTAGCCTGCAGTGCTGCATTTAACCACTGCTCCACCTTGGCTCTTAGTGGGTTGTAGGTGGTACGCCACGGTACGGGTGTACCGGTGCCTGTCCGGAGCATGGGGTACCATTCCGTTCCGATGCTCCGGGGGGCCCGCCCGCCCACCCATCCTCCTTACCTGTCTTTAACTCTTCACCACTTCCACACACAGCGTGTACAGCACCTACATGACACTCCGCTGAGCAGCTGAAACATCTCGAAGGCTCGCGGAGGTGTCGCTGGAAGGTAGGATGCATGCACATGCTGTGCGCATTCATGTGGAGGACGCCGAGCCCCATTGCAACTGGTATGGTTGCAATGGGATCCGGAACCCACCTCTGGCACTGGTCCATCGCAGAGGTGGGTTCCTACCAGTTCGCACCTATTCGATAGAACCGGTTCGTCAAATCTACCAAACCGGTTAGAAGAGATTCCACCAGTGGACCCGGAAAGCAGGCCACACCTACAGAAGAGGTTCCAAATTTTTTTGAAACCCACCACTAGAGGAGAGAGATACACATACACACACACACAGAGAGAGAGACAGATAGACACAGAGAGAGAATCACATAGAGAGACACAGAGGGAGGGAGGGAGGGAGGGAGGGAAGGAGGGAGGGAGGGGCAAAGAACCACACACACATACACATACACATACACACACAGAGAGAGACAGACAGACAGACTCACACAGAGAGAGAAAGAGAAAGAAAAGGAGAAAGAAAGAAAAAAAGAAAGAAAAAGTGAGAGAGATGAAAGAGAAAGAAAAAAGGGACAGAGAGACAAAAGGAAGGAAAGAAAGAGAGAGGGGGGGGGCGGAGAGAGAGAGAGAGAGAGAGAGAGAGAGAGAGAGAGAGAGAGAGAGAGAGAGAGAACACATGGCCAGGAAGCTACTCCCACAAAGGAGGCCACACCCACAGAGTAGGTTTGAAAATTTTTTGAAACCCACCACTGGTCCATCGGTATCCTCAGATGAGAAAAGCAGAAGGGGGATCCTACTGAGGTAATGAGATCAAAACATGTGCATGAACCTAAATAAGTCAGGACATTTATTTAGAGAATTGACTATTCTTATAGATCAGCCTGATCTGTAGGGACCCTGAGTGTCAAACAATTCCAAACTACAAAAAGTTACAAAAATTAATGGAGATGATGATGATAATAAAACAAGAAGCCAACTGTAACATCCATCCAAACCCAGAAATCTGGAAGTACCCCCTTTCCTTCCCACGGCCAGGGAGGAGGAGTCCTGAGAAGTTTTCTAAGACTTCCGGGAAGTTGTTAAGTGAATCACTGCAGCGGTTTTAAGTTAGTCACATGGTTGTTAAGTGAATCTGGTTTCCCCAATGACTTGGCTTGTCAGAAGGTCACTAAAGGGGATCACCTGACCCCGGGGGACATTGCAACGGTCATAAATATGAGTCAGTTGCCAACGGTCTGAATTTTGATCACGTGACTATGGGCAGGTCACAACGGTCGTAGGTGTGAAATATTGTGACTTTTTCCAGTGCGGTTGTAACTTTGAATGGCCACTTAGTGAGCTGTTGTGAGTGAAGAACTACCTGTAAACATAACCTGCTGGGAAGGTCCAGAAAATGACTCGGTGGATGTTCGAACTGTTTAGCATACTTTTTCTCACGGCCTTCTGCTCTTCCCTCTGTATCCGCCTCGCAGGGTTTCTAGGGCTTGTGGCCCATCAACATGTGCTGATGCATGGAGCTGTTCTGTCTGACAAAGAAAGCAGGGAGTCCTCCTCCTCCTCCTCCATTTGGAGCTCCTCTGTCTCCTCTTCAATGTTTTGGGAGGATGAAGAGAAGGAAATCAAATTGTAAATAGCAAAAGCGTGAGGCGGATGGCTTCGAAGACATCTTGTAAGATTCTGACATCACAAAATGGCCGGCCTGAAATGTGTTGTGTGTCTCTCTCCCTCTCTTAAGGATTGCAAAGACTCTGGGGAAAAAAACACCATAATTTTCCTGTTTATTAATGACCTATGTTGAATTACTTGTAGTCAGTATTGTTTTCCCAATATAAAATATTTTTTTCCAAATGTTCTATTTGTCTGCCTGCCTGATAGAATGATCTCTCTCTGTCTCTGTCTCTCTTGATATCTATCTATATATCTATCTATCATCTATCTATCTATCTATCATCTATCTATCTATCATCTATCTATCTATCTATCTATCTATCTATCTATCTATCTATCTATCTATCTATCTATCTATCTATCTATCTATCTATCTAGAGTCACAACCCCTGGTAAGCCCCAATTATGGGAGGAAGCTAACTGCTTCCATCATCTGTCAATCGGCTGGTCACAAGAGTCCATCACAACAGAAACCCAATATTTTTACTGTTGCCTTTGTTATATTTGTGTTTTTTATTTGTGCTGATAAATAAATAAATTTATTTATTTTTATTTATTTATCTATTTATTTATTTATTTATTTATTTATCTATTTATTTATCTTTATTTATTTATCAGCACAAATAAAACACACACACATATATGTGTGTCTGTGTGTCTGTGTGTCTGTGTGTCTGTCTGTGTATGTATGTATGTGTGTGTGTGTGTGTGTATGTATGTATGTATGTATGTGCTGGTCTTGTTGTATTCGGGTCTTTTCCCATGTAAGATTGAGATTGTCTTGGCAACGTTTCGATGAGGTCTCACTCGCCATCTTTAGGCTGGGTTTTGGGCTTAAAGCATGGTCAGAGATAGCAAAAGACGCCAGCTATGACCACGCTTTAAGCCCAAAACCCAGCCTGAAGATGGCGAGTGAGACCTCACCGAAACGTTGCCAAAACAATCTCAATCTTACATGGGAAAAGACCCGAATACAACAAGACCAGCATACCTCTACCCGTGAAAATCTACGAGAATATAAGACAGAGAGAATCATCTTCAAGTTGCCAAAGCTGAGAAACGTTGGCCTTGAGGAAACAACAATTAGCCAAGTTGCTCCTGACTTCACAAGTTGGCCAGGGCCTCAATAGGCAATTCGTGCAAAGATAGTTCCAGATTAAAAGAGAGATAGGAATGAAAATGTGCAGCCACAAAAACTAATAACTAATTCAGAAGCGAAACGTGAAGAAGAGAACCAGACCCCAACAGATGTGTGAACGAGGGAAAGGAAGTGGGTGGGCGAAGATCGAAAAAAGATAGAGGTGAGCTTTAATAGCGTTGAGACATTAAAGCATGCAGACGGCTTTGCTGGCTCTTCACACCTACAATATTTGGAAGTCCTCTTTCTAAACCTCCTTCCTTCGGCCTTTATTCTCCACCGGGTCCTTCAGATCATCTTTGTCAAAGGAGAGAACCATTCTACAAGAAGATTCAGGTAAGGATGACAATACCCCTGGTTTCCTCTCACTAGAGAAGGCCCGTAAAAAAAGAAAACGTGGGCACAAGGGAATAATAATCTGAAGGTTAAGGGCAATTCTCCAAAGGGAAAGGGCCACAGGATGCCAACTCTACTGCATTCATCTCAACCGCAGAGGGCAAGTAGCAGTCAGGTGAAACCTCTCGTCCACGGTATTGCAAGCTCTGAGAAGATTCAATATCCTAGCTTTGCAGCACACATGGTTAAACCCCAAGATCTTTTTCAGAGGGTTTATATTTTTGGAGGGTGAGTTTCCCCTTGGAAACAGCAGCTTATTCTGGCCCCTGAAGTGCTGCTGTGGTGATACCAGGAACAAGCCACACAAAACCAAACTCCTGGGGATTCTTCAAGTTAGCTTTTCTCACACTGAGCTAAAGGTACACTTTCTAACGTTCCTTTAACTCTGCATCTCAGTCTTGCTGACGGTTATTGACCTGGGGTTTGTGGGAGAAAAGGCCTCAAAAAGCTGTTGCTACCATCCTTCCTGTTTCTTCTCCTTCCTCCCTGGGAGGATTTAGGATATAAATCGATAATGCTACCCAAGAAGGCTCTTGAGACCCTCATGCCAGGGATCGCCTCCAGATTATTGCCCCACTTCCTTGGCTCACATGGCAGAGAAATAATAGGCTGAATTAATTAAAATCTAGGGCAAGATGATTTCTCCCATTCCAAAGTTAATGAGAACACAGAGTTTACGAAAGCCTGTTGTAGATCATCATCATGTCTTGAAAAAAAATAATGGGGGTTTTGGAAGAAAGCCCATCCCTCCCCTTCTTCTAAACCCACCCGTTCAAATTCTGGGCTTTTGCTGAGGTCACCGAGACATCCAAGTGTGTAAAAAGGATGCAGGAAGTGGCTTGAAGTGAAGTCTACGGTTGACTCTGCAAAAGGCTTCGGGTAACCACTAAACTCAACCCGCATCTCATCACCTTTCAGAGTGAGAATGTTAATGGTTGCATTTATGCTTGGATCTGCTGCAGATCTTTTTAAACCCCCATCCCCTGGAAGGTGGCACCTCTATAATATGCTCCCTGAGGAAGTGAGTTCTCATGTCCATCATTGTCACAAACGCTGTACTGTGAAAGAAAAGAGGAATTGTGATTAGGGTTGGACTAGAACAGGGGTCTCCAACCTTGGCAACTTTTAACACTTGTGAACTTCAACTCCCAGAATTCCTCAGCCAGCAGAATTCTGATCCACAGGTCTTAAAGTTGCCAAGGTTGGAGACCTCTCAACTAGAAGACTTCCAAAGGTCCCTTCCAACTCTCTGTTATTCTGGTTATAAATTAAGAAGGAAATGGTTGTTTCCAAGGATCTTTTTCACGTCCTACCTGGAATTTCCTCCTCATTCCCATTTCATGCAATCTTCAAATGCAGTGTGGTTATATGCTCCCATGTGCTACAGTTTCGCAGATCCCAAAACAGTATTGGCTCAAGCCTTTGGATTTGCAAGCAAAATAGTGGTTTTTCAGCAATACAACCTCTCTCTCTCTCTCTCTCTCTCTCTCTCTCTCTCTCTCTCTCTCTCTCTCTCTCTCTCCCTCCCTCCCTCCTTCCCTCCCTCCCTCCCTCCTTCCCCCTCCCCCAATAATGACTCAGCTTGCCCAACATTCTAGTGATGTGATCAGAAATGATGCCACCATAATCAGAAATTGAAAGGTTTCACCCACTCAAACCTTTTCTGCTACTTTTGGAGGGAGGCTGTCTTTTTCTTTTTCTTTTTCTTTTTCTGCTTTATATGGATTTATTTCTGTTTCTACCTTTCAGGGGGAAAGGGGCAATCAACTATAGACACAACCAGTCCTATCTGAGGGTTATAGCTAACCTCCTCTGGATCTTAGTTGAAGTTGTGTGAATTTGTCCTTAAAATCAAACAATTACAATAGCATTTTAGGATTTTAGGTGTACGTATCACCCCATAGTGCTTTAGAGCAGTGTTTCTCAACCTTGGCAACTTGAAGATGTCCGGACTTCAACTCCCAGAATTCCCCAGCCAGCGAATGCTGGCTGGGGAATTCTGGGAGTTGAAGTCTGGACATCTTCAAGTTGCCAAGGTTGAGAAACACTGCTTTGGAGCACATCCTGGGCAGTTTAGAATGGCATATTGCCCCCAACAATCTGGGTCTCCATTTTATCGAACTGAAAAAGATGGAAGGCTGAGTCAACCTTGAGGCGGTCAGGATCAAACTCCAGACTGTGGGCAGAGTTTGCCTGCTATACTGCATTTGAACCATTGTTCCACCGGGGCGGGGGGGGAGCGAAACCCTCAACAATTCTCTTGTTCCACTCCAGTGCCTTCAGCACACTCTTCCACACCAAAGAACAATAAATAGTGAAACACATACACAAACACACTCACATATAGTCCTTCTAATACTGTTCCATGTTCGTTTCCTGGGGGTTAAGTTGTCTCCATTTAATCTTTTTTCCCCTCTAGGATTTCTAAAAGTTAGATACCCAGCAAAGTGACTGTTGAAACACCTTTGTCTTTGCCTCAGGATGTTGTGTTGCCGTATCTTAAGCGTGTTGATGGCATCCATGAGCATCAGCTTACTTTTGATGGGGCTCAGCACCGATTACTGGAAAGTATCTTTTGGTCCTGGTGGGACATCCCACAGTGGGCTATGGCAGTACTGCATTAACCCTGGATTAATCCAAAGCCAATGCTTTGCTGTACAGGATGCCTTTGGTAAGTGTCATGGCAGGAAGGCCTTCAATTTTTCCCCCTAAGAATTTCCAATAAAGAGCATCAGCATTTGTGTGTATTGTGTCTTTGTCAGGAGATATAGACAGTTCAAATAGCAATAGCAATAGCACTTAGACTTATATACCGCTTCACAGTGCTTGACAGCCCTCTCTAAGCGGTTTACAGAGTCAGTCTCTTGCCCCCAACAATTTGGCTCTTCATTTTATCCACCTAGGAAAGATGGAAGGCTGAGTCAACCTCGAGCCTGGTGAGATTTAATCTGCCAAATTGCAGGCAGCCAGCAGTCAGCAGAAGTAGCCTGCAGTACTGCACTCTAACCGCTGCACCACCACCGCTCAAATGGATGTAAAGATTTATTGCAAGCTTTATTACAAGAATCTGAACGGCTAACAGCCAAAGGAAATTGGTGGTAGGTAAGGTAGAAGGAATTCAAGGTGGGATGGACTTAGATCTCTTGTGGGGGGGTTGTGTGTGAAACGATTCAATACTGATGACACATTTGATCCCTCCCTCAGGCTCAGCCGGGTCATCTCCAACATTATTGTGTGCATAAACCTTATATTAATCTCCTGGTAACTCAAAAAGATAAAGGTTTCCTTTGTCCAGTCGTATCTGACTGTAGGGCACAGTATTCATCTCTGTTTCATAGCTGAGCAAGCCATGTTGTCCAAAGACATTGCCATGGTCATGTGAGAGCATGACTACACTGGGTTATCAGGTATACCTTGCAACCCAGGTAAGGCATAAAGCACAGGTGTAATGTCTCTCAGTGGGTAATAACCACCAGTACTGAGGCCACTACATTTTGTAACAACTGTTATGTCTGGGTAGTCTTCAAAGTCAGGCCCACCTAGAGCGAATTGCAGTACTCCAGTTAGCAATAGCAATAGCAATAGCAGTAGACTTATATACCGCTTCATAGGCCTTTCAGGCCTCTCTAAGCGGTTTACAGAGAGTCAGCATATTGCCCCCAACAATCTGGGTCCTCATTTTACCCACCTCGGAAGGATGGAAGGCTGAGTCAATCCTGAGCCGGTGAGATTTGAACCGCTGACCTGCTGATCTAGCAGTAGCCTGCAGTGCTGCATTTAACCACTGCGCCACCTTGGCTCTTTAGTTGCAAAATGATGAGGCCATGAGCCCCTCTTGGTGGCTCCCTCTCTGGAAGATAGCTAGAATGTTTTCTGAACAAGCTATCTATTGAGGGTGAGGATGCTCTGATATACTGAGAGCCAGTTTGGCACAGTGGTTAAGACATTGGCCTAGAAACCAGGGGAACATGAGCTCTAGTCTCAGCTTCGGCAAGTAAGCCAGCTGGGTGACTCCGGGCCAATTACTGGGAGATGGTGAGTTCTAGTCCCACTAGGCATAAAAACTGGCAGGGTGACTTTGGGCCAATCATGCTCTCTGTCTCTCAGCCAAACCCACCTCATGGAGTGGTTGTTGCCGGGAAAGCAAGGGAGTGGGAGAAGGTGCATTATGTATGTTCACTGCCCCAAGTTACTTATAAAGTAATAAAGGCATAATCTAATAAATAAACAAAACGAACAAATATTATTGCAATAAGGATTGAAAACAGACATAACCTTTTGCATCTATAACTTTGCTTGCAGGCTACATCATAGCTACCCGTGTGTTTCTCATTATGGCTTCTTTGGTGGCGCTGGCATTGCACGTCTTCCTGGTTGCCACCTTCATGCCTTCCATGTGTGGCATCCTAGGCAAACCCTTGATTGCTTCCGTGGCTGCCTACGTGGCTGGTAGGTGTTACCAAAGATGAAGAAGTCTCTAGTCCCGGGGAGGGTGATCTCAAAGAGAATACAAGATGTTCTCTCCTGGAGGGGGATATGGGGAGGTTCAATTTTTTTCCCTCAATAAGGCTTCAATTGTCTTCTCAAACAATCAATGTTCAGTTGAAGCCTTTGGTAACCGAGCGAATATCATGGCCCCAAATACTAAAGAGGCAGAAGAAATTCTGTAAAGCTGCAACTGAAGGAGAAACTTCCCAAAACAAGGGCATTGCTAGGAAATTCCTGAAGGACGTTAGTAAAAGACTTCCGTGGCACGACAAAACCGCGGTCCACTAAAGCGCGCCCGATTAAAGCACGTACCTGACGTCATCAGCAGCGCGACAAATACGACCACAGAGAAAAAAGGGCGCTTTAAAAAGCGCTTTTAAAGCAAGCCGATTCACGTAAAGGTAAGGGTTAGGTTTAGGGTTAGGTTAAGGGTTAGGGTTAGGTTTAGGGTTATGTTAAGCGTTAGGGTTAGGGTTAGGGTTAGCGTTAGGTTTAGCGTTAGGTTAAGGGTTAGGTTTAGGGTTAGGTTTGGGGGGGTTAGGGTAAGGTTTTCGCGTTAATTTTAACTTTACTGCTCACAGTGTGATGTTTTCGTCACGCTGTGATGACGTCAGGTACGCGCTTTCGTCGAGCGTGCTTTAGTCTACCGCGGTTTTGTGGTGGAACCAAAGACTTCACCTGCTAAGGTTTCCCAGAGAATGACCATTCTGGAAAATGTCTTGCATTAGAGGGTGACATCCCTTCCTTTAATCCATCAGACCAAACTGCTGTCCAAAGTGAGTTAACAAAGGATATCTTTTGCAGATACCCCAAAGGGAAAGAGCCACAGGAAGCCTAGAGCCTTTGCCACCAAAGCTAGTAATAAAGGCTGCTATGCATAGCCCTTAACTTACTGAATTTAGCAATAGCACTTAGACTTCTATACCGCTTCAGCCTCTTGCCTCCAACAATCTGGGTCCTCATTTAACCCACCTCGGAAGGATGGAAGGCTGAGTCAACCTTGAGCCTGGTGAGATTTTGAACTGCCAAATTGCAGGCAGCTGGCAGGCAGCAGAAGTAGCCTGCAGTACTGCACTCTAACCACTGCACCACTGCAAACCACATTTGGTGGGACTAACTGATAAGAGTGATTGAGTCACAGCATTTTTTGCCATGATTGTTAATCAAATCTCATGGTTGTTAAGTGAATTTGGCTTCGCCAACTTTGCTTGTTGGACACTGGCCGGGGAGGTCTCGGAGGGTGACCCCAGGATATTGCAACCATTGTAAATAGATGCCAGTTGCCAAGGGCCTGAATCGTGATCATGTGACAATGGGGACACTGCAATAGTTGTAAGTGTGAAGACGGAAGCCACTTTTTTTCCGAAGCCGCTGTAACTTTGAACAGTCACTAAATGAATGGTCATAAATCAAGGCCTACTCGTATCTTCTTTGCAATATCTACCTGGTGAAAGTGAAACTGGTTTCACAAATATGATTTATCGCTTTCAAAAATCTTCTGAAAATAAAAGCAGACACAGCAAAGAGCTTTCAGAGAATGGTGACTATAATCCTTCGGCTATGTTGATATAATACGTTGAGTCAGGGAAAGGCTAGAAATGCATTTGTACAACCTTCTAGGCTTACTTAGTTGAAAACTCAGTTTTATGTGGCTTAGCATGTTGTGTAAACTCAGTAGCAGTTATATTCACAGCCTTTTGCGTTAGTCCATGATTCAGTGGAGCATGCAAACTCAGGAAATGCGTTGAGTCAGGCTAAGGGGGATGTGCGAACGCAGGATAAGGTGTGAATTCAGGGTCATAAACACTTGGTGTCCACAAACATTTCTTTCACAAACCAAAGAGGGGAATAAAAACCTCACGGGTGAATCAGCACAGAGCTGTGTTAACCAGCACTGATCTTCTCTCTGCTTTTTTGAAAGGACTCTTCACTCTAATAGCCCTAGCTGTGTATACAGCTGAAACGTGGAAGGAGAAGACATCACCTCAACTTCAAGTCTCCTTTGCATGGTCTTTCTACTCTGGATGGATCACTTTCCCACTGTTTCTATTGGCTGGTGAGTCTACAGCAGTGTTTTCCGAAACTCCACCATTTTAATCCATAGGCCAGTTCTTCTCAAATGTGGCCACTTTTTAAAGTTGTGTGGGCTTCCATTCCCAGCAGGCTGGGTGGGTGGGCAATTCTGGTTGTCAAAGCCTGCGTAACTTAAAAACAGCCACATTTGAGAAGCACTGGTCTGTTATTATACTACACCACCAACACCACCAACACCACCACCACCACTACTACTACTACTACTACTACTACTACTACTACTACTACTACTACTACTTCCTCCCCCTCCTCCTCCCCCTCCCCTTCTTCTTCTTCTTCTTTTCTTCTTCTTTCTTCTTCCTCCTCCTCCTCCTCCTTCTTCCTCCTCCTTCTTCTTCTTCCTTCTTTCTTCTTCTTTCTTCTTCTTTCTTCTTCTTTCTTCTTCTTTCTTCTTCTTTCTTCTTCTTTCTTCTTCTTCTCTTCTGCCATATCCATCACCGGACATTGGCAATCATGTTGGCGATCCTATGGTTCACATAGGAAAATATTCCAAGTCATAAAATAATCCAATTTTTTTTTTAAAAAAAAACCTACATATTATAGCAGCATTCCCAATACTTTTTCACACTTGGGACCGGTTTCTGGAAGACAATTTCTCAACCGATTTAGTGAGGGTGGAAAGGGATGGTTTAATGTGCTACCTATATCTTTTACATGTGGAGACACAGCTTCCCTCACTTCTGTCAACCACTTCTGCGGACCAGTACTGGTCCGCAACCTGAGAGTTGGGAACGTCTGTGTTATAGGATAAACAATTATCACCTTGGAAACAGAGGATATTTAGTTGGATTGAGCTCCCATAGAAAATGTCCCTTTGCCATTAACCCAATGGATTCCTGCCTTAGAAAAGTACATTATCAAGAGACCAGAATATTTGCATAAAACAGAAGCATTTCTCTTCAGAAGAATTGCATTTCCTGCCATTTAAAAAAAAAAAACTTTAAAAAAAGGTGGCACAGTGGTTAGAATGCAGCACTGCAGCTAATTCTGCTGCCTGCTAGCTGCCTGCTATTTGGCAGTTTGTATCTCATCAGGCTCAAGATTGACTAAGCCTCCAGCCTTCAGAGATCAGTAAAATAAGGACCCAGATTGTTGGGGCAATATGCTGACTCGGTAAACTGCTTAGAGAAGGCTATATAAAGCGCTGTGAAGCGGTATATGTCTAAATGCTATTGCTATTTTGCATTCAGTGGAAAGAACGATATATTTATAAGATAGCAGGTTATTATGTTTACACACGTGCGCGCAACTCAACACAACCTTAAAACAGTTGTTCAAAAACAATTATGATCGAAGGTTGGTTTGAGCATCTCAAGCTGGCTTTCTTTATTTGCTCTTGTTTTCTCACTTTGCAGGCATTTTCAACCACGTTGCCTCCTCGAACGCTCCATCTGCTGCCTATGAAAGAATATGAACGCCTTGGTCAACAAGAGACCAAGCACAATTATACAGAAGCTTTCTCTCAACAAAAAAGGTTGCCTCATCCCTGCTTCTCCTGTAACAATGCATCTCAGCATCTCCAGGGCATTGTTCAGCTATACTTATATTTTTTTGGCTCATTTTTCAAAACTATTGTCTTGTGTTTTACAGAGATTTCAGTGACTAGGAGTAATTTTGATAATTAGCTTGCTTGCCAAGTAAGGCTTTGAGTATCACTTATAGCAGTGTTTCCCGACCTTAGTCACATTGAAATATGTGGACTTCAACATGCTGGCTGGGGAATGTTGGGATTTGAAGTCCACACATCTTGAAGTGATTAGGGTTGTGAAACATTGACCTATGGCCTGTCAAGCATGTTTGGGGAAAGGTTCTGGAGCATGGGCAACTTTTTAAAATCAGGCCCTATATTTACAGCTCCCAAAGCTCACTCTGTCCCTAAAACTATGCTACCAAAATATGTTGGCAAAATTTTGATTTTAGGTGGCAAAATTACCCGTGGCTTTTAAGAGATCTGCTAGGCCTGAAAGGGTTTAATTTCTCCTGATCTTCAGCTCGGAAGGGTGGCGAGACTCTACCTATCTTCTAGGGAATTCTGGGAGTTGAACTCTTAAAGTTGTTAAGATTGAAAACACTGCTCATAGTACCATGTGAATCATCTTTAGTGTTTCACAATCAGGATTGCTTCAATAGTTCTTTTCTTCTGGAATTACCATCCTCTGTTCACTCACTTTTCAAGAAGTGTCCAATCATTTCATTTTCAAATTATTCCATTCCAATGTATTCTGATTTATGGTTTTTTTTAAATATGAATGCTTACAATAGCCATGTTCAGGTTGCATAAGATTGACTTTGGATGTTGTTCGGGTATCTTAAATTAAATAATGCCTCTGTTCAAGTTCTGCATTTTATTTTTACCCATTGGACAACCCATAGCAAAAATTAGCGCACAATAAGATGGGAGAGTTTCCTTTAGAGGCTTAAAATTCTACTTTTGAGTCCGTGGGAGTAAATGAGTAACAATGAATTGTGTGACATTTCCTTCTAAACAAATATAGGAATACCAGAAGCTTTTCTTCTGCTTTATTAATTACCGGTACAAAGATATATAGGGAATAAAGCAATCAGTCTGTAGGTAATAATAAACAAACAAATAATTTGTTTATAAATAAACAAATTCAAATTCAAATTCAAATTCAAATAAAGCAATTACACAAAAATGCACTGTGCTGCAGCAGAAATGACTTTTTCTTCTACTAATCCGGAGCTGAAGAGTTTTCTAGTCACTTTAGTGGGCTTCCATAGTGACTCCTGGGGGGGATCAAACAATTCCATCAGACAAGAGCAACACTGCATATGGGGAAGACCCACAACCATGATGCATCTTCACACTGCATACACATCCCACAGCGGTAAGCTTGCAATGCCATACAGCAATGGGGATGTCATTGTGGCAAATCAGCCAAAGCCATAGATGCACACACTGGGCATACATCCAATGGAAGGAACATGCCAACCAAGCTTCTTCAGAACTTCCAGAACACTGGGGTTACTATGGAAATGCTTTGCTACAGTACATTTCTCAAGGAAGGTTCCGAGTGAAAACTTTGTAATCTGAAAGACATAGTCGTTCCCGCGAGGATGTGGGTTCTGTACAGTTCATCCACAAGGAAGTACCTCCCGAGGTTCAGAAGAGAGCGCGTTCGGTCTTGATCCTTCCATTGATCCATCATTATGAACCGCTACAAGAACTCCCTTTCCAAGTGGCCCGTCATTGTGTGGTTCAAGAACTTGAAGGCTTATGATTGGGTCCGCCTGGGTGGGATCTTCTTCTCTTGCATAGCTACTTGTCTACTGATGACAGCCATCAGCACAGAGTACTGGGTCAAAAGATTTGTCCGGGGCATCTTTGTCTTCCGGGGACTATGGACAGATTGCCAACTAGGGAAATGTTCCTTTCTGAAAGAAATACCATGTAAGGGTTATGGAATCTTCAGAACTTTGAAAGTGTTGCTGCTATAAAAGTCCAGGTTGCGCCACTACTCGGTTTGAGGAGGCCCTGTTCAGAGTCTTCCCTTGGCCCTTTTTCCACTCTGGACTGCTCCCCCATCTGTCATTATTCTTTCACTCAGCCATGGAAAAGGAAGAGATGCCAGCTTGCCTCTGAGCTAGCATGCTCTACAAAAAGAATGGGTAGCCAGCCAAATGGTCATGACTCTATATCAACCCAGCCACTCCGTGTTTAATAATTCACTTGAAATAACCTCCAGGTTTTCTAGGAGGGTTTTGCTGGGGATAAAAGATTTAAAAGCCCCAGAGCAACAGATGGAACTAATCCAACTGATTATTGGTTTGGATTGAGGTGGCGGATACATTTCACAAATAAATGTATGGGTAATCCTCAACTTACAACCAGAATTGGGATCAGAAGTTCTATCGCTCTAAGTGCTGCAGCTGTTAAGTGAGTTACACCTTATTTTAGGACCAATTTCCCATGGTTGTTAAGTGAATCATTCAGTTGTTAACCAAATCTGGCTTCCCCTCCCTTGATTTCGCTTGTTGGAAACCCCCAGGGAAAGGTCATGAATGGCAATTGAATGATCCTGAGACAATCATAAATACATGTCAGTTGCCAAGTGTCTGAAATTTTGAACATGTGACCATGGGGAGGCTATGACAATCATGTCACCATGGGGAAGCTATGACAATCATGTCACCTTTTTCAATGCTGTTTTCAGTTTGAATTGTTGTTAATTGAATGGTCGTAAGTCGAGGACTACTTGTAATAACAGTGAAAGCCTTGGACTGGAGCACAGACTGGAGCCCAGGCGAATGTTCTCTGTTAACAATGGAGTTTAGTGGGCAACATGGGTGAATCTTTTTCAATCCAATCTACCTTAGAGAATAGTTTCAGGGATATGATGAGAATTGTCCTCTCTCCAAAGACACCCACCACTCTTTGCTTAGAGAAAATGTGGCAAAGAATCACAATAAATAAGTATATCAGTAAAAATCAGGAATTAGAAGCAGTCAGAGATGGCTGTGGGGGGGGGGGGGCATGAGCAAAAGATAGATGCTTGCTTTGTTCAATGATATTGGAAGTGGAATCCGATTATCCATGCTGCCTCCTTCTCAGAACAAGAACTTTTAAACAAAAAATTATGCAGTCTCTGCTTTTTAACATGTTGCTAGACTCTGGTATAGAGGCACAGCTGCCACAACCTTCATCTCATGTTTATAACATGCAGCTTTTGGTTCCTCTATTGTCACACACTGCATTGCAATATAAAGGCCCAAGACTTCCAGGTTCTGATAAGAAAGAAAACAGCCAGAATACTGAAATATGGAAGGTGATCTGACCGAACACATCTCTCCTTGTTTACTAAACAAGACATATTTCTTTCTTCCTCAGATGAGCTCTGAAGAAAGAACATCAGTGTGTACCATGTTTTCAAAGTACACCCATTGAACGATTAGGCAGAAGGTTCGAACTATTACCTACAGTGCCGCTTACATGCCCATTTGGTAAATCTCTGGGCCAATCTTTGTTTTAAGAGATACACCTATATGTAACCGTATAGCAATCAGTTCTTCTGACATTTTAAATAAGGAGCACAATAAGGCTCAGCTGGTGTTTAGTTTAGTGGTGGCATAAACCAGGGGGAAAAATCCAGTAAATTTGTTCTTAAAATCCTAAACTTGCTGATAATCAGTTTATACAATATTTATAGTCCTGCCTACTTCTCTATGAGTCTTTATCTCCATCTGCTGGTTAGTTGTTAACATTCAAGTAAGGAGGCATTAGAAATTCATTCTGCAACTTTCGGTGGTGACTCTATTCAATAGGTCCCTATTGTTAAACCAGAGGTGTTAGCAGCAAACTGATTACTTCAAAATGACACAGATATGGGGACATCATGGCACAATCCCCATCCTTATGTCCCGCTGATCTCTGACATAAATACACAAATCACAGCTTCGGCATTATCACCTCCCAAGCAACATTTCATCATTAGCATGTCCTCTGGAGACTTGAACCTGATCCCCCGTTGCAGCAAATCTTCACCATGCTTATTCTCTTCTGGGAAGCTTTCCAAAGAGCAGCAAGAATCATCCAGTATTTCCTAAAAGCTTCTAAATAAGATTTCCATTTGGCCTAGAAATCCACAGCATTTCTGCAGGCAGAAATTGATCCTCAGGTTGAAAGATAAAGGAACAAAGGTTGTGGGTGCTCCATCACTAGATGTCTGGAGAGACATTTGTCTGGAATAATATTGGGCCTCCTGAGCAGGAGGTTGGACTAGAAGACCTCCAAGGTCCCTCCCAACTCTGTTATTCTGTTAATCAGATCGAAAGCTGCAGGCTGTGGTGATTCTAGAAGGCGATTCTAGCTTGATTTTTCACAATTTGCTGCTTCTTTCTTTTTTTCTTAGTTTATATTACCGTCTCCATCATTTTAATGCTGATCTCTGCTGTAGCTTGCTATGGAGCCGTGATCTATGGCACACGTTCGCTCGCTGCCACTGAGACATCACAGAAGCTCTCCCACTCTGACTTAGCCATCACTTTGAGTTTCTTTTCAGGTAAGAAAAACAAGGCACACACACACTGTTTCATTTCCCAAATGTCGTTAACAAGATGGAACTGATGTTAAACTAGCTTCAATCTCAAAAGGAGGAAAGACAGTACTGCACAAACTCAGAACCTGAAGACTCAATTCCATCCTTTCAAATGAGGTACAAGTCATAGACAGATCCCGCTAAGCTGAATTCACATCCTCAATTGCATTGGTGATGTTTGATTTGGGTTTAGCAAAACCAAACCATTTAGAAATTGTGGATATTTGCAGCTGTTCAAAAAAGCAGTAAACAAAAAATAAGTGTGAAAGGAAATGACACCCACACTCCTGCCCAAGAGTTATGGGGAAACACTGTGAACAGAAGACACGTAATTATGATGGAGTGTTGGTGGGAGACTCAAAAATGAAAATGGTATTAGATGGCCAAAAAGTTGAACCACAATCATCTTTTATCCCAGGTTACACTCCTGCGGTTTCTCCTTTCCATATCCAGGTTTGGTAAGCATGATTATTGTGGCCAATCGAAAAAGTCAAAATCCTGACTATCTAGGGATAAACTAACCACTTTGGGATCCAACTTTTACAGACCTCATTTCTTGACCTACATCCCTTTTTGTCTTTCAGGCTGCATAGGAGGACTCGGACTGTTCAACTTCATGAGATTCTCAACTGATGAGCCCAATACCTTCCTCTCCTGGTCAATGATCCCAGGATGGTTATCTATCATGGTAGCTGCCATGGCAGGTATGAGAAGCAGAGTAACAGAATAACAAGAGTTGAAAGGGACTTTGGAGATCTTCCAGTCCAACTCCACTGCTAAAGCAAGAGACCCTATAACATTTCAGACAATGGTTGTCCAATCTCTTCTTTAAAACCTCCAGTGTTAAGAGAACCCATCACTTCTGGAGCCAAGCCATTCCACTGGTTGGTCTCACTGTCTCCTTAGTTCTAAGTTGGATCTCTGCTTAGTTTCCATTTATTGCTTCTTGTCCTGCCTTCAGGTGCATTAGATAATAGGTTGACTTCCTTTGTGGCAGCTCCTTAGATGTTGGAACACTGCTATCATGTCACTCCCTAGTCCTTATTTCATTAAACTAGCAGCAAAAATCAGAATAAAGGTCAAAGGTGAAAGGAGGGAAGAGGCCTGCACAAAGCCAAGCAGAGAATGCTTACAGGAGAACCTCTCTTTTTGGTAATTCTTATGTAACACTTAGCTCCTTTTCAGGTTTTAGTACTCTTTTGAGTATGGTACAAGAAACAAAGCAGTGCAGCTCTTGAAGTGTAGCAACCATTCAATTCCTTTTTATTTGTGTTTCCATGACATTAATCAGAGTATGAAGGCCTTCAGTTGATTTCAGCACCCTAGCTGAGTTTGGCCGATCCCAAGGAAACAAGCTAAGCAGGATTGTAACAGCTTCGTTGGGAGACCATCAAGAGCTTTCAGAACTTTACCTTAAAGTGGCGAGTTGGAGAAAAAAACTCTGAAAGAAGTTAATGGCAAATCACTTTCATATGGAGTGAGTTTGGCAAAGTGGCTAAGGTGCTGACCTAGAAACCAGGAGATGGTGAATTCTAGGCCTTCCTTAGGCATGAAAGCTAACTGGGTGACTTTGAGCTAATTATTCTCTCTTAGCCCAACTCACCTAACAGGGTTGTTCTTGTGAGGAAAATAGAAGCTGCAAATATCAGGCATGTGGCCATAACTTGATTGAATATAAAGATGAGTATATTTGCTAGCTTAAATTGATAAAATATAAAAGTAGGATAAAGAAAAATCTAATAATTTTCCAAGAAAACCACATGCAATCCCGAAGTATTGAGCTCAGTTTAAGGAGCAATCCTGCTTTTAGGTTGATAAATATGAGACACAACATTCTACTGGAAACTAAGGTTTGGTTTTTTTAAAACTTTTTAGGGGTTTGCCACTTTATCGCAAAACGATGGGAAGAGGAGGAAACCGCCGAAGCTCTGACAACTACAGAAGTATTTACGCCTTGGGCAGAGGACCCCTCAAAGAAGAAAGCGCAGGACGCCGGTAGCCAGAAACGGAAGTAGGAATAAAAGCAGGAATAGCAAAAGTAGAATAAAAGCCAGGCACCAAGCAGGATGCGAATGGCAGACGATTAGCAGAGTCTGATCAGGCACAATGTTTGTTCGCAACAGGGAAAGTTTCATTCCTGCTGGGAGATGCTGTGATGTCCCTATGCAGGGTGACGTCCCGAGTTTACTATTCCTGATCCTCAGTGTCATCAGGGTGGAAGCCAGACTGCTGTCACAATAGCAAAAGAGCAATGCAATCTGTCCGTCCAGGTTTAGACATTTCTTTCTTTCTTTCTTTCTTTCTTTCTTTCTTTCTTTTTCTTTCTTCCTTCCTTCTCTTTCTTTCTTCTTTCTTTCTCTCTTCCCCTCCTGTTTTCGTCTTTTCTCATCCTTCTTTTCACTTAACGTACAATAAACTCATTTCATGAACTTGGCTGACATTCAGGGTTTTCTTTTGCTCGAGGGGGTGGGGAGGAGGATTCCCGTGGTTAAGGATGATGGGTGATGTAGTCCAGGCCATTCATCTGAATGTGATCTCCAGTGGGCTCTGCAGCTCTCCCAGAAAACGGCATTTTCTAAAATCCCCCGGTTGTATTTTTATTTCCGCCTCGGGGGGGGGGGGGGAGAGTCGAAACTGGAGCAAAGCAGAAAGACGTTTCTTGCCCTCACGTAGAGATATCCGGGTAACGCGTTCAGACGTGCTTGGGCTGACGCGAGTTAAGGGGCTCGCATAGGCAGATGGTCCTAAAGAGTCACCAGAGGGTCAAGGAGACTATACTACTTTACAAGGGAGACCAAAAATACACGCCCCCATACAGAGCTGGGTACGTCAGCAACCTGCCGCGCGGGACATTTTTTGGGGACAGAGTCTCCTTCGCCTCAAGAAACCGCGGGGAAAGGGGGAGAGGGAAGCCGCACTTCCTATTGGCTGCCTTCTACCGGAGCGGAGACTGATTGGCCAAGAGGGTGATTACTGTCTTTTTCTACTGCCTTCCGCTACTCGCAGAAGCCCGCTAGGATTGGCTCATCCTTAACGCCAATCATTCCCTTGGCGTAGTCCTGTTTTCCCCCTCCCATGAAGTTGTTTAGCCGCAGACCGACCCCCAACTGCGAGTGCTGGATATCGACCCGCTTCCTCGGATTGGCTGAGCCCATAGAGGGGGCGGAGAGAGCGAGAGATGCGTGCGCAAGTGTGGGTGGAGCCGCTGACTGCAAGGGCGGCAAGATGGCGGCGGCCGGGCTGAGGGCAATGGTGGGCGTGAAGCGGGTCATTGACTATGCCGTTAAGGTGCGCTCTTGCCGGGCTTTTCGGGTTCTCCTCCCGGACCGTGAATTTCGAAACTGCACACCCGAGTTTCGTGTCTGTGTTTATTTAGGAACCCGTCTCTTCCCCCACAAGCCGCTTCTCTTGAATTAGGCCTTCGCAGGCAGCATAAAAAATCTCCCTCCTCCTTAGCCCTAATTTCGTGTTGCTTCCTTAGCAACAACGAAGAAGCCGGCTTGATACGCTTTTCTATCCCGGGGTTGTCTATAGGCGTAGTGGACCGGTGAGGGGCGGGGGGGGGGGAGGTGTTCTATCAACCACCAAGAACATGATGACGTCTTATGTTAGGGACTCCCAGAATTCCTCTTGCCTCTGCTCGCTAGGAATCCTGGGATCTGTAGTTCTAACTGCGGGTTGGGGGAGAAGGGTGACTTTGGAGCCTCAGAAGATAGGGTTTGGGAAGATTATATTATATATATTAATATATTAAAGGGGCAGACCTGGTCTCTTTGTTGTTAGTTGTGACATTGTGTCTAACCCATCACAACCCAATAACAGCCTTCCTCCAGGCCTTCCTGTCCTCTACCATCCTCCGGAGTTCATTCAAGCTCATGCCAACTGCTGAGGTGACTCCATCCAGCCACCTCATTCTCTGTCATCCCCTTCTTCTTTTGCCCTCAATCTTTATCCAGCATGAGGCTCTTCTCCAGTGAGTCCTTCCTTCTCATTAGGTGGCCAGAGTATTTGAGTTTCCTCTTCAGGATCTGGCCTTCTAAAGAGCAATCAGGGTTGACCTCCTCTAGGACTGACTGATTTGCTTTTTTATTTTCTGCTGACCTGATGAAGAGTTAGAAGGGATTCTTTCCTGTTCTCCTTTTCCAACCTTTACGCATTGCTTTTACAGGTAGTCCTCAACTCAAGGACCGTAATCGAGCCCCCAACTTATGTTGATGAGTGAGATGGTTGTTAAGCGGGTCTTGCCCCGTTTTACCGCTTTTCTTGCCCGAGTTGCTAAGTGAATCATTGCTGCAGTTATTAAGTTAGTAACTTGGCTGTTAAGTGAATCTGGCTTCCCCGTTGACTTTGCTTGTCACAAAGGAGATCAGTATGACCCCGGGACACAGCAACAGTCATAAACCTGAGCCAAACAGGAATTTTAATCATGTGACCATGGGGATGCTGCAGTCATGAAAAATCCTCAGAAGTCCCTTTTTTCAGTGCTGTTGTAACTTTGATCGTCACTAAATGAACTGTTGTAAATCAAGGACCACCTGTGTACCTTGCTCTCCCTCTTGAAAATACGTGGTAATCCCTGCTCCTGTTTGTGTCCCCGCCATCAAGAGTCCTGTGGAATAGGTTGGGGTAACTAGCCTTGAATCACCAGGTGAGCTTCAGGACAGGACAGGTCTCAGTCCAGCAATATAAGTACTACAGGATATACTCTGGCTTGCAAGTGCTGCCTGCCACAACATCCATTGTGGGGTGGGTTATTCTTAAATATAGCAATTGGCTCAAAGTTACCCAGGGGGAACCTCCATGGTGGCCGAGAATGAATTTGAATTTAAGTATCTGGCCCTAGTCCTCTAATTATTACACCTTTGTGACTAATTTTGTTTTTTAATGTGCCACATCTCATAGTTACCCATTGCGGCTCTTGCTTAGAGATGTTGTATCACAGCATAGTAAATAGTGAGAAGAAGATGGGCTGTGTTGACAGGCATGGTGTTCCGTGTGCATCTAAGTGTAGTTTACAGTAATTTTCATGCCTGCTCAAGGATAATCGTGGAAAAACAATAATCTGAAATAAGTGCATAATTTAAAGAATGGTTACAGATAAGTCTTAATGTTAATTTCGATTTTACCCATCTATCATTTGTTGCTATTTTTAAAAAGATACTTTTATTTCCATAACTTAAAATGTATCACTGTGTGTTATCTATGGAAAATTGATAGCTTTCATCTGCAAACTGAAATTAATACAATGAAATGAATCAGCTCTGAGGTTACACCAGAACTGTGTGTTTCTAGCAAACTGACACATGACACAGATGGAAAAAGAGTCTTGCCTAAGAAATTTATTCTCTGTTAATTTAACTGAAATCTTGAAAGTGCCGTGCATTGTACGTGCTTAGATGATCTGGTGAAATTGAAACTGCTGATTTTTCAGCTAGTAAAATGTGTGGTTTGTCTTCTTTGGGCCAGACAAAGCTTGTGTTAAGTTACCAAATCTCATTTTCCTAAATCAGTGTTTCTCAACTTCAGCAGCTTTAAGATGTATGGAGCTCAACTCAACTCCCAGAATTCCCTAGCCAGCCTGGGGGATTCAGGAAGTGAAACTCCATACATCTTGCTGAGTTGCTGAGCTTGAGAGGCACTGCCCTAAAGAACTGGAAATCTTTTCTAAACGTTCTCCATGTTTGTGTTTCCCTGAGATACTTCCTTAATAGATTGTCTCCTCTGCAGGTACGGGTAAAACCAGACAAATCGGGAGTGGTGACTGATGGGGTCAAGCACTCAATGAACCCCTTCTGTGAGATCGCTATAGAGGAGGCTGTCCGGCTCAAGGAGAAAAAGCTTGTCTCGGAGATCATTGCTGTAAGCTGTGGCCCACAGCAGTGCCAGGTAAGAATTCTTTTCCCTTGAGAAGAAGGAGGAAACAAGTACCAAGCTTAGGTTTTCAAAGAGTAATTGTTTGTAATTTGGTCTGTGTTGCCAATATGAAAAATATGAATGTTCTAGTTTGATACTAAGCTGGGTCGTAGCCCTCTAAAAACTTAATTGCCATGCTCTGGAACTGCTGTAGCTCCTTTCAGTGTTGTCCATCAGTATTTATTGGCATTGTATTGGGTGCTGAATTAAAATTCTGATCATCCTGTGTGTTAAAAGAACTTACCCTATATGAATGTTGTGGTCAATAATTGGAGGTTTTGAGACCATCTTTATCCAGAAGTATATTGTTCCCTCATATGCATTTTCCAAAATAATTAGCTTATTTCTGGGATAGTATAAGTATAATCTTTATTGTCATTGTACAATAGTAGAAGAAGCGAGCAAAATATTTCCATGTCATGTCATTCGGATAAATATTTTGGAGCTCCCGTTTCATTTGGGCAAAAAGGCTTCTTTGGCAAGATGGGTGGATCGAAGTCCATTTTCCACAAATCTTGTTAAGATATTTGTTTTCTCAGGGTCCCTTGCACCACTGTATTTCAGTTAAAGACGGAATTGGATAAAGTCCTTGGCATGTTAATGATCAAGCATATATGAATAGTTTCAAGAAGTAGGCTAAAAACAGCAAGTTGAAATTAGGAACTTATACAAAGAAAATCAAATGCTAGGGAACGTATGATTCAGCAGTACTCTACATGACTTGGAATCATGACAAGCTGAACATGAGTCAGCACTGTGACGTAAATGCAGAAAGGCAAACACGAGTTAGGACGCAGCAATAAAAATTCCCAAAGCACCAGAAATAATAGTTCCACTATATCAGACTGTCCTGCACCATTCCTATTTCTGGACCACCTGGCTTTTTGAGAACTGTTCAGGCAAAGTGAAACAGGTCCAGAGAAGGACAAGGAGGTTGATCAGGTTGAGCACTGGGAACTAGGCCTCTGGGAGAACTCTCTGTTCTCCCAGAGGCCTAGAAGTGATGCATTATTCCTCAATTACCTAAGAAAGCACAATCTATTATCTGTTATTGTAGAGCTCAGGGTACAGAATAATGGATCTAGAAAGCAGGATTCCAGAAAGCAGCAATGTGCAGCCACCGCCAAAAAAGCTAAGGCAATCTTTGGTTGTCTAAACCAGTGGTAGTCAACCTGGTCCCTACTGCCCACTAGTGGGCGTTCCAGCTTTCATGGTGGGCGGTAGGGGTTTGCTGTAAATGTGCTTTATAAATTTTATAAAGTAAAGTTACTTCCCTACTTTATAAATTACCATTATTGTGGAACCGGTGGGCAGTTAGAAAATTTTACTACTAACAGAGATACAAAAGTGGGCGGTAGGTATAAAAAGGTTGACTACCCCTGGTCTAAACAGAGGCGTAGAATCAAAATCACATGAAGTACTAGTACCGCTTTAGTAAGACTACCTGGAATACTGCATTCAAGTTTGATCACCACATTACAAAAGAGATGTTGAGACTTTGGAAAAAGTGCAAAGATGATTAAGCAACTAAGATGATTAAGGGCCTGGAGATAAAAACATATGAAGAACAGTTGCAGGAATTGGGTTTGGCCAGTCTAGAGAAAAGAAGGACTAGGGGTGACATGATAGGGGTGCCTTGAGGAACTTGTGACCCGTCAAAACTGCGCCCGACTAAGCCACGCCCGATTAAACCGCGTCGCTGACGTCATCAACAGGGCGACAACAGCCAGCGCGGAGAAAGAAGGGTGCTTTAAATAGCGCTTTGAAAGCAAGCCGATTCAACTTAAGGTAAGGGTTAGGGTTAGGGTTAGGTTTAGGGTTAGGTTAAGGGTTAGGGTTAGGTTAAGGGTTAGGGTTAGGTTTAGGGTTAGGTTAAGGGTTAGGTTTAGGGTTAGGTTTAGGGTTAGGTTTAGGGTTAAGTTTAGGATTAGGTTTAGGGAGGTTAGGTTTAGTTTTAGGGGTTAATTTTAGGTTTAGCGTTTACAGCGTGCTTCTGTCTCCGCGCTGTTGTCGCCCTGTTGATGACGTCAGCTACGTGGTTTATTCGAGCGCGGTTTTGTGGTGGAACCGAGGAACTGCCCCAAAGAATAACTAACTTTCCAAAGCACCAGAAGGTAGGCAAGACAAGAAACAATGAATGGAAACTAATCAAGGAGAGAAATAACCCGGAATTAAGGAGAAACTTCCTAACTGTGAGGACAATTAACCAATGGAACAGCTTGCCTTCAGAGGTTGTGGGTGCTTCGTCACTGGAGGGTTTTAAGAAGAGAATGGACAGCCATCTATCTGAAATGGTATAGGGTCTCCTGCTTGAGCAGGGGGTTGGACTAGAAGACCTCCAAGGTCTCTTCCAGATCTATTCTGATTGATTGATTCAGTTTTGACAAACCAGCAAAGGAATTATGTACCTAGCAAGGGGGTAAAGTAACTTTTACTGGATGTGTTCAAATAGCCGTCTTTTAATGATATTTTCAGTAGTTTGGAGTGCTGTACTAGCAGACAGTTGAACTTGGAGCACCTCCAACTTTCTAATTCTATAAAATAAAAATTATCTCAAAGGGTTGGACTTAGCTTACTTTATCAAATCTTTCTGATATTGGACATTATTATCACTTCTTTATTTAATTCACTACATTTGTACCCCTGTCTTATTAATAAGTAAGTAACCTCCTATTTTCTCCACAATGTCAAGCCTGTTTGGTGAGTTGGGCTGAGATAAGAGTGATTGGCCCAAAGTCACCCAGCCATTTTTTTCCATACTGGGACTAGAACTCCCAGTCTCCTGATTTCTAGCCTGGTCCCTTCACCGCATACACCAAACATTCTTCTTCTTTCCAATGCTATTTCACCCTTTCTTGTCAGAAACGGGATTCCTTCCTTTCCTGCAAAGTTCTTGAGTGGATGGAGTCAAGAGAATGTAGTGAATGAATGGCTGAGTACAAAGGAAGAAGGGATAGGGTTGCCTTAGCTTCTCAAAAGGGTCTGGTGGCCACCAGGTGGCACCAGCTGCACACAAGAGAACCTGGTGACCTATTTGTGTGCATTGTGTAGGAGGCATCAGTGACATAACTTCTTTCTCTTCAAATACAGAAACAATGACCAAAGCAATGGGGAAATGTAGCTTTGAAGCTTGTTCAAGGTAGGGTGGATAGAACAGTTGAGATTGGGACTAGGTTTTCATGTGCATTAATGGGGCTTTCTGGTCTGAAGCACTGAAGGCCGTAAAACAAACTTCGGAAGCTAAAGGATTCCGATTGGAATATGTTTGTGCCTTACAAAGCAAGCAGATATATGTATGTATTGTGTCACAACCCCTGGTATGCCCAAATATGGGAGGGAGCATACTGCTTCCCTTTTCTGTCTATCGGCTCACTCTGGGAGCCATCCAGGCAGAAAGCCATTTTTTTTATGTTGCCTTGTTACATTTGTGTTGCATTTGTGCTGATAAATAAATAAAGGGAGACTAGTATAGATCTATTTCAAGCTATTTAGCTCCCATCAGCTAGCCATACCCTTACTGGTCATCGAACCTGGGCTGTATTACATATTAGGCAGTTATGTTAGCCACTAAGCCACAGGCTCTCCTCCTTTATCAGCTAAGCCAGGGAAATAGGTATGTATTTTGTTTGATTCCCAGTAAGGGTATGGCTAGCTGACGAGAGCTAAATAGCTTGAAATAGATCTATATTAGTCTCCCTTTATTTATTTATCAGCACAAATGCAACACACACACACACACACACGCATGCACGCACGCACGCACAGACATTCATGATATCTAACAAGCCAAAACCAATCATAAAATAGTTGTATGTATAGCTCCAGGAGTGAATTATGCCTTAGGCAGACTTAACATGTGCAAATTTAATACTGCCTTTCAGTCCTAAAGAACAAGAATGTCTATACAGAGAACATTCTTCTTGCTTCTTTATAATAATTTGACAAAGGCTTATTTCTCTCTTACTGAACTTCTTCCAGCGGTCAATAGAGCGAAGGAACATATGTTCTGCCTCCTTCCTCTTCTAGGATTAAGCCAAATGCCAGTTTGATCTAGTGGTTAAAGCATCAACTTAGAAACTAGGAGATTGGGAGCTGTAGTCCCGCCTTGGCCATGAAAGCCTGCTAGGTGACTTTGGGCCAGTCACTCCCTCTCAGCCCAACTCACCCCACAGGGCTGTTTGGGGAGGAGGGGGGGGAGAATATAGCAATAGCAATAGCAGTGGACTTATATACCGCTTCATAGGCCTTTCAGGCCTCTCTAAGCGGTTTACAGAGAGTCAGCATATTGCCCCCAACAATCTGGGTCCTCATTTTACCCACCTCGGAAGGATGGAAGGCTGAGTCAACCCTGAGCCGGTGAGATTTGAACCGCTGACCTGCTGATCTAGCAGTAGCCTGCAGTGCTGCATTTAACCACTGCGCCATACCCAGATAGGTATGGGTGTGGGTGTGGGTGTTAAAAAAGGACAGGATAAAAACCTTACATTTAATAATCTGTAGCTTGGAACATAAGACCGTCTGCAGTCAAAAATGGTGTGCTTGCCTCTCCCTTCAAGTCCCGTTCTTGGACTCAGGTGCGATGCCAAAGTTGGATCGTTTCCTGCTCTTTTCCTGAGATCCCAATATTTTTATTTTTTTATACTGTCTCTTTGGTGTTCTCAGCTTCAGCTTATTTCAGTACCTGATTCAGCCAGGCCTCTTTTCTCCCCTGCCCCTCCCCTCCCCAGACCTGGCTCTATTCTATTTTCTGTCAATGAGGCTCCCTGACAGCTCCGCCGTCATCAGTTATTTTCTGCACTGCTGCTCCCACTTCCTCATGACCTTCACTTGCCGGGTTGCTCTTGTAGTCTTTTATTATTATTATTTATTTATTTATTTATTTATTTATTTTTGGCTGCCCTGCCTTTCTTCAAGCGCCAGCCTTGATCCCTTAGTCTCAGAGATTGTGTGTGGGGGGTGGGGGGGATATCTCCAAGGCTGCCTTCCCCTTCTGTTAGTGGTTATTTTCTCTGGTAGTATAAGGGTCTGCCTGGCACCGGGTTGCCTTTACATCTGCTAGCTCAGCAGCTTCTGTGCATCTGATAACGGATGTGTCTTGCACCTTGGCTGTGTTCCCAGTGGGGAAGCATCCTCCCTCCCCCCCCCTTCTAACGGTTGCTATCAACAACAACGCTGGAAAAGCAATCTCCGGTTCATTCATGCTAGCCTCGTACATCATTAAAACATCACATCAATTGTCTTTCAGCTCAGCATAAGATAAATATTCCATATGGACAACATTTCCCCCAAACGACAAAATACGGGGAGTAGGTGTGCTTGGCGGGAGACACATGCCCACATTAAACCTCAGCCTTGGCTTTCAAGCATCTTTAGAATAGCATTGTTTCTTTTATGTCCGCTATCTCTGTTGCTAGTGAAGTGAATAGATCTGATTTGTGAATGGGGACCAGTGCGGTGGCAGCTTATCTTATAAATGCTTTGCACCTTGGGCGAAACGATGGGGCTGTTCTCTGGCGTGAACATTCACAGGTTCCTGCTGTACAGTTTCTGACACGCTCTTCCCTCGTTTCGTTGATATGTTACCTACCACAGTGGAATTGCAGGTTCGGAGCAGAAGACAGGCATACGGATTTTCAAAGGAGGCTCTTGAGTAAAAATGCAACAGAGTTGGTGTTGAAACTCATCCCAATAAGGGAGTTGGAAAGTAAGCCCAATGTTAAATAGACACACGAGAGACCTGAATTCCAGTTTAACCATTATATCCATTATTTCCAGCCTGGGCTGCCTGCAAGGAGGGCTGTGAATGTGAAATAAGATAGTTCCACATAGGTTGCGTTGAATTCCAGTATTTCTGTTAGCAAGGATATGAGGCAGCTCAACTCTGGAATCCCCTGGGTAGATATCTGGGTATTGCTTTATACATAATTGGGTTTAAAGCAGTGTTTTTTTTCAAACTTGGCATTTTGAAGATGTGTGGACTTCAACTCCCAGAATTCCCCAGCCGGAATGCTGGGGAAAGCATGCTGGCTGGGGAATTCTGGGATTGAAATTTCACACATCTTAAAATTGTCAAGTTTCCAAAACCCTGGTTTATCACATTTTCCATCTTAAGGGCGCAATGCAGTTACAGTGTGATGGTTATCTGTCTTCTCTAGCTAGCCAAAGTCTGCTGCAATAAAGGCAGCCTATCTTGTTTTTGGATGAGGGCTGAGTTATGAAAACTGTAACAGTAACAGAGTTGGGAGGGACCTTGGAGGTCATTTAGTCCAACCCCCTGCTCTCTCAGGGGACCTGCACTATTTCTGATAGATGGCTGTCCAGTCTCTCCTTAAAAGCCTCCTGTGTTGGGGCAACCACAATTTCCAAATGCCAAACTCTTACGTGGTTTCCCAGTTTTCATTAGGCGCTGGCTATCAAGTGCTTCAAAACAGAGAGACATCTAGAGACATCGAGTTTTAAAATCCCTGGGGAAACAGAAGCCTGTTTTTCCCAATGTTTGTCGCATCTGCAGGAGACGATCCGCACAGCCCTTGCGATGGGAGCTGACCGGGGGGTCCACGTGGAGATTCCTGCAAAGGACTACGAGAGCCTCACCCCCTTCCAGGTTTCCAAGATGCTGGCAGCGCTTGCCAAGAAAGAAAATGTCAATCTTCTGCTACTAGGGAAGCAGGTGAGAGAAAAGGAAGGGAGGGGCTGCATTTGGCACAGGTAAATATTCCATATAGGGACGCGGTGGCTCAGCGGCTAAGACGCTGAGCTTGCCCATCAGAAATATCAGCAGTTTGGCAGTTTGAATCCCTAGTGCCGTGTAATGGAGTGAGCCCCCCTGCCTTGTCCCAGCTTCTGCCAACCTAGCAGTTCGAAAGCAAGTAAAAATGCAAGTAGAAAAAATAGGAACCATCTTTGGTGGGAAAGTAACAGAGTTCCATGCGCCTTTGGCATTTAGTCATGCCGGCCACATGACCACAGAGACATCTTCAGGCAGTGCTTGCTCTTTGGCTTTGAAATGGAGATGAGCAGCGCCCCCCAGAGTCGGGAACGACTAGCACATATGTTCAACGGGAACCTTTACCGTTACCTAAATATCCCATGCAGAAATCAGTGGCATTTTGAATCTTGGACAACCGCCACCCAAGTCGGAAGTTTTCTAGGCCTTAACATTTTTGAGAAGGCAGAAGGCGAAAACATAGGTAGACCTTGAGTAATGGAACCTGCCCATTATGGTCGTAATTCATGATGGCAATTAAAATGAGTCATATGACAGAGCCAATTTTACAATCTTTTTTTTTTACGGTGGTCATTAAACAACACACACATTAAGCAAACCAGTCGCTCACTACGGGCACGGTTTTGCTGAACACCAGAAGTAAATCCTGGTTTTGGATAAAACCGTTGCAAAACGTGGTCACATGACTGCAGAAGGCTGCAAACGGCCGTAAATGCAGGGATGTTGTCATTTCAAATATGAATCATAAATACCCCCCAGTAGGCCTGATGGAACTTCTAAGTGACTGTGATAAGCTGAGGACTACCTATACTCAACCCGTCAGCGGTTCATATATCGTAAAGGAGCAGAAGCTTACCCTGGATGGCAACAGAGCAGGGAGTGCGTGCATTTCCAAGCTGATAAAACCAGCGTAGACAAGAAAACGGGGCTGCATTACTCAACTGAGACAGATGGCGAGCAAGGTGGAAAGGCCGATAATGCCAAAAGGGCCAAGCCCACCAGGCCTGAGGCCGAGCTGAGCCTTGCAAAACCGATGGCTTTCCAAGAAAATGCAGGAGTGGATCCCATCCGGCAAGGCTTAATGCCATCCTCCCTGACAGTTGGAAATCTGGGCTATAAAAGCCATTCAAGAGTTGGAGGAAGGAATGGCACAAATATGGCCTGATGTTTTGTCCCCCCCCCCCCCCCCCGCCCTTAACTAGCTGAAGCTGCTTTTCTGGCCCCTCAAAATGGGGAACCTGGTTTTGCCGTGGCCCATTACTGAGCACCAGCATTTCTCAGTTGGTTCATTGTTGCGGCTGTTGACTTTTTTTCAGAAGGAAAGGGCGTCACGAAAGTCAAACCAGTCTTACCTTGAATTGGAAAGTTGCGCTTATTTGTGTACATACGCATTCTTGTGATCTTGAGTCAACATTCCCAAGCCAAGTTTTGCAGCGAAACCAATCATCCCATGTAACAGTTTCCCTTTGTAGTACATATTTCCTGGCCATTATTGGGCGGGGGGGGGGGGGAGGATTAACCTGTAAAACCAGCAATGCTTTCTGTGACCTTCCTTCCTTCTCTCTCTCTCTCTCCTCCCCCCCCCTCTCCTCCTCAGGCCATTGATGATGACTGTAACCAGACAGGGCAGATGACGGCTGCATTTCTTGACTGGCCTCAGGTAAATTAGAAGCCTCTCCATTTGTGCCCCAGTGCTTAAAGGTATATAATTGTTTCCTTTGCTTCGGTGAATGAAACAATCAGATGGAGAGTTGAATGGTAGTTTTTTTTGCTTTGATGTCCTAGAACAAATTGTCTTGTAGTAGAAGAAGATGGGAAAAAAAAACAGGAGGCCAGCAGGGTGGGTAGAATATTCTCTTGTGTTGTGTACTTCTGCGTGATACCCAGCAGGGTGGATTTGATTTAAATTGTAGATTTAAATCACGGTTTAAATTATGATTTAAATCACTAGTAAAAAGGCTTGATTTAAATCAACTCGATTTAAATCATAATTTTTAAAGAGCAACTGTCCTCTCTGTCCCGCAGTGGATCCTCGTCTGTCCCGCTGTTGACTCACCGACAGTCCCAATATTGCAGAATGTACAGCCTCTCATACTACATCGCTAAGCTCCATTTCATGCTGAATAAACTAAATTATTAATGTATCTTAAATAGAAAGCTATCTTTAGATAGATTTTTTTTACTCCAAAAGGATTTTATTAAAATAAATGTAAGTCCAGGGAAAAGAAGAATCAGAATTCTACCAGATATGGGATAAATGGTATCGGTGGATGGAGGAAAGAAACAAGAATCAATGAAGGAATATAACAAAACTCAAAAAAATAATAGTTATGAGTAAAATAAGAGGGTTAAGAAGGGTGAAATCCAAATGAAATACAATAGAAGGGGAAATAATATAAGGTGAGTGGTATCGATTGATAAGAACAGGAAGTTCCTGTTCGTATTGTATTGTGTAAATGTGGTGTACGTCTAAGTTTTGTGTGTGTATATTTTACATGTTTGTTAATAAAATAAATGTAAAAATCCAAAAAAATCATATTTAAATTTTTAAAAAATCCATTTTTAATTTTTTTTAAAAAAAATATTTGATTTTTATCCACCCTGATACCCAGCAGTGAAATACAACAGGTTGTTGGCCAAGGAATGGAATTCTGCTCTTTTTTCCCGCTCCCAGCTGACCGCTGTGATTCTAAGAAAGTTGAATGTGGAAAAGCAAGAATTGTTCTCGAAAACGTTGGGCTCGCATAGAAAACACGGTCCTTCAAAACAGCCACTTTTGTTTGTGCATTCACTGCTGACTAGTTTACACGAATGGATTTATACAAAAATAAATCGGTCCTTCCTGCTTCCCCCACAACAGAATATAAATCCTTTTCTTTCTTTCGTTTGTTTGTTTGAAATAGAAATAGAAATCCCTGTGTCTTATTTTAAAGGCAGTTAGTCCTTTGGTCATGTTTTCTTCATCTTCCCAGAGGGATAATCCTTCGTGGAGGCTCTTTTTTTTCCTACTATGTGGCTGGATTTGTGGTCTAATCAGCAGGCAGGCAAACCTTGTTAGTGTCCAGCTCAGATTTTACGCTTGCGCTGTGGTCACATTTCCAGAGAGATGGTCACGGTGATCTCTGGCTGCTTGACAGTGGAAATGTGCAGGCCTTTATAGGATTCACTGGGGTTTTTTTTTTGGCCAGGGCCTGCTTTGCTTTGCAGGATGCATTTCACTTGGAGCCCTTGAAGCTACATCACGGAGGCTGGCACCTTTGGTTTTAGGGATGCATTTTGGGATGTATTGTGTTATCAAGAACTTCTGGGGTGCCTTGTGTTATCAAGAACTTGATTGCCTAATTCAGTGGTCCCCAACCTTTTGGGCACCAAAAACCAGTTCTGTGGAGAGTTCTGTTTTTCCCTGGCTAGAGGGGGTGTGGTTTCATGTGCTGCCTGCATCCAGCAGATGGGGCCTTGTGTGTTTGCACAGTCCAGCTGCTAGTATGCCGTGGTCTGGTGCCGGTCCACGGACTGGTGGGTGAGGCACCCCTGGCCTAACTGGTGTTGTTTCCTGCATGTTCTGACCCAGCTTCCCAAACACAACAAGCCCTCTGGAGTTAAATCAAGGATTCCTTCATTAGGAGCACCAGCAAAAAGTTTCGCTCTCCCTGCAGACTAACTAGTCCATCCAGCCAGGAGATGAATAGTTGTCTGCCATTTCTATTCATCTCCGCCCCCTGCAGAGCTAGGGTAGGGCTTTGCTAGCAGCGGTGGCTCTTCCTTCCCAAGGACCGGCCCACGGATTTCCACTGCTCTCCTCTCCTCTGCCTTCTGCACAACTGCATGTCAGGCACTGGACCCAGCTGTTCCTCCTCTTCCTCATCAGCCACCTCCAGACCTGGGGGCTGTTGACTCTCCATCTGAGGGCTGACGGACGGCCCAGGCTCCGCCTCCGTCTCTCTCTCTGCCAGCTCCATTCCTTCTTCCCCCTCGGAGATCTCAGGTTGCCTTAATGCTGACCTGACTCCCACGCCGCCGCCTCCTCTGATTTGGTTGCTAGAGGGGCTGGTGGCCGATAGACCACAGCGCTTTACTGCAATGCACTTGAAGACGGCATTGCAGTAAAGCCACCTCCGTTGCGTGTAGATAGATGAGTATTGTCTCTTAATCCCCACTTGTGACCTAGAATCGTTTTCTTAAATAGGGTGTTTTGAAAAGACTGGTATGTGTGTTGAGGTTATGCGCAACGGCACACCTCACATAGCCTCCCCCCCCTCCCCCCGATTTAAAGAGTTTCAATTTGGGGCAAATGACACTTGCACTGTTTTAATGGAAGCAGCTCTTCTTTCTCCTCGGCAGGGAACCTTTGCCTCAGAAGTCACCCTGGACGGGGACTGGCTGAAGGTTGAGCGGGAAGTCGACGGGGGTCTCGAGACCGTGCGCCTGAAGCTGCCTGCTGTGGTGACGGCTGATTTACGACTGAATGAGCCTCGCTACGCAACTCTGCCCAACATCATGGTAGGATCCTGGCGCCTCTTTCTTAACTCCTTACCTGCTCCAGCAAACCATCTCAGCCGGTGTGCAACTTTTAAGATTAAGAGACGGGCTTCTTCCCGGGGCATCATTTTGGAGCTGCAGAGCTTTGGGAGAAGAGTGAGACTCTGGGAAGCTCATAGAACATTTTGACGTGACATGAAAAGTCCTCCTGATAGCTCTGGACAGAAACGTAGAATAGAGGCCCACGGGGGAACTGTATCCCCTGCAGTCAGTAACGATAGTGTTACATTTAATAATTTTACCATTAAATATGAGTAAACTAACCTTTGAATTTAATTCATCCTCGCCTTTTCCTTTGCAATGCTTTCACCCCTGAACAAGAGCAAGCATTCAGTAGCTTGAGGCGACACAGGTAGCCCTCGACTTACGACCACAGTTGAGCCCAGAATTTCTGTTGTTAAGTGAGTTTTGCCCCATCTTTCTCGTGTTAAGTCAAACACTGCAGTTCGTAAGTTAGTCGCCCGGTTGTTAAGTGAATCCGGCTTCACCATTGGCTTAGTTTGTCAGAAAGTCGCAAAAGGGGGGATAACATGACCCCGGGACACCACAGCCGTCATAAATATGAACCAGTTGCCAAGCATCTGAATTTTCATCAGGTGAACCATGGGGGTGCTTGCAACAGTCGTAGGTTTTTAAGTGCTTTTGTAACTTTGAGCGGTCACGAAATGAACTGTTGTAAGTCGAGGACTACCTGTATTGACGTCTCTAAGTGTTTAAAAGCAAAATGCTCAAGTAACAGAAGGGGAGACGCAAGTTTGCACGGAAGCGTTGACTCCCCACCCCCTCCCATCCCTTTTATTGGTACTCATCCCAGACACAGCCGGTCGTAAAACTCCGGAAGAGACAAAATTCTCCAGCAAAACTAGACGGTGGTTGGTTAATTGTTCCCCGTTCCCATCTTCTTTCCCAGAAAGCCAAAAAGAAGAAAATGGAGATGGTGAAGCCATCTGACCTTGGCGTGGATCTCACGTCTCGAGTGAAGACTCTGAGCGTGGAAGATCCTCCTCAGCGCAAGGCTGGAGTCAAAGTGGAAACGGTGGAAGATCTAGTTGCTAAGTTGAAGGAAATCGGGCGGATCTGAGCTCTTTCGGTAATTTTGGTAAGGGGGAAAAAGGGGGGGCGTGGAGTAGACCATTGCTGCATAAGGAGCCGAGGTGGCGCAGTGGTTAAATGCAGCACTGCAGGCTACTTCAGCTGACTGCAGTTCCGCAGTTCGGCTGTTCAAATCTCACCGGCTCAGGGTTGACTCAGCCTTCCATCCTTCCGAGGTGGGTAAAATGAGGACCCGGATTGTTGTTGGGGGCAATATGCTGACTCTGTAAACTGCTTAGAGAGGGCTGAAAGCCCTATGAAGCGGTATATAAGTCTAACTGCTATTGCTATAAACTCACTGCACCTATAGTCCTCAACTTCCAACCATTATGAAACCTGCCCACCACGGTAAGTTGTGACATCTGTAAATTGGGTCAATCACACGAACAACCCCAATTTTGTTACCTTTTTCTTTTTTCCCGCAGTGGTCATGAAGTGAATTAATGGTTCACTATGGAGGCAGTTTTGCCAAAAACCGGAAGTAAATGTTGGTTTTCAGCAAAGCCATCATAAATGCAGGATGTCGAAATGGCCATAAATGCAAATAACCATAATTTTTTGCAGATGTAAGAATTTGACTCTTAAGGCAAATTTTGATCTATAGGATGACAAATTTGGTTTGCTTTTAAGTCATCTTCTTCCATTTATAGTGAGATGAATTTGTAAAATCCAGGATTTTGGCCGGGGTGGGAAATGTAGATGACTCCCACCCCAGGTATGTACCAAAAAAGGACCCCTTATTTTCTTCCTCCTCATAAGGAGAAATCTTGCAGCAGTCTCCTCTTTCTTCATGGGAAAAAAAAATATTAGTGAAGGAAGAAGAACTGTGAAGAATTAAGGTAGTGGCTGTTTGGGGCGGACTGCTATCAATATTCAATTAATTGTGTCCCCATAATTTAAAAGAATCTAACACATTGAATAGATTAATGGCTCAGTTGAGAGAACGGCCCTTGTATTCTCGCTTCTACTGATGAATATGGGGGTTTCACACATGGTAACAGCTCCCTGGAGGAAAGAGAGTTCTCACTGGAATCCCGACTTTATTCTCCCTGACATTGTGTAGCTCACTTGTCTTTCCTATTCCTGCCTTTTTGCCCGATATTTGCCATCAGGTTGCAGAGTCTTCCGAAGGCCTGAATTTATTTTTCCGGAAAAAAATAAAAGGAAATAGATGCAAATCTGTTTTGATTTATTGAACCCCCTGAGCACTAAAATCAGATTTTCTTGGCTCCGCAGAGAACCACGAACTCATTGAGGTTTGTAGCGACTTTAAAAAAAAACACACAGCTAAAATCTGCTCTGTTTAAACTGGAAGGGAACATACAGCAATATGTAAAGCATGTTTGAGCTCTCCTAAACATGTTACATCTGTCGTCATGTGAGGAAGGCATATAGGCCAGAACGTAGTTTAGCTTATCTGTTTATTACAGGTCTTCCTGATCTCAAGATACACATATTATATTCCCCAGACCACAACTCTGGGATGTCGTTTGGGCTGCGGAGGAATGATTTCCCCCAAATTTGTCTCAGTTTTGGGTCTCAATCCAAACCCAGCATTTTTGTTACGGCGGCTCATTCCGGTTTGCTTTCTCTCAAGTCCAGGCGAACTGGGTTTGATTTGATTTGTCTGTTTGATCCATTCGGTTCAAAAAGTATCAAGTTGTGTCAATTCACTTTTTCAAATTAGATTTTGGCCGGGGGTGGGGGGGTGGGGCACCTTTTATGCAGATATAAAAGCTTTCTGCATTGCCTCACCCAATTTGAAGCGCATTCGATTTGACAATTAAATCAGAGGGGCAGCTCAGTTTTGAATCCCTTTCAAACCGAGCCTCCAGATCAAGGCTCCGCGCAGGCCTGCGTCGCCTAAGATGTTATGCATGAGATTTCCAAGGGCCCAAAGGGAGAAGCAAGGGCCATTGACTGATGAGTCGTCTCTTGGATTCCTTTTTACCGCCGGGCCTTCATCTCATTAAAAATGGAAATAAAGAGCGCAAGAGCTGTGTGGCTGGAGAAGACGAAGCACCCATCAAAGCCAGCCTTGTCTCCAGCTGTGGCCGGCCAGATGACCCTTGGTAACACTCAAATTATAGCAGCCTTCAGTTCCGTTCCGTGCACGCTGGTTTTGGAGCTGCCTTGCTCCATCACATCCTGAGAGTTCCCACTCCATGTCCAAGTTCCTACCCTGAGCTAGGCCTCCCTTTCATGATATTTTACCGCGCTGGCATTTTAGCCAGCAAAGTAAAATGGTCAGCAGTATTTTAAGTGTTTAGGTTTTTGTTATTGATTAGATGAAGGCATTTCTTTTGAAAATATTGCCAGTGAATGAATATATCCCTCCAACTCTGATGGATGATATTTTGTAGTATCAACATAAAAAACCCCTTCAGTCATTTATAATCGTCTTAAGCAGGATATGTCCCATCCATTGAGGCCTCCTCTCCCAGATCTGTCATCGTGGAGCCTATTGTTTTGGGAGTTCCTTCGGGCTTCTTCTCCTTCTAGGGGATTTTTCACAGCACTTGACAAGACATGAAAAGACATTAGGAGAAAAACATTTATCCTAATGTACCTGAAGCATAAATTTATATAAAGGTTGTAATTGCTCTTTTGGGGGGGGGGGATGAAAATAAACATTCATTTTATAAATCCCAGTAGGCTACAAAGTATGTCATTTTCCACGATATGCAAGCTATTGAAAAAAAGAAATCCATTACATCATCAAAGATGAAAGACTAGGCATTTGTACGTGAGAAAGATCCATTTTCTCCTGTTACTCAACTTCCACAATGAGTTTTTCTTTATTTGAATTATAGGGCAGCTTTTCCCAGCTTGTTTGATTCCCACCATCTTGGTTTATTTCTTCCATCCTCCCCAGCTAACAGGCTTTCAAATAGGAATAGCACTCAGACTTATATACCCCTTTACAAGTGCTTTACAGCCCTCTCTAGGCAGTTTACAGAGTCAGCCTATTGTCCCTGACAATCCGGCTCCTCATTTTACCCACCTCGGAAGGATGGAAGGCTGAGTCAACTTTGAGCCTGGTGAGATTCGAACTGCCAAATTGCAGTCAGCCGGCAGTCAGCAGAAGTAGCCTGCGGTACTGCATCCTAACCACTACGCCACTGTGCCTCAAATACTTACCGAGTTGTCACATTTCATCATCATTTTAACGACCCCATAATCCCTTGCGGGTGGAGTCTGGGCAACTGAATGGAGGTAACAGAACGTTTAATGGCCGGATGCTCCTCCTGTTGCCAACGCGGAGCTTTGTTCAGTTAGATACATCGAGTTGTCACATTTGTTACCCAAAAAATATTTGACTTGGGTTAATAGCTGGTATAACATGCCTGAATTGAACTGTTTTTCTTTTACACTCTGAACATCCTCTAATTGGTAGAGCACTGGCTTTTTTTAAAAAAAAAATATTATAAAGTACCTCAATCTCTAGGAGCTATGCAAAAACGAAGAACTGACGCCAGAGGTCAATTTTAATGACTCATTTGTGATGGAGTCCAGTTTCTGAGGTTCTGTTGCCGAGTATAGTTCTAGTAACAGGCCTACAGTATCCCTTTTGTCTCTCTTTCAGCCTTGCCTTGAGATGCTGCTACGGGTGGATCTCCTAGGAATGGGTGTGGCCTTCAGAGAGCCCGTCTTCCTGTCTCGGGGAGAACCCATCCTGTCGGGACCCGGTCCCTCTGAAATCACAAACCATGCTGCCTTCCATCTCAGCTGGCCGCCGGAGAGAGCCAAATGAGAGTTTAATTCTATTTTCTGTACTAATGATGGGTTGGTTTGCAATAAATGCCATGTGATCTTTGAAGGTGCTTGGAGCAAATGTCATGTCTCTGTTGTTTTCTTTGCATTCCCAATTAATTGCTTCAATCCTCCTTCAGTAAATGATCTGCCCAAGGCATTCAGAAGACTTTCTTATGTGTGTGTGTTTTTTGTTTTTAATGGCCCATGGTTTGTAGATGTAGTGTCTGAACAGCTCACCTTTTTTTTTTTCTTTTGGCAAAGAATAGTTGGAGGCTAACTTTCCTTCATTAAACGGGTGCAGAGTTTGCTGGATTTCAGGACTAGCGCCGAGTATTTTGTTGGCTTGTAGGCAAAACAAAACAAAAAACGGCACAACCACGTTTTTTTTTTCTCTCTCTCTACTCCGCGAGGAGCCTTATATTGAGAGATATTCCGTTTATAGCCTATTCCGTCTTTTGTTGCCAACGACTCTGGCATCAGAAAAAGGTAGTTAAAACATTGTGCAGGTTTCTGCTCTATTCAAATCAAGTCTCTCAGGTCCAGCTCAGCTCAGCCTTTAAATAATAATAACCTGAAACTAACACAGCTGTCAATTTCTAGAAGCCCCTTTCACTTGGGTTGCCCTTTGGTTGCCCTTCTATTTGTGTAGGCTGGCTCTTAAGCGAAGGCTGAGAAAGAAGACGCACTTTGATTATCTAACAACCCTTTATAGATTTTTTTTTCTCCACTGGTTCCCTAAAATTAGCATAGCGGGGTTTTGATGGCTCCGTCTTTCCAAGTCAGACGTAAAATGGCCCTTTTCAGGGCTCATTGGATTAAAGGGGCCTTCAGAAGCTTTCTTTGAGGTCGGTCTGGGTCCAAAGCCTTCCTTGCATCTCATATTCATAAGGGACGGAACAGCAGGAGGTTTATTGACAACGCACTTCTGATATACGTCAGTTTCTAACTAGGACAGAGGGGAATGCATATGTATGGTTCATCCTTTGAAACAATCCAGCGCGGTTTTCCCTTCACAAAAGAGCATTCTGTCTCCTCCCGAGAAATTTCCACTTGCACCCCATCGGGGAAAGGACTAAAATTATTTTTCATTCATCCCCTTAAAGGAAAAACAAACTTTCTTGAGTCTCTAAATTGGGAATGGTCTTCGGCTCTGTGTGATTAAGCAAGTTGCCTCTTTTTTTAAAAAAAAACCAGAATTTACCATACTGCAGCCAATACTGTAAATAAAGCAAGAATGGGTAGGAATATAGAAGCTAGACCTGGTTGGCTGGCTGGAGAACTCTGGGAGTTGAAGTCCACACACCTTAAAAGTTGCCACGGTTGAGGAACACTGTTTTAGATGAAGGAAAGGCTTTTCCAAAATGTGTTGGGGTGTTGTGAGTGAGGGGGAAGGTCTGTATTGTGTTTTTTTTTATTATTTACTAGCTGGTGACTCGGTGTTGTCTGGGTATTTGTTTATAGGGGGGAAATATCCAGACCAAACGTAATTTCTAATGTTGGATGAGGACCCGGATTGTTGTTGGGGGCAATATGCTGACTCTGTAAACCGCTTGGAGAGGGCTGAAAGCCCTATGAAGCAGTATATAAGTCTAACTGCTATTGCTATTGCTATTGTCAAGCCAGCCTCCCTCAGCAACCAAGAAAGAAACCACTTAACTCCATTTCACAGAATTAAGAGTACTTTTACTGGTTATGAAAAAATAGCAGCTAAGCAAAGCAAGATCTGAGGCAAAAGCGCGCGTAATCATACATATCAATATGTGACCCAACCCCACTCCCCCTGGTAACCCCATCCCATAGTCCAATCTGCAAATCCCTCAGGTGTCACGTGAGTTCCATCTTCAAAAAGCATCATCAGGTTGGTATGCAGGACAGTTGGCCTTGGCGGGCCCATCCACTGTCCCAGCATGCGCAGTAGAAGGTGAGAACAAAACTCCCTTTTCACAATCTCTCCTGTGCTTAAAACTTCCCTTCCCAAATACTATGCCTCCCCCTCCCCGTTTCAATGGCAGCCGAAAGCAAGTAGTGAAACAGAGGTTGATAGATTCTACCCCTTACCAGAGGGAGCTCCCTTGTGGAGTACTGTGAAGCCATTACCATGGCAACTCCACTATTGTATTGTGGAAGCCATTTTACGGCAGTACAGTAGAAGCCATTTAAGGCACAACAGGCTGTATCTTAACAGAGTACACACCGGGAGGGGTGTTAGGGGTGTGTTACCCCGACAGTATTTTGTCATCTGGGTACCAGGTTTGCTTGAATCTATCTATCTATCTATCTATCTATCTATCTATCTATCTATCTATCTATCTATCTATCTATCTATCTATCTAATGAAGTGATTATGTTTTGCAATCTTTTGTGAGCCACCAGGAGTTTATTAACTGCAGCAGGATCGAAATGCGATTAATTAATTGATCCAGGGGTTGTTCACAATGGAATATAAATTGTGCCCATAAATTAAAATAAAATAAAATCGGTAGTTATGTGATCTGACCCGGTCATGCTGTTGCTGGTTTATCCGGCACACAGCCTGTTTTGTGAACACAGCTCTTGGCATTCAGCAACCTGAGGTTAACATCTAAGCACCTTCAATGGACTCAAAACTCTTCATGCTGAATTTTGCAGCAGTAAATTGGCACTCCAGAAGACACACTTCCGTTCAGAAAGATTTTTCACAGCCCGAGTCTGCTTTATAGACTTTTGCCAGCTGATAGTATATAACCCTGTTTAAATCAGCCTCTTTTATCTATAGCTATGTAGTGTCTGTCCCCCCCTCCCCCCCCCCAAAACCAGGAGCAAAAGGTTCAACCAAGAATCCTGCTTTTGTCCGGAGAAAATAGGGAAGACCCAAGTTTGCAGAGACAATCGTTTGCAGCAACAGTGCACTTGGGTCTTTGCAAACTTGGTCAAGGGGAAAGGATTTTAAAATAGATCGCAAGCGGTGCAGGGAGAGTGCGAGAAAACCCAACCCCAAACAACCCTAAACTCCTTGTCTTGGATTGACATCCGTTGGAGCAGAAGCCTCAGCCATGTCTTTGAACGAGTGATAAAAAAAACCCTAAGCTTTCTTTGCCACGGGGAAATTTTTTTTTTCCTGCTGTTTGCCTAGTGCGAGCACGAGGTTGCTGGCCGAGCGCTAGGAAAGGGATAAGCGTGCCATAAGCGATTTAATATCTTTAAAGGCTCGGGTGATCCCAAAATACTTGCACATCATCCACATAAAGTTTGGCCAAAATTTAGCTGTCCCCTGGCTCTACTTAAATCCCTCCTTGGGCCTGTCAGTCAGCATCTGCTACAGGCAGATAACTCTATTGCCGCTTCGGCATCAGATACAGATTTGGCGGGTGTAGAGGCCAGACGGTAATCCCGATTTGTAGGCAGCACAAAGGGTGTCTTTGAAACGAAGGCAGGGTTCGCCTCCCCCTACACCTTGCCCTCCCACTCCCAATCGTGCAGATTTATTTGAGGGAGGGGTGCCGGAGGGGGCATCCAATTTTCACTGGCCAGGAAGGAGCTGTGGTTTTGGATCGCCAAGGTATCCTTTGTGAAATCCTGTTCCAAAGCCAGGACTTGGCCAGGACTTCCCCCTTCCCCGCCTTGCCATCCAGTGCCTTGCTCCAAATCCTCCGTCCTGGGGCTTGCAAAATAATTGACAGCTCCATAGCTGATTATGGAATACGCTCCTTCCTTCCCTCCTTCCCCCCCTCCTCCTCCTGCCCTTGTTGTGACTTTTCAACAGGTTTTGCTGGTGCATAACTTAAATAGCTGAACTGCTTTTATCCTGGCCCGCTGCCCCAAGGGGGAGGATTAAGTCTCTTCCTGGGCCTTTGGTTCGCTGTTGCTCTTTCTTCCTTCCTTCCGCTACCTGGTGACACTCACACAGAGGCACCTGCCTTCCGGCATCTCCGACAGAGGCCCTGCCTTTCCCTTGGCACTCGGGGTTGCCAGCCCTTCTTCGATCTCCGTGCCCTTCTGTGCCTCGACCTCCTCCTCCTCCTCCTCCCCACAACCCCTTCCGAGCCAAGCTGGCATGGCTTGCTGGCATCCGGGTGTCCGTTTTCCTTCCAGCCTGACCATCTGTCTGCTTTCCCTGCTGGGTGAGTTTAGGAAACTGGGAGCCTGGGGTTTTGTATTTTTTCCCTCCCCCACCAGCTGATATGCTCCTGCCGGCTTCTGGCAGAATCCGAGCTCCCTTCTCAAATTCCTAAGGGGTACAAGAATTGAAATGCAGGGGGCGAGGAGGGGCAGGGCTGGTCCTGCTAGGAGAGCAGCGTATTTGGGGCAATGAGGATGAATTCGACCAGAGGAGGCTCTGCTGAAGGTGAACTGGCTTAAGGCTCACCTGTGCAAAGCATCAAACATCCCCCCCATCCCCATTGAAAAGAGTCCTGAGAAAGAAGGGGCTGTTAGGGACCCCCCCCCCAAATCCTTTTGATTTGCCATACCCTGCCTGGAAACACAGAAGTGGGAGTGTGACACTCCTCCAACTCCGGCAACAGAAGACCCTCCAGGTTGCCATATTGTTCTCACAAGGGTATTTGTGCAACACAATGGGCTTTTATCGTCAGGACTGAGCTAAAATGATCCATTGAGCTGGGGGAGGTGGGGGGGGGGGAGGAAACAAATACTTTGCTGACTTTTCAGCTTCACCCATATGAGCTGTCATGGTATTTCTCCCCCCCCCCACCCTTCTAAATTAGGTCTGTTAAAAAAAAACCTCCGAATGGTACTTGTTTGAAGTGCTGATTTGAAAGGTTTAGCTGCTGCCTGAAATGCTGTGTTGTAACTCTGTCCTCTTCGATCCGTTGTATTTTTTTTTTAAAAAAAAAAATTGAACCGATTGTGTATCTCTGTATGTGTACAATTTTAGGCAATGAGCGCTCTGGGTTTCTGTGGGTCGTTGTGAGTTTCTGGGCGTTGGCCAGAGGTTGCTGGCATTCTGCCTTTCCCTGTTCAGTAATCGGGAGCTCAGGGTGGAAAGCAAAGCTTCGCCCAACTTGGCTTAACTTGGCCACCGAAGGCATCTAAATGCGAGCTGGAGATGGAGTTCGCCCAATGAGCAAAAGGCACAAAATGAATGGACCGAGCTTAGAATGTGCAGCCTGACTTGTTTCATATTTATTTTTATTTATTTGGAAATTTAGATTGCCGCCTATTCGCACAAGGCGGCTCAAGGCGGCTTACACAAATATAAAAATATATGTAATTACGTATACATTTTAAAAATTGAAAAACGATATAAAAACAATAAAACTAATAGAAAAGAGAATCAATAGTCTATAATAATAAACTATATCTAAGTCTGTCTGTCTATCTATCTATCATCTATCTATCCATCCATCATCTATCTATCTATCTATCTATCTATCTATCTATCTATCTATCTATCTATCTATCCATCCATCATCTATCTATCTATCCATCATCTATCTATCTATCTATCCATCCATCCATCATCTATCTATCTATCTATCCATCCATCCATCATCTATCTATCTATCTATCTATCCATCCATCATCATCTATCTATCTATCTATCTATCTATCTATCTATCTATCTATCCATCCATCATCTATCTCTATATCTATCTCTATATCTATCTATCTATCTATCTATCTATCTATCTATCTATATCTATCTATCCATCCATCCATCATCTATCTATCTATCTCTATCTATCTATCTATCTATCTATCTATCTATCTATCTATCTATCTATCTATCTATCTATCTAGCTATCCATCATCTATCTCTATATCTATCTATCCATCCATCCATCATCTATCTCTATATCTATCTATCTATCTATCTATCTATCTATCTATCTATCTATCCATCCATCCATCCATCCATCCATCCATCCATCCATCCATCCATCATCTCTCTCTCTCTCTCTCTCTCTCTCTCTCTCTCTCTCTCTCTCTCTCTCTCTCTATCTATCTATCTATCTATCTATCTATCTAATCTATCATCTATCCATCCATCCATCCATCCATCCATCCATCCATCCATCCATCTATCTATCTAAATGGCTATGTGTATATGTTCCAACATAATTCTGGAATGCCTCGAGCAATTTCAACCACACTCGGTAGCATCAAATGAAAAAAGAATGACACCATGGCTCAGTGGTTAGAGTGCAGTACTGCAGGCTACTTCTGCTGACTGCCGGCTGCCTGCAATGTGGCAGTTCAAATCTCACCAGGCTCAAGGTTGACTCAGGCTTCCATCTTTCCGAGGTGGGTAAAATGAGGACCCAGATTGTTGGGGGCAACAGGCTGACCCTGTAAACCGCTTAGAGGGGGCTGCAAAAGCACTGTGAAGTGGTATGTAAGTCTATTGCTAAAGGTGAAATTTTAGTTATGTTTACTGCAGATGGAAGTTAATTTAACTAGGGAAAAAATGTGCATGTGGTTCTATTGTATGGAGTTTCTCAGCCTTGGCAACCTGAAGATATGTGTTCAACTCCCAGAATTCCATGCTAGTTGTGGAATTCTGGGAGCTGAAGTCCACACGTCTTCAAGTTCCAAGGATGAGTAACTGCTGTAGGGGTATCAAACCCATAGAATCTCATTAGGAAAAAAAAAAAAACTAATGAATGTACTTTGGACAAAGGAAGCTGTTCATGCAACTGGTTTACTCATTATCCAAGCACCCAACCTTTGGCTTAGTGATGTTGTGTGAATGTAAGTCGTTCAGTAAGTGAACCATGAGTTATCTCCTTATCTCTGGGAACAAGGCAACCAACCCTGATTTTAAAAAAAAGTTTGCCTGATGGAACTAAAGGTTTAAAAGCAACGTGAGGATAGCAATGGTGGCGTGCATGGGTGATTATCTTAGGCAGAGGTGTGGAACGCTGGCCCCTTTATGACTTGTGGGCTTCAGCTGTCTGGCTCAGGAATTCTGGGAGTTGAAGTCCACAAGTCGTAAAGGGCCCATTGTTCCCCACCCCACCCCCTGGTCTAAAGATAGCATTTCTACCTGCTAATCTCTGCTCTTTCCTGTCTCCATTCTCCCATCTTCGGTTGTCACCTTATTTTGGTGATGGATCGAAGTGAGCTGGAGGCTGCCTTAACAGCAACAGGACAGAGAGTGAGCCTTCTTCCATTCCTTCGTACCTAGACAAAGTATTCCCAGCCTGATTTCTTCCTGTTAACCTGAAATGAAGAAGTAGAAGGGAGAAACCTCCGCAATTAAAAGATAGCCACCTTTCGATCAATGCCTTCTTCAACCGGAGCCCATCACAGGGGGACCTGGATGTTCACCCCCACCGACCCCTTCCTGTTAGATTTATGGCCTTCTCCCATCCCTACCCCTCTCTCTTTCCCCTTAGGGGTCTGGCCCATCCATTACAGTGTGTGGTGGCTGCTGGGCTCCCACTGAGCCAATTTTCATCCATCTTCTCCTGTCGTTTCTCTCTCTCCCTCCCTCCCCCCCCCCACCACCTCCCCGCTGGCTCCCAGCTTTTCTCACTCAGCTCCTGCTAATGCAGCCCCTGGCGTGTGGCCGATGCTGTTGTGCAGCTTTTAATTTACAAGGGCTCAGACCCAGAGGCCCTGCTGGCTTCAGGGTTTGTTATATGGATGGCTCGAAGGAGCTGGAGATGGAAAAAGGAAGGGTGGGCATTAGGCTGGGGCCAATCAATCGGAGGACACTTCTTCTCCTTGGTGGGGCTGACAGGCAATAAACGAACTTGCAAGAGAAAATGGAAGGAGGATCGGAGGAAGATTTGGCGATGAGTTTCGTGGCACGGGTGTGCGTGTGTCAATTTTGTCATTCTATGCCTCCCTAAGTTAAGGGGACGTGGTGGCTCGGTGGCTAAGACACTGATCTTGTCGATCAGAAAGGTGGGCAGTTTGAATCCCTAGTGCCACGTAACAGAGTGAGCTCCCGTTACTTGTCCCAGCTTCTGCCAACCTAGCCGTTTGAAAGCACGTAAAAATGCAAGTAGAAAAATAGAGACCACCTTTGGTGGGAAGGTAACAGCGTTCCGTGCGCCTTCGGCATTTAGTCATAGCAATAGCAATAGCAATAGCAGTAGACTTATATACCGCTTCATAGGCCTTTCAGGCCTCTCTAAGCGGTTTACAGAGAGTCAGCATATTGCCCCCAACAATCTGGGTCCTCATTTTACCCACCTCGGAAGGATGGAAGGCTGAGTCAACCCTGAGCCGGTGAGATTTGAACCACTGACCTGCTGATCTAGCAGTAGCCTGCAGTGCTGCATTTAACCACTGCGCCACCTTGGCTCTTAGTCATGCCGGCCACATGACCACGAAGACGTCTTCAGACAGCGCTGGTTCTTTGGCTTTGAAACAGAGATGTGCAGCACCCACTAGAGTCGGAAATGACTAGCACTTATGTGCGAGGGGAACCTTTACCTAAGTTAAGGAAACCATTAAAAAGCTGGGGAAAATAGTGATTCAGTTCATTCTGAGGCCACTTCGGGTGTCAGATTTAATCCCTTTTTCTTCCTAGCATTCTCCTTGCGCTTAGCCACGGTTAGTTGAATAAGCTACAAACTTGTGGAGTTCACACAGCGTATTAAGCCCAAGCCAAAGCAAGCATTTGAGTTGTGCAAAAACATTTCAAAATCTCCTGAGTGTGGTGGTAACTCGAGCTCAAAATGAAGGTTTAGCTTTTATCATTTTGGAAGGGTTTCTAAGGCCAAAGTGTCACTCTTAAACTCAAAACACTTCTAGGATGGCCAGCGAACCTACTTCATTCTTAACATTCTTGTTTCCCAACTTAGCAAGGTGTGTTTTCAGCTTCCACTCTTACAAAAGGCAGGATTTGGGAATAATTGAACGAAGGACAATGAAGCTAAAAGTTCGTTTTGGGAGTATCTCTCACTCACCTCCTTCGAGGTGAGGTTTCTGGTGTGCCTGGAGGCATCCCTTTGATCCAGATGGTTCCATCCATTAATTCTAAGTGGTCCTTCCAGGCTGTAAACTGAGTCACTCCACTTTGATGCCTTTGAGACTTCATTTGGCAGGCTGCTTTGTTTAGCTTTTTTTTTTTTTTAAATTAATTACTAATTACATTCGTTTGCCACCCAACTCCTTGTAATGTGATTCTGGGCAAGCTACAGCGTTAAAAAAAATGTAAGAGTACAAAAAAATGCGTGCAATAAAAGTAAAACACTCTAAAAATACAAATTATCGACTCTAAAAGAGCTGTGGTAGCGCTGTGGTTAGAACGTGGTATTGCAGGCTAACTCTGCCCAGTGCCAGGAGTTCAATCCTGACCGGTTCAAGCCTTCCATCTTCCCGAGGTTGATAAAATGAGGAGCCAGATTGTTGGGGGCGAGAGGCTGATTCTTTAAACCACCTAGAGAGGGCTGTAAAGCACTACGAAGCGGTATATAAATCTAAGCGCTGTTGCTATTGCTATAACTAAAAGATGGGATGACTTTATTTCTGCACCTGTCTTCTAACTTCAGAGAGGGCTCTTTCTAGCCCAGTGATGGCGAACTTATGACACGCGTGCTAAAGGTGGCACGCCATGAAATTTTGTGTGACACGCCAACATTCACCAACATCTGACACCGACTATTCTCGAAAGCACGTCCCATTCTCATGTGATTTTTCAGAGGATGTAGAGACTGTGTGAGAATTGGGTGTGCCCCAGTGGTGGGTTTCAAAAATTGTTCGAACCTACTCTGTGGGTGTGGCCTCCTTTGTGGGCGTGGCTTGCTGTCCATGTGACCGGATGGGAGTGGCTTGCCACCCATGTGACCGGATATGAAGATGCCGACGACACTTGTCAGAACCACCTTAAATTACCTCACACACAGCACTGGCATGCATAAGAATAGGATGTAAACTTGTTTTTTAAAAGGCATCTTTGGTTTGCCTTAAAACAAGTTCAACACACACAATGTTCTGATTGCACCACAAATTGTCATCCTTACCTTTCACAGAGGCACTGAGTTTTATAAATATGAGCATGATAGTGTAGAATAATCATATCCAAGGACCAGTGGTGGGTTTCAAAAAATTTTGGAACCTCTTCTGTAGGTGTGGCCTGCTTTCCGGGTCCACTGGTGGAACCTCTTCTAACCGGTTCGGTAGATTTGACGAACCGGTTCTAACGAATAGAGGCGAACTGGTAGGAACCCACCTCTGGTGTGCCCTCACATGGCTTCTCGACCCTCCAGAATTACGCACAAGGGCCATGTTCTTATGTGGCCTCTGGAGCCACTAAAAACCATATAGGACCCGGTTTAAGCACTGGTTTCAGTTGGTTTCTGGTCTGTCTGCAAAAGGAAGGGATTGTGCTTAGCAAGAGTTGTTATTCCACCTTTAAGGTGGCCTGTAATAGCGATGATGTATCAGATGAAGGACTATGGATCTGTGAGATGTTCTCGGTCAAGATAGAAAGAGTGCAGAGAAGAGCAACAAAAATGATTAGGGGATTGGAGGCTAAAACATGAAGAACAGTTGCAGGAACTGGGTATGTCTAGTTTGATGAAAAGATGGATTTGATGAAAAGGGGTGACATGATAGCTCCAATAACTCAGGGGCTGCCACTAAGAAGAGGGAGTCAAGCTATTCTCCAAAGCACATGAAGGCAGGACAAGAAGCAATGGATGGAAACTAATCAAGGAGAGAAGCAACCTAGAACTAAGGAGAAATTTCCTGACAGTCAGAACAATTAATCAGTGGAACAACTTGCCTCCAGAAGTTATGAATGTTCCAACACTGGAAGTTTTTAAGAAGATAGTTGGGCAACCATTTGTCTGAAGTGGTGTAGGGCTTCCTGCCTGAGCAGAGGCTGGACTAGAAGACCTCCAAGGTCCCTTCCAACTCTGTTATTCTATTCTAAGATGGATGTAAGTTGTTTTCAAGAGAACTGTCTACAACAAGTTCTCCAGTTCTTTTTCCTCTGGCCTTGTAATTTGTTACCAAGCAGAAGTCTTTCATGTCATCAAATGTGAAATGTTCAGAAGATACCTAAAGAATAATCTAATGCAGTGTTTTTTCCCCCAAACATAGTAACTTTAAACATGTAAACTTCAACTTCCAGAATTCCCCTGCCAGCATGATGGCTGGGGAATTCTGGGAATTGAAGTGCATATCTCTTAAAGTTGCCAAGTTTTAAAAAAACTTAGATCTAGTGCCCAGGGTAGGATTTCATTATTATAACATCCACTTACATTTGCTATGTACTGTAAGCATTTATGTCTGTTCTTCTACATAAAAGAAACCAATCAAATGTTATCTTGATGCATGAAGAGATGGGGGAGGGAAGTTCTTTGTGAGCTTATCTCTTAGGGGGGGAAAAATCATAGAGGAATAGAACCGAAATGGCAATTCTTGATATTACTTATTAAGAGATTCCAGCTTGCTTTTTCTAGCAAAATGCCATGGTGATGGGCCTGCCTTGTAAAAGTAAATTATTTAACGGAAGTTTAATTTATTTAAATGTATACAAATTTAAAACAGCTGTTGGCAAGCTTGGGGATTGAGTTTTAATATCAGTGCTCATGACTATATAATGTTCATTACAACTAATTAGAAGAGAAAGCTGAGGCTACAGAAATGAGGGTGGAAAGTGGTAGAAAAAGAAACCCCTTTTTTGTGTCTTTTTATTTTATTTTATTTTTGTCTGACCACTTCAATTGGATCCCCATGTTATGCTCAGCCTTAAACCAGCCTCATTCAGCCTAGGATCTTAAACCAGCCTCATTCAGCCTAGGAGCTTACAGAAAGGCAGTGTTTATCTTCCTTCGCTAGTTAAACTGAAGGTGGTAGTAAGGATTCTTAACGTAATTCTTATTTCAGTATAGGGAAAGAAGGAAAGGAAAGAAAGAAAGGAGGAGAGGAGAAGAAAGGAGAGGGGAAGGGAAGGGAAAGGACTATTATCATAGTCTCTTAAATATGATAATTGGGCCCGGGGATTAATAAATAGACGGGAAAATATTGCATGCGCAAATCCTAAAATCCTATTCATTTTCAAATCAGCACAGCCTACTATCGATAGCACATTACGCCCAGCTTTTCTCACAGCTTTGTGAAACTGGCCATTTTGAGGGAAACAAAGGGCAAGTTGATTATACTTAAACAAGATTTAAGGCCAACTTTTTTAGGCTTGGGACCACTTCTCCCTTCCAGGGAGCGCAACATCATGATACCAAATCCAGCCAGTTTTAAATAGGACCACACGGGCAGCAATATTTTGAAGCTGCCTTCCCAAGCTTAGTTCTTTTCGAGATAATGATGCCTGAATGTTGACGTTTGTACATGTTTTTTTTTTAAAAAAAACCTAGAGATTTGGCAAGAGCCAGCCAGGTTGTGTGGTTGATTATCCATTTTATAAATGTGTTATTTGTGTGAACCTGGAACAGGGAAGTTATCTCCCAGATTCTATAAGCAGTCTTTATGTTTTTTTGATGGCTCATGGAAGGACAAAGGTAATTGGGTGGGTGTCAGGGTAGGGAGTTGATGGACAAAGTGGAAGGAATCTAAGAAAATCTATGTGTTGATTTGCTTATTTATTTATTTATAATCACACAAATAGAACCTATTGCTCGAGGATAGTCACTTATTTAAATTGGTGTTGCTTGGATTTACGGGCTCGGACACAGATGGGGGAAGATGTTTTGATGCCTGCTGCAAAAACTCCATGGCTGTTAGGAAGTTATTTAAAAAGTAAATAACTGACCATTTGCTTGAATGAGGGGTGAAGGCAGGATTGGCTTTATATCATAATGGGGGGATGATTAATACAAGGGAGAACTGATCCATCCAACTGTGTGGCCGGACTATGAGGGCTTTGTCTAGCTTCCTATCCACCCAAAATTCTCCACTTAATTCCCATTTAATTGTGACATTATCTTTTTATAGGAGTCATTTCCCCTCTGCAAGGGCTACCATATCTGGGCAGCAAAAGTCAGAACGGCAATAGCACTAAGATTTATATACCTGTGCGTTTACAGCCCTCTCTAAGCGGTTTACACATGTCAGCATCTTGTTATCCGGGTCCTCATTTTACCGACCTCGGAAGGATGGAAGGCTGAGTCAACTTTGAGCTCTTTCAGGATCGAACTCCAGACAGTGGGCAGAGTTAGCCTGCAATATTGCATTCTGAGCACCGCGCCACACGGCTTTAAACGCTAGAGCAGGGGTGTCCAAACTTGGGGACTTTAAGACTTGTGGACTTCAACTCCCAGAATTCCCATGGCTGGGGAGTTCTGGGAGTTGAAGTCCACAAGTCTTAAAGTTCCCAAGTTTGGACACCCCTGCGCTAGAGTCAATGCAGGGCTACAAAGAACTCTTGGCTGCCCTCAGGTGGTCGTGAAGATTTTTGCAGCCCAGACAAGGTCGCCCCATCCCATTGCAATGATTGGTGTGTTTCCATTAATAGCAGAGAAAAGTATATTGACTGCTTACTTGTTCTTTCTGTTTCCAGCCCCTTTATTCCCCGTTCTATCTTCATCCCCTCGGCCTGTGCTTCTTGGGAATTCTGTTTCTCTCCCCATTCCATTCCCTTTACCTTCTGCTCAGGGCGAAATTATTATCATCTGGAGAAGGAATGCAACCGTCCTGGCATCAGGAAACCTGCGTCCTAATTTTACAGTGAAGGTAGATGGCAGCTTCCAGTCTCGGTTCAGCGTGGACCCCGTGAATGGCAACCTCAATATTTCTGACCTGAGGACCGTGGATTCCGGCATCTATTCAGTGGAGATCTTCCCCTTGGGGAGTGTTGCCCGCAAGGGAAACATCACTATTAGAGTTTACGGTGAGCTGGACCAAGTTTTAATGCCATTGCTGTGAAGCTGATTTCTTTGGTGCCGCTAATATCTCAAGCTCCTGATCTTGCTAGCTAGTCAACTCTTCTGATTCCTCTCTTTTTAATTTTTGCTCTGTCAAAAATTGGAAGCCAATAATTGTTAGGATTGAACTTCAGTCCCCAACAGTTGTGGGTTGGCACACCAATCGTCAGCAATTCGGGGAGCTGCAAGTCATATATTCTTCTCCCCAGCCCCGTGCCACAAACATGGTTAACAAAACACATTTCTGCGTCCACGTAGCATCACATGCTGCATACAAACGAATGCACCGATTAACATTAACAGAGTTGGAAGGGACCTTGTAGGTCATCTAGTCCAGCCCTTCACCCAAGCAGGAGACCTGATACCGTTTCTGACAGGTGGCAGTCCAGTCTCTTCTTGAAAGCCTCCAGTGATGAACCTCCCACCACACCTGAAGGCAACCTCTGTTCCGTTTGGTTGATTGCTCTCACTGTCAGGAAGTTCCTCCTTATTTCCAGGTGGAACCTCTCATTCACGGGATATCCCAGGCTCACAAACATGCAAGAGACTTCTGAAATCCCACAGCAATCACAAATGACCTGATCCCCATCTTAACTTTAATCTCCTTTCCTGTGGGGACACTCTTCCTAAGTTCTGGCCATCGTGGTTTGCTGCTTGCCTTAGTTGCATGAAGAAATGCAAGAAAATTCTTAACTTTCATATAAGCAGGTCACTTCATTAACTCGGGGGGCATTTTTTGAGAGACCTTGCCTTGTTGGTTTCCCCATCCCCCCCCTCCAAATGCAATGGATAGCTCATACCTGTGTGTTTCTTTAGAGAAGGTGGGCAACATCCATGTGGACCCGTCATCTGTCAAAGTGACAGAAGGAAGCGGTACAGTGACTTTCAACTGCTCTCCTGTCCATGGTTTTGTCTCCTGGACCAAGGATGGTCACCGTCTGGAGGATAATCCCCGATATTTGCGTTCATCTGGCTCCCTGAAAATTAGAGACCCTCAGCGGACAGATGCTGGTGTCTACACTTGTACCATCTCCAACCCCTTTGGCAATGCCACCAGTACTGCCAACCTTACTGTCTATTGTGAGTACACCCTTGCCATACCCAGTTTCACATGTTTTGTTTGATAAAGTTTTGTAGAATTGTAAAGTTAAACGGACCATTTAAGCCAGTGAATGTAATTCCTTGGCTGATGGCCCTGCTTGGGCAAATCTTATGAATGGGAGCCGAACCTCACGGTTGCACAAATTTACCGTTAAAAACTTTTTTTCCCAACGTTCCATTGGTACCCACCAGAGGTGGTATTCAGCCGGTTTGGACCGGTTTACCCAAACCAGTAGTGGAAATCGCAGGTGGGCCCACCCACTTGCCTCGGCTCTACGCCTTCCTATTTAGGCATGTTTTCAAGCCGCGTGCATGCATGCAAGCCACACGTGCGAGCAAAGCGCATGCACGGACTGCCGTGCGAATGCGCCGACGGGCTGACATTTGCGAACCGATAGAGAAGGTAAGTGAATACCCCCTCCATGGTACCCACCATGCAAAGGATTGAATGGAACAACTTTGTCTGTCCCTGAAGTTGGCATCTCCTTTCTCTGAATGTTTTGGGAAGAAGGAAGTTCCAACCAAAGCAGATATTCCAAGCCTGGCAATAAACTCTTTGTGTTTCACAGGGACAGAAGTTATGGTTGCTTTTCTATAGATAAATAGTTCTCCGTCAAATTAAGTAGCTCCATGCATCAATAAGGTCGTGGCCTGGGTGTAATGGTATGTGAGAATGACCTTGGGAGTGGAGGAAGAAGAGATTGCTGCCTAGGGAACGGTCAGATTAGAAGCAGCCCAATCCAAGGCTACATAGTAGGTGGGGCATTGGCTCAAAAGGGATCCTCCCTAGTTTCTCTGGGGCAAAGGAGATGGGAGGAAAAATTGTACTTTCAGACTTGCAAAGTTCCATTAGTGTAACCTTACCATAGAAGTGAAGAAGCTTCTCGGATAAGAAGCGAAACATCTTCCGGCAAAAACAAAGAAAATCCAATTGCCTTTAAAAAAAAAAAAAAAAAGCACCTTCTGGGAGACTTAAAATAGAATTCATAAAGTAGAATTCGGTCATTTGGTTGTTTTTCCTGTCTGATCAACACTGGGATGACCATTGCCGGAAAGATAAACCAGGGGTGGTATTCATCCGGTTCTGTACCGGTTCTGGCGAAATTTTGAGTTGTTTGGATAACCGGCAAATGTCACCTCTGGCTGGCCCTGCCCCCATCTATTCTCTGCCTCCCAAGTCCCAGCTGATCGGCTGGGTCTTCTTCTGTTGCCCTGCGCAGGAGAATGGAGCTGGAAAGCAGGTTAGTGGGATGGGAAGGACTGGGGATTTTGCAGTATCCTTCTGCTGCCACGCCCACCAAGCCACACCACGCCTACCGAGCCACGCCCGCAGAAGCGGTAGTAAATAATTTTGAATGCCACCACTGTCCAGGGCCCTGCAGATGAGCCCGACAGGTTGTATCTAAACCAACACAGGTTGCATGAATTACAGTTAACGTTCTTTTGCTTCCACCCAGATGGTCCCGAGACCCCAACAATTACCGTCTCGTCCTCTGAGCAAGATTCAAGCGCAGGGAGTTTTGTGCTGGTGAACAGCACTGTCAATCTCACATGTTTGGCACCTTCCAACCCGCCAGCAAAGATCTACTGGAACGTGGCCGACAATATGGACCTCGACGTCCCTTCCTCGCCTGTTCTGCAGCTCCAGAGAGTGCAGCTGAATCAGGGGGGCCTGTATTCCTGCCTGGCGATCAATCAGGAGACGAAGCTACGAATTCGTAACACCCGTCGTATCAACGTTGTCCGTTAGTTGACTTTGCCTTTATCTTTCTTCCCTGCTGTGGTTGGGGGAGTGGGGGGGTGGGTGTCTAGAAGACATGAGCACATGGGGGCCCGAAACATATTTCTGGAAAGCTTTGCAGATAGTCCTCTAGGTGCGACCATAATTGAGCCCTGAATTTCCATTGCTGAGCGAGACAGTTGTCAAATGAGCTTTGCGTCATTTCACGACCTTTCTTGTTACCGCTGTTAATTGAGTCACTGCAGTTGTTAGGTTCGTAACACAGCTGTTAAGTGAATCTGGATTCCCCCTTGGCTTTGCTTGTCACGAGGTCATGCATTCACTTAAAACCTGGCTGTTCCGACAGGCCTGGGGCTAAAGAACCGTTGCCCCTATCTCGAATGGTATGATTGTTGCGCTTTTAAATCATGTATTGTTTTGTGTTGTTGTCAAACTGTTTGTATCCCCCCCCTTCCCTTGTTTTGAGTTGTGAGCCGCCCTGAGTCCCCCTCGCGGGAAAAGGGCGGCATACAAATGAAATAAACAGTTAAACAGTTTTGGGAACCGATATCGAAGGTAAGTCAGTCCCACTAAGCTGTATATCGAAAAACCTACTGAAGGATGTCGTCATCTCTCCTTAGTCATCATCTAGTTACGATGACTAAGGAGGAAGTTTGCCTGGAGTCAAAGAAACGAGATACAATTGTTTACTTTCCTCTCTCTGCCATCTTTATACCACTTATAAACTTATCTTATATACCACTTACAGCCCTCCCTAAGCAGTTTGCAGAGTCAGTTTTATTGCCCCCAACAATCTGGCTCCTTATTTTACCCCCCCTCGGAAGGATGGAAGGCTGAATCAACCTTGAGCCTGGTGAGATTCGAACTGCCAAATTGCAGGCAGCCGGCAGTCAGCAGAAGTAGCCTGTAGTACTGCACCACTGCGCCACCACGGCAAAGACCCATGGAAATGAAGCCCAGCGTTGCGAGCTGGGTTGATCCAAATTCATAGCGACTGTTTCCATGGATTTTTCTCCCTCTTCTGATCCAGCTGAGCTGCACTATATACTGCTGCCATTGGAACAGAAAAAAATATCCCAGAACTCAGAATGACACTCCTATAAATCACCACCTTGAAATGGGTTCTGAGTTGGGGTGATTGCGGATGAGCTTTGGGAACATAAATGCGGCACGTTGTTAAGAATAATGTCCCTGCACTTTTCTGAGAGATGTTGAGTTGGTTGGACTGGTAGGAAAGATTGGAAATGCTGACTGCGAGTAACAGTGAGTTCTGGGAAGAAGAAAGTTAAGTGGCAATTGAGTTACGGGAACGAAAGTGTGAGTTTCGAGAAATGAACCAGTTTAGCTGTTCATCTCAATCTGCACTTGAGATTGTGAAGAATTCCAGATCAACTGCCTTCCGTGGTCCTTCTTGGTTAACTCAGGTTTTGCCTCTCGCTCTGTCTTCCATCTTTAAACACAGTGGTGGGATTCAGCCGGTTCGCACCTATTCGGGAGAACCGGTTGTTATCTTTCTAAGCAGTTCAGAGAACCAGTTGTTGGAAGAAATCTTTTGTTTTTCCCCACTTTACAGGGCTAATCCTGTAAGGAAGACAGGAAGGAAACATTCTGATGTTGTTTCTAGCCTAATCTTTACTGCCCTCCTTTCAGAAACTGCCTCTCCGGTTAACCCTCATGACATTGTAACAGTTAAGGTGAAGCGCCCATCGACGTGAGTGGCGTTGAGTTGACCGCGCCCACCCAGTCACATGGCCATCGAGCCACGCCTACCCAGCTGGTCATTAGGGCAGAGAACTGCTTGTTAAATTATTTAAATCCCACCACTGTTTGAACACCACAACCTTCACTCCAACCCATGGAACCAAATATAGGTTGTCTGACATGCAGAGTCCTAATAAAACCTGCCCCTCTAATCAATTCTTGGAACTGGTTTTTAAAAGTAAGGCATGTGGTGGTCCATGGAAAGGAAGAGAGATGGAGAACATCAAGAGAAAAATAGCTCATAGGACAGGTTGTTTGCCCTAGATGCATGTATCTGCCCATGTATACATGTCATGAGTCAGGATATGTCGTGGTTATGTTTTTGGTTGTTTTAAGGGGAAGTGGAAATTCCCCACCTTCTACCTCCCTCCCCGGCCCCCCATAATATAATATTCTGGCTGAAGTAAGGAAGTGCAGAGCAATGGTGGGTTTCAAAAATTGTTTGAACCTACTCTGTGGGTGTGGCCTCCTTTGTGGGAGTGGCTTGCCGCCCATGTGACCGGATGGGAGTGGCTTGCCGCCCATGTGACCAGATATGAAGATGCCGACGACACTTGTCAGAACCATCTTAAATTACCTCACACACAGCACTGGGATGCATAAGAATATGATGTAAACTTGTTTTTTAAAAGGCATCTTTGGTTTGCGTTAAAACAACTTCAACGCACGCAACGTTCTGATTGCACCACAAACGCAGTAGTCATCCTTACCTTCCACAGAGGCACTGAGTTTTATAAATAGGAGCAGGATAGTGTAGAATAATCATATCCAAGGACCAGTGGTGGGTTTCAAACAATTTTGGAACCTCTTCTGTAGGTGGGGCCTGCTTTCCGGGTCCACTGGTGGAACCTCTTCTAACCCGTTCGGTAGATTTGACGAACCGGTTCTACCGAATAGGTGCAAACTGGTAGGAACCCACCTCTTGTGCAGAGGGAACCATTCATTGGCTTCTTTAGTCGCTAAAACGTTTTCCCCACTTCTGGAAGATTAAAGAAAATGGAGGGTCATTCTGCTATTTTTCCCCTTGGGGTATCGTAGGTAGAGAAGATTCTCAAAATACATTTCATTTATTATATTTATATGCCGCCCTTTTCCCCCGAAGGGGACTACAGCGAGGAGAAGCTACCTGGAAGGCATCCTCCTTGCTCAATAATCTAAGATTATTCCCACGATCATCTGCAAATCAAATGTGTGGTGTGTTTTTTTTTCTTCCATTATATACACAGTGATTTTAAACACCCTCCCCAACCCTCTTGGGCCTGCCTTCCGCAATCCAACTTACGGAAGGCTGCTTTATAGGGAAAGCTTACAGCAGGTTAGGCAGCAGCCCCCCAAATATTTTATAGCGAGAGTTCATCCTGCCGGCATTTTGGAAAAATTAAGCGGTCTTCCTAAGAATTGCTCAACGCAAGGGGTGGGCTGTTGGGAGTTCGCAGGGGTTCGGGAGAACCTCTAGCTAAGATTCTATGCGGTTTGAAGAACCCCCAAATCCCATTCCTGGATCGCCCACCCCTCCCAGGAGTCCCCACGCAGTCCGTTTTGGATGCAGGGAAGTGCAGGTCGCACAAGGAGACTTGGGAAGAGCAAAAAGTAGGCCTACCGGAAGTTTAGGAAGGCCGGAAACAGGTCTCCGGAGCCTGGGGAGGCCATTTTCGCCCTCTCGGAGGCTCGAGGAGAGTCTCCAGGGCCCAGGGAGGGCAAAAACGCCCCCCTCCCCCTGCTGTGGTGCAGGAGGTCGACTAGTCCACACCCACTATGACCACACACACCCAGCAACCGGGCAGAGAACCCCTTGCTAAAAGTTGCGCCAGCCCCTTTTCCCTCAGTCACTCCACACCTGGTGGTCAACATGACAGAAATGGTTCATACAAGTATATCAAGCTCTAGCATTTTGCCTACATGGTTTGCCTCGTTTCCCCCCCAATGCTATTCTGAGTCCAAATAAGTGCACGAATGAATACTCATCCCCTTCTCTCTCTCTCTCTCTCTCTCTTTTTTGTTTTGTTACTCCTCTCCAGAAGCTCCTTGGGGATCCCCTCTTTGTTCCATGACATCAGTGCAAAATGATTCCGCCTTACTTTTCACCTGCTCCTGGACCGGAGGGTCGCCTGCTCCTATTCTCACTTTCCAGGGACTCCCTGTGAGCAAGACGGAAATCGGTGCCTCTAAATTGCAGAGCTTGCTGGTCCCCCCTTTCCCTGCTGGGATCAGTGGCACCAAAGTTACTTGTTTGGGTCGCCATATAACTGGGCAAGCCAACTGCACCTTGCTTCCAGGTGAGCTGAAGAAAACAGCTGATCTGATGTGTCCTGTCTAAAAAGGGCAGGTGAGGGGATTGGGATGATGGGTTAGCAAAGGTGCTTAATTAATGATTATTTCACCCAGTTGAACCTCACCAATGTGAGGTTGGATACGAACCCTCCTAATCCTTTCATAAGGGCCTGAAGACCTGATTCTGCCAGCTGGCCAGGCCCCAATGGGGGAACAATACAGTGGAGATGGTTGATCAAATTACGACAGATGCCACCTTCCCCCATTCCACCCCTGGCCTCCTCACATGTCCTTTAATTTTAATTTTTAATCCTTGGTTTTAATTTAGCACTAGCACCTAGACTTACATACCGCTTTACGGTGCTTTTACAGCCCTCTCTAAGCAGTTTATAGAGTCAGCATATTGTCCCCAACAATCTGGGTCCTCATTTTAGCCCCCTTGGAAGGATGGAAGGCTGAGTCGACCTGGAACCTGGTGAGATTTGAACTGCCGAACTGCAGCTAACAGTCAGCTGAAGTAGCCAACAGTACTGCACTCTAACCACTGCGCCACCTTGGCTCTTTATTTCTTCAAGTTTTAATGTATTTTTTTATGATTGTAAAGCCACCCACAATCTTATCACATAAGGTAAGATGGACAGCCAACATAGCAACAGCAATAGCACTTAGACTTGTGTACCGCTTTACAGTGCCTTACAGCCCTCTCTAAGCGGTTTACAGAGTCAGCCTATTGCCCCCAACAATCTGGCTCCTCATTTTTACCCACCTCGGAAGGATGGAAGGCTGAGTTAACTTTGAGCTGGTTAGGATCGAACTGCTGGCAGTCAGCAGAATTAGCCTGCAAAACTGCATTCTAATCACTGAGCCACCATGGATGGATGGATGGGGATAGATAGATAGATAGATAGATAGATAGATAGATAGATAGATAGATAGATAGATAGATAGATAGATAGATAGATAGATATAGATGATAGATAGAAAGAAAGATAGATAGATAGATGATAGATAGATAGATAGATAGATAGATAGATAGATAGATAGATAGATAGATAGATAGATAGATAGATGATAGATAGATAGATAGATATAGAGATAGATAGAGATAGATGATAGATGATAGATAGATAGATAGATAGATAGATAGATAGATAGATAGATAGATAGATAGATAGATGATAGATAGATAGATAGACAGTCAGACAGACAGACAGACAGACAGAAAGACAGAAAGAAAGAAAGAAAGAAAGAAAGAAAGAAAGAAACAGGGAGGTAAATAAATAAAAAATAAGTGAGCCCCTGATCTGAGGAAAATGGAGGTTATTATGAAGTTATGAAATAATTAGTTCTTCATCCTGATTTAATTCAAAAAGTTGCAGTTCTGAAGATCAGTGGGACTAATTCCCTTATTTGTTGGCCTGGAAAACCTTGGAAGAAAATAAAAACAAAAGAGGCAAGGGCAATCGTAAAATAGAAAAATCCTTGAAATGAACCATTCCATAGAACAAAACAAGCATTCCATTCAGTGGTGGGATTCAAAATTGTTCACTACTGGTTCTGTGGGTGTCGCTTGGTGGGCGTGGCATGGCTTGGTGGGCGTGGCAGGAGAAGGATACTGTAAAATCTCCATTCCCTCCCTATCAGCTGGGACTCGGGTGGCAGAGAATAGATGAGGGCGGGGCCAGCCAGAGGTAGTATTTACTGGTTCCCCGAACTACTCAAAATTTCCCCTAAGAGTTCTCCAGAACTGGTCAGAACCTGCTGAATACCAACTCTGATCCCATTCCTGGTCTTCAGATCTGAGCTGGCCTGCTAGGTGCTGATGCTCTGTTTAACTCACAGCGGTCCCAATTCTGACTTTGTTTCTCATCTGTGTCTTCCTCTTCCCCTTCTCCAGAAGCCCCCTCAGGGGTTACATTGTCATTCCAGGCATCCAGTGACCCCAGAGGACTGGTGACTATGCAGCTGCGTTGCCAAGGCACCTTCAATCCTGTGGAAATTGAATGGTTTAAAGATAAGCAGTCCCTGATTCCTGCCGGAAGCCATTACCAGCTCAGTCCTGATAAAATGCATCTCACCATCTGGAATTTCACTGCTCCCCAGGATCTGGGAGATTACAGCACCATCTGCTCCAATCCACTGGGATCACGGGGATCTAACCTCACTATTATTGGTGAGCTATCCCCATGCAAGGAGAGACAATGCTAGACAAGTTATATTAGAACAGGTTGTGTTTGAATTTCTGTTTCCAAGCGAAGGCAGTTGTTAAGCGAATCGCATCAGATTTTGCAACCATTGTGGGGTTTTTTTTTGCCTCAGTTGTTAAGCAAATCACTTCTGTTGTTAAGGGACTCATTCAGACATCTCCCATTAAGATTGTATTTGTCAGAAGATGGCTGGGAAAGTTACAAACAGTGATTGCACGACCCCAGGGAATGCTGAAACTGTCATAAGTACACCCAGTTGCCAATTTTGATCACGTGACCAGGGGGTTGCTATGATAGTCATAAGCGCGAGGAGCAGTCATCACTTTTTTCCAGTGATGTTGTAACTTTGAACGGTTGCTAAATTAAGTTTACTTGCACTTATTCGGAACATCAGTTTAGTTGATGTCAAACTGTAGGTCCTCTCTTTCTCATCAAATATCTGGTTCTTGGATAAGACCACAGTCTTAAACTCTCTGCTCTCTACTGTAAACCAGATTAACCCTGTAAACAGGATTACAGGCTGGGGTGGGTTCCTGCCAGTTCTAACCTCTTCTTTAGAAGAGGTTCCACAAATCTACAGTGCCGTTTAGAACCAGTTCCAGTTCCCTCCCCCCACTCGTCCGGACATCATCAAGATGAAGAGCGAGAGGAGGAATTCTGGGAGTTGAAGTCCACAGGTCTTAAAGCTGTCGAGTGTGAACACCCCTGGGGTTTTATTTTTCTAAAGGGTTAGGGGTGCAAGGGTCTTGTAACTTGACAGCTTTAAGACTTGCGTGCTTCAAATGCCAGAGTTTCTAAGACAACATTTTGGTTGCTAAGCAAGAGCGTTGTTAAGTGAGTTTCACCACATTTTACAAGTTGGCCACGCCCACCCAGTCACATGGCTGGCAAGCCACTTCCACCTGGTCACATGGCTGGCAAGCCACTCCCACTCGGTCACATGACTGCCAAGCCACTCCCACAAAGGCCACACCTACAGAAGAGGTTCTAAAAATTTTTGAAACCCACGACTGATTACGGGGTAGGAAGGGGTACTTTTAAAAAAAGAAAAGCCATAGCCATAATGTTTAATTCTTGAGACACGTCTAAAATTAGAAGGTGTATCTGTGTGTAATGAGAGAGAGTACGAATTAAGAAATAAGGTTGCCAATTAGGAGTCTTCTTCAGTCTTCTCGTTGTTGGGAAGCTCAGCACGGAGCAGAAGGAGGGTGTCCTCACAATTCACTTGCAAACTGAGCAGAGCTGAGAACTAGAGATAGGTGTAAACTTATCTAATGAGAACTTGAGCTTGGATCTCTCTGATTCCAACACATTCACTAGTATGTTATTAATTAATACGTTTATAAACTGTCACACTGGATGTCAGTCCTTCCCAGGTAAACCAGGCAGGAAATGTAAGTTAATTCTATTTTACTATAAAGCTGCATTAACAGAATCTTGCAATTCTGAAAGTACAGTTCTCCCAACATCACCCTTGCAGTCCAGTAATTTAAGGGGTGTGTGTGTGTCCTTCCTAAGCTCTTGCTCCTTCCGCTATGCAGCTGTGGGCTGTGCTGCTTCTTATCCAACTGTTCCAGGTGTCAGCAACCTGTGGCTCTGAGCCACATGTGGCTCTTTCGTTCCTCTGCTGCAGCTCCCTGTCGCTGGTCAGTTCCACAGTTGATAGGGCTTTCGGTTAGGACAGGTAGAGGAAAAAGGACGCCGCGCTAGGAGGAGACTCTATGGTGGGGGAACCAGACTTTCGGTCGGCTTCAGAATTGAATGGGGGGCTTCCGGTTAGGACCTTGTGGCTCTTTAAGGTTGCTGACCCTTGGACTGTTCCCTTGGCAAAATTTCTTCTTCCTTCTCCCAAGGTCATTCCCGCGTGCCATTACATCATGCTCTCGCCATGCGTTTGTAAGCCATCACACCATAGGTTTTAACTTGGGGAGGGTCTGATTGCTTGCATTTCATATCTATGTAAAAACAAACAAATGGGGAGTTTGCTTCTCTTGGCAGGCCCCTCGATCTCTGACTGGACTTTGTCAAGTGGACCCCATCCAGGCACTGCCACTCTGACTTGGACGGTCCCGAATGGGTCAGTGGTGACCAGTTTTGTGATTCAGATGCGAGGTCCGAAACAACACCGTTCTGCTGAGGAATGGAGTACAGTGGAAGTACTAGGAGCTGCCAACCGCTCCACAACTGTTGTAGGACTGCAGCCCCAAACAACTTATGCTTTCCGGATAGTGCCTCATCTGGGATCCCAAGCTGGGAACGCCACTCAGATTCACACCCTCCACCCAGGTAGGTGCTCAGATTTAGTAGCCGCAGGGTTTGCAGGTGGTTTCGGGAATATATTACCAAACCACAATATGAAGATACTATCCTATCTTCACACATGCAAACCAACAACAATGACTTGGATTAACAAAAACAAAAGAATCTGTTGGAAGCTCTTATGCCTTAAAACTTCAAAAGCTGATAATATTTAAGAAGAACAACTTGTCTTTTGGGGAGAGACTGTCAGGGTTCCAAGGATGATCCCAGGTTGTATGTATGTATGTATGTATGTATGTATGTATGTATGTATGTATGTATGTATCTCTCTCTCTCTCTATCTATCTATCTATCTATCTATCTATCTATCTATCTATCTATCTATCTATCTATATCTATATCTTTATATCTATATCTATATCTATCGTTATCTCTATCTATCTGTCTCTATCTATCTATCTATCTATCATCTATCTCTATCTCTTTCTCTCTCCCTCTCCCCCTCTCTCTCTGTATGTACACACACACACACACACACACACACACACACACACACACACACACACACACACACACACACACACACACATATATATATATATATATATATATATATATATATATATATATATATATATATATATAGTTGTATTTGTGCTGATAAATAAATAAAGGGAGACTAGTATAGATCTATTTCAAGCTATTTAGCTCTCATCAGCTAGCCATACCCTTACTGGGATTTGAACCTGGGCTATATTACATACTAGGCAGACATCTTAGCTATTAGGCCACAGGCTCTTATCCATTATCAGCGAAGCCAGGGTGAAAGGTATCTATTAGATTTTTACAACCCCCGGTATGCCCAAATATGGGAGGAAGATCATTATTTCCATTCTCTGTCCTTCGGCTCGTCACAAGAGACCATCCAGACAGAACCCAATATTTTTTTACTGTTGCCTTTTTGTTACATTTGTTATATTTGTGCTGATAAATAAATAAAGGGAGACTAGTATAGATCTATTTCAAGCTATTTAGCTCTCATCAGCTAGCCATACCCTTGCTGGTTCGATACCTTTCACCCTGGCTTCGCTGATAATGGATAAGAGCCTGTGGCCTAATGGCTAAGATGTCTGCCTAGTAGGTAATATAGCCCAGGTTCAAATCCCAGTAAGGGTATGGCTAGCTGATGAGAGCTAAATAGCTTGAAATAGATCTATACTAGTCTCCCTTTATTTATTTATCAGCACAAATACAACATTATAATGTATAATAAGATATATTTCTCAATGTGATGTGATGTGATATAATGTATAATAAGATATATTTCTCAATGTGATGACATCACTGAGAGCAATGGCAATTTCAGTTTTGTGGTCACATTAGTAAACTCAGCAAACTCTGATAAGTATTGAACAAATCCGCAGCTTTGATTCATTATGATGTTGTTAAAATCCAATAAAGCCAATTCAGTATAAGGACAATGCTTGCTGTGTACTTTAAACTCTTTTACAGTAATCATCAAATTACGATTGAAGGAGCTCTGTATTTCTCCATGCTGCCAAAAAATCTTTAGGAAAAAATAACTTACCGGGATTCTGACCTCTTATGAAACTAGCTATAGATTTAAAAGCTCAGAATCTAACTTCACTTTTAGCATGAAATTTGGGGATAGAACAATGTCCCAAGTCATCTGATAAAAAGAAGCAAATAGTGGAACAAACCTCCTGTCTTAAACCACCCACCCAAATCTGGCTATTTCTACTTTTAACAGATTGCAGAGTGTTTGGAAAATCTAGCACAGTGTTTCTTTAATCTGCGTAATTTTAAGACATGTGGACTTCAACTCCCAGAATTCCCCAGCCAACATGCTGAGCAGGGAATTCTGGGTGTTGAAGACCAGACAGCTTAAAATTGCTGAGATTGAGTATGTATCCTAAACACTGATTTAGGATTTTGAGGAAGCATTACATGGACGGATCGCTGGATCTGAAATATTTCTGAGTCGACTGATTCTTGGAACGGTGGCTCTAACTAGTTCCACATTGGAGTTCAAAATTTAAAAAGGAAGCATGAATTGAGTTGGATTCAATCTTGCACGATGAATATGAAATTTAGAAGCTCTTACCAAATAACAAAGCTTAGAACTCCGCATGAGCTCAAATCTGGGTCCTCTCGCTTCCTCTACTTTTCAGATTCATACCTGAGTGGCGGGGCCATTGCTGGGATTGTGATTGGCTGCATTTTTGGGATGCTCCTGATCGTTGCGCTCCTCTTCTTGGTGATCTGGCTGGTCTGCTTTCGGAGAGGTGAGTGGGGCAGGAGGAGGCCAGTCAGAAATAAAGTTGAATTCACTGATAATCTGAGCTCAATCAGTCAGGAAACCATTGGCCATTTATCGTCTCTTCTATGTCAGGGGTGTCAAACTCGATTTTATTGAGAGCCACATCACGGTTGCGTTTGACCTTGGGGGTGGAGTAACAAGGGGGCATGGCTGGGGTGGTGTGCCAGGGGGTGGAATAGCAAGGGAGCATGGCCGGGGTGGGTGTGTCCAGGGTGGGCGTGGCCACCTTGACATCACTCTGTGCTGCTGTGTTGCAATATTTTCAGGGGGAGGCTTATTTTTGGGGAAGGGCTTATTTTAGTGCATATGCTCAAAAGCCCGATTGGGCTTATTATCCGGGGAGGTCTTATTTTCAGGGAAACAGGGTAAGTCAAGCGTTCTAATTCCCAGTGCCCAAAATACTGAGAATGTTGAATGAGGAAACAACTTGTTCTCACGGCCAAGTCAAAGCGATGTTTTGTCTGCCTTTACCCCTTGCAGCAAAGAAGAAAGCTCCACCCACGCCACCAGAGAACCAGCACCACTATCTGTCACGCCAGGTGAGCCCAAAAGCGATGGGAGCATAATGAGAGACTGGGAGCAATCTGATAAAAACGGCAGATTGTTGCTCTGTGAAACTCACTGGGAAATGCCCATTTATAACGGCTCAGTCTTCTCGGCAGAAAGGGGTTGTCGATCAAAGCAGTCAAGTAGAATTGACTCTCTAAGCACAGAGATTGTAGGGAATGTTTGTTTGCCCGGGAAAGAAAGGGGAAAGAACTTCTTGTGCAGGTAGTCCTCGAATTACGTCTGTAGTAGAGACTTCCGGTGGCACCGTAGGCGTTGAAGGACGCTCCTGTGGGAACGCCAGCCCCGTGATTGCGTCTAAGCTGCTAGAACAGCGTAAATCAGCTGTCTAGCAGCTTGAAAACTCTCCCCTCGGGAAAAGAGTGGGAGGTGAGCAGCCGGGCAAGGGTAGAGCTCCCCTAGACCCCCAGGAGCAATTCTGGGGCTCGAAGGGTGAGAGCCCCCCAGCAGCCCGACAGAGCTCCGCATCCGGGACGCTTCTGCTGTAGCAGAACAAAACGTCGCGACCATCCCTGCAATCAAGGTTTTAATTTACACTTGAATAAGAAGCAGGCAGAGCAAAGACAGGAGTGATTATAATTGTGAATTACGTCTGTAGTTGAGCCACAGTTTCAGTTGTTGTGACAGTCATGAACTGGCTCATCCTGTGACCAACTTAATCATATTACCCCCCCCCCCTTTTTTTGCCACGGTTATTAAGGGATAGGATAGAATAACAGAGTTGAAAGTCCAACCCCCTGCTTAGGCAGGAAACCCTACACCATTCGGCCTCCTCCGAATTCCATCTTCCACCCAGTGCAGTCTGGCAACTACCCAGAGGAGAGCCTTCTCGGTGGCTGCTCCGACCCTTTGGAACGAACTCCCCATGGCGATTCGGACCCCCACCACCCTCCAGTCCTTCCGCGCCGCTTTAAAGATCTGGCTGTCCCGGCTGGCCTGGGGTTAAGACTCTAACCCCACCCGAATTGTGTGACTGTTGTGCTCTCTTTTTAACATGTTGTATTGTCTACTGTTTGTCTTCCCCACCCTTTTGAATTGTGAGCCGCCCTGAGTCCCCCCAGGGAAAAGGGCGGCATACAAATAAAGGAAAATCAAATCAAATCAAATTTCAGACAAATGGTTGTCCAATCTCTTCTTTAAAACCTCCAGTGTTGAAGCCCCCACAACCTCTGGGGACAAGTTGTTCCACTGATAAACATTCTCACTCTCAGGAAATTTCTCCTTAGTTCTAGTTCTAGTTCTGCTTCTCTCTTTGATTAGTTTCCACCCATTGCAAGTCAATCCAACCTTCTAGGTGCAGAGTGACTTGGGTACATTGATATTAAAAGTCTCTTGATGCCTGTCCCCGTGTTTTTTTTTCAACCTGGCTTTAGTTCCCAAATGGGAGGAAAGTTGAGCCAAGAGACTCTTGGGATAATCCTCGATGGTCATCAGGAGAGTCAGACATCTATGCCATCACCTATGAGGAACATCTACACAGATATCTCAGCACAACCATCTTGGTAGGTCCTATAATAAATATCTTGCTATGGATAATAGCTACTGCATTTCCCCGAAAATACGACCTACTCAGAAAGTAAGTCCTAGCTTGATTTTTACCCATGCACCCAACATAAGCCCTACCCCCCCAAAAGAAGCCCTAATTAAGACCCCACCCACCCCAGAGCAGTGGTGAAATCTAAATTTTCGGCCACCGGTTCTGTGAGTGTGGCTTGGTGTGTGGGGGGGTTCTGTGGGTGTGGCTTGGTGTGGGGGGGGGTTCTGTGGGTGTGGCTTGGTGTGGGCGGGTCATGTGATTGGTTGGGCATGGCCAACTTTTTTTTCACATTTTAAAGTATTTTTTTCCCCGCCGGTTCGGGTGAATAGGCAGGAAAAAAAATGCTTTAAAAAGTGGAAGAAAAGCTTCCGTTGATCGCGTGGATCAGCTGTGAGCCACACGATCATCGGAAGCTTTTTTTTTTTACTACCAGTTCGCAGAACTAGGGACAATTGTTTCTACCGGTTCCGCCGAACCAGGCTAAACCGGGAGGATTTCACCCCTGCTCCAGGGTGCATGGGTAAAAATTAAGCTAGTGTGAGGATGGGGAGTATGGAGCTACTTACTTTCGGATAGTTGCAGCCAGGCCCTGCACACCTTGGCCCATTTCTTCTGCCGGCAAGGCTTTCCCAAAAGCCTCTGTAGCCAATAAGAGCTCTCCGGATCAATCCAGAGCTCTGTTATCGGCTGCAGAGGCCTTCAGGAAAGTCTTGCTGGCTGCAGAAGAAATGAGCCAAGGTGTGCGAGGTGAGGCTGCAATTATCCAAAGCCGAAGAAGTTCCCGAAAGCCTCTTACAGCGAAAAGGAAGCCGGGAGAGACTCACGCAAGTGAGGTGAGTCAGTGGACAACAACCCTCCCCGAAAATAAGACCTGGTGCCTTTTTTGGTGGCAGAAAAAAAAGAGGGTCTTATTTTCGGAGAAACACAGTAGATGTGGTTGCAAGAAGATCATTTCCTATTCAGAGTCTCTGGTGTCCTGCCAGGCTCTCTGACCAACATAGACTTTAATGGGGAATTTCCCTTCCATTTTATTCTCCAAATACTATTCCCCTATTTCTCATTTATTCTGTAGGCAAATTAATTTCAAACACTCTCCTAAACGGAGAAACCAAGCGCTGCATACCAAGGGTTGGTATAACAATATCTTCTGATTTTTTTTTCCCTGGGAGATAGATTTTGATATCATGCCTGGTAAAGAGGACGGGGTTTTTGCACAGTAGTGAAATTCATTTTTTTTTAAAATTACTGGGCCTGGCTTGGTGGGCGTGGCAGGAAAAGGATACTGCAAAATCCCCATTCCCTCCCCACTCTGGAGCCAGCCAGAGGTGATATTTACCAGTTCTCTGAACTACACAAATTTTCCGCTACCGGGTCTCCATAACTGGTCAGAACCTTCTGAATTTCACCCCTGCTTTTGCAGTGCCCCACTATTGCCTTAAATGGATTGCTGTTGGAGCTGATGTAGTTTCAAATGCGATGGGTCCTTTGTGCTGCTTTACCCTTCCATCATTACTCACACACTACCTCTTTTCCTTTCTTTCTTTCTTTCTTTCTTTCTTTCTTTCTTTCTTTCTTTCTTTCTTTCTTTCTTTCTTTCTTTCTTTTCTGTTCTCTCTTTCCCCCATGCCACCTCTGAACAACAAGCCTGCCTTTTAACTTCAACTGGTTTTGCCTTGGTTCACTGAGCCAATTACAAAATCTGAGGGCCTGGCATGACTCCGCTAAGGATTTTAAAAAAACCTTTCTGAGAAATATTGCAACTTTTACAAAAAACAATTTCAGCTCCCCATAAAATTACTCTTTTTTTTTTCCTGAGTAAAACGGACCTTGCCTCTAAGCTTGTATCAATACTTGGGTGCTCTCGGGTTTTGGTTGGTAATCACACAGTGGTCCCCTCTCCACAGAGATAGCCTTCCTCCACCTCTTTTCCCGAATGAAGTCCAAATTGTTGAGAGAAGAAGTCTGGTTTCTGTCTCCATTCCAAACAGTTTTCTAATGACACTGTTGTTTCTCTTTTCCCCGGTTCTAAGCAGCCTATCGGTATCAGGGAAGGCACTTCCTCTACTCCAACTGGGCGACCTGGCGCCAGGACTGTGCGGAATGCTACTCAAGTCTGAAATGGTGAAGAACACACCTGTTTTGACCGAGGCTTCCCAAGAGCATGAAGGAAACTCCTTGTCCCCACAAAAAACCCTTTTATTCATTGACTGTGAATTCTGCTTGTTCACATCCAGCAAAGTCTTTCAAGGGAGGATTTACAGTCACAGACCTTATCTGGCTTGGAGAGCTGCCAGGCCGATATCTGCAAAACTTGGCCAGGAGTCTCAGAGAGTCGCGAACCAATGAAGAGAACTAATTGTCTCCTGCAAACTCCATTCCCCCTTCGCTCCTCTTTTATTTCCTCTGTGAGAGGCCATTCATCATCCACTTGTGGCCTTACTCCCAAGTCTATCCCTGTTCTTTAACTGTTTCCTTCGTCTGGCAACTCTGCGCATGCGCACACTGGGAACGGGCTCCAGCTGTTCTTCTGCCTCACTGGTGTCTGACTCTGAAGGCAGCTGATAACTGGCATACAGCCCTGGCCCCCTCTCTGTCTCTGACACAGCCCCGATCAGAGCCTTCCCCAGACTCCAGGACTGGCCCGTGTTCCTCCCCAACCTCCTCACTGTCTGAATCTGCTGCCAGCTCTGATGGCTGCTGGAGGGCCACAACAACACCCAGCCTTAATCTGGGTGAAGGGACTTGTGAAGATGACACTCAGTTGGTTATGGAATGGAAGTTGAAATGGAGCTTGTGAAAAATCACACCCAGCCGTTTATAGCCATTAAAATGAAACTTGTGAAGATCACACCCAGGCGGTTATGGTCACTAAAATGGAATTTGTGAAGATGACACCCAACTGGTTATAGTCACTGAAATGGAACTTGTGTGAAGACGATACCCAGGCGGTTAGATAGTCATTGAAATGGGATGCTGAGATCCTGAAATGGATTTTGTGCCTTCTTCTCTCAGCTTCCTTAGAAACCGACAGATGGATCCCCTCAGTATGAGATGTGAACTTCAACACTCTTGGCTGGAAATCTCACGCGCCTAGGTAAGAACCAGCAACCTTAGTCCTCTAAGAAGCATCTGTTTTGCCTCCTCAAAATTTAGACAATTATGTTTGGGATACTGAGATTTCCGATTGGAGTTTTTGGAACAGAGCAGAGCACACTGCAACCTGATTGGCTGGCCTCCGGTAAGAGTTCTAGAGAGCTGCTGAATGGAGGGTATATTAGAATCCCTAAAGTTTGCTTTGCGGCCAAGGACAACAGACAATGCAAACGACACCGTAGATCTTACAGCCAGGGAAGTGCTTGGATACGGTGGCAGGTAGGGGAAGATACGGCTGCCGTTGGATTGAGATGTGCCTTATTTTTCCAAAGACCATTTTATCACATGGAAGCTGCTTATGTTCTGAGGCCACACACCTGCCAAATCGTTCCGTTATCAAAAGACACGGGCCTGGAGCCTGGCCCAGTTTCTGTCTTGGAACCCAGTCAAGATCCCCTTTGTGGATACCAGGGGAAAACGACGGTGCTTTTAAAGCAGGAAAAGATGTGTCTTTCTGGCTTTTTTAAAAAAATGTGAAGATTGAGCCCGTTCTTCAATTCTAAGATCGGTGGTTTTTCAACCTTGGTCAATTTAAGCGGTGTGGACTTCAACTTCCCAGGTCCACTCCGCTTAAAATGAGCAGGGTTGAGAAATACTGTTAAGATTACCAAATGGTCTGAGCTTTCCATGAATTCTTACAGCCCCACTCGACCTCTCCCCACCCCCCAACCCCGGCACTAAAGTGAGCCCGCCCCCTTCAAATCCTCAATATAAGGAGAAAAAAATCTGGGAGGGAGAGGTGGTGGTTGGAGTACGAAAGGGACAGACGGTGCAGTTGATTAACTCTTTCCAACCTAACACATTCTTTGCCCCAACCAGCCAGGAACTGGGGGAAAAATGCATAGTAGTGTTGGCCGGATTTAACAGACTTTCTGAACAGGTGAAGAGAGGGCGGTGCTTCCTGGTTTCGGCTGAGTTGGAGAAGGCAACACTGCCTCCTAGAGAGAGTAAGAGAAAAATTGCAACGCCCTCATCTGGGATAGGTTTCAACCACCTGGAATGGTTGAAAACAGACAAGCTGGTCTTGATGTAAGGTGAGCTAGTTGAACCTCTTGGAAAGGATTCTGGAATTCTTAGGCTTTGTGATTCAAGGAAGGACTCATTGAAGAAGAGCCACATGCTGGGAATGATGGAGGACAAAAGAAGAAGGGGACGACAGAGAATGAGGTGGCTGGATGGAGTCACCGAAGCAGTCGGCGTGAGCTTCAATGGACTCCAGAGGATGGGAGAGGACAGGAAGGTCAGGAGGAACATTGTCCATGGGGTCGTGATGGGTGGGACGAAACTTTGCAACTAACAACAAAATATCTCTGAGGGCTTTAGAATCTAGGACCACAAAATATGTTTTGTGCAGTATGTGATAGTGTGCGTAGAAATGAGAGTGCTCCATTTAATCCACTTGCAAGGCTCTTCTGTTTGTCTAATAACATTTTCCCTTGCAATGATAGAACCAGAGGAAGAAATCCTCAGGGTTGAGAAGAAGACCGAGAGGGATCCCATCCATGGTCATTCACGTTGGTTTTGTTCAATGAGGATGCAGGTCTCCTTTTCGTCATTAGCTTCAGCTTTTTTCTTTGTCAGCTAGAGGTAGTTCTCGACTTACGACCGCAATAGAGCCCCAAAATCTATGCGGTCAAGTGAAACATTGGTTAAGTGAATTTTGCCGACAAAATTTCACGACAATTTCTTGCTCCGGTTGTTAAGTGAATCGCTGCAGTGGATCAGTTAGATCACTTTTTTTTGGTGCTGTTGTAACTTCGGTCGCTGAACAAACTTGTAAGTTGAAGACTATCTGCAATCAGAAATTTCCAAAAATAAGAACCTCAATAGTTCTTTGAAGAAGGGGGAAAGACCCACAATGACGTATTGCATGAACTGTCTGAGAACGTGTTGGGTTACTGTTCTATAAAACTGACTCAAAATCCCCTTATAGCCAGCACAAAGGAGGCTGCCGTTGCAAGAAAATTAAAACTGTGTTAATATATAACACAGTTTTAATTTTCTTAGCAATACTACAGTTCCCTGGCGCCAGCATTAACGAGAGTACTTATTTGCTTCTGAAGAGCAATATGGAACACCTTTATTGAATTTCCCCCACAGTGGTGTAATTAAGGCGGAAGGAAGAGGACCCAACCTGGATAAAAGCAAAAAAAAAAAGCCAAAAACATTGGTACCAAAACTTTGTAAAGGTAAAGATTCCCCTCGCACAAGTTGTTCCTGACTCTAGGGGGCAGTGCTCATCTCCGTTTCAAAGCCAAAGAGCCAGCGCTGTCCGAAGACATCTCCGTGGTCATGTGGCTGGCATGACTAAATGCCAACGGCGCACGGAACGCTGTTACCTTCCCACCAAAGGTGGTTTCTATTTTTCTACTTGCATTTTTACCTGCTTTCGAACTGCTAGGTTGGCAGAAGCTGGGACGAGTAACGGGAGCTCACTCCGTTAGGCGGCGCTAGGGAGTTGAACCGCCGAACTGCCAACCTTTCTGATCGACAAGCTCAGCGTCTTAGCCACTGAACCACTGCGTCCCTTTTTAGTATGAGAGTTTTTAGGTAACACATTCAATGGAAATTCCCAGGCAAGTAGCTAAGGGGGGAAATCAGCTGGGGAGTGGGAGCAGAATCAGGATTGTGCCGGATGAGAAGCAAGAATGAAACGGATCTAATATGATCAAGATGCTGATTGGCGAAGCGGGATGTGAAAGTTTCAGCTGCTGCAGATTTCAAAATGGAAATGGTCTTGGGTCTTTTGGGGGTCCTACAGATGGACAGGGCCTATCGGAAGTACAGAAACTCAACTTGCAAACACAATTGTAACCAACATTTCCATTGCTAAGCAAGCCAGTTGTTAAGTGAAACATGCCCTGTTTAAAAACCTTTTTTCCCCACATTGTTAAGGAAATCACTACAGTTGTTAAGTGAATCACACAACATTTAGGTCTTTCCTCATTGATTTTGTTGGTTAGAAGGTCTGGGAAGGTCACTTTATAGCAATCACATGACCCCAGGAAGTTGCAAACCCGATAAATACCTACTGGTTGCCAGGTACTTCAATTCTGGGAGTTGTAGTGCCACACAGCTTCAAGTTGCAGACCCACACTGGGTCTGCAAAATAAAACAGCTCCCTGCAATGAAGGAAACGCGCCAAGTGCTACACACCCAGGAGAAAGAAGCCAATGGAAAGTTCACATCCGTCATTCAGTTTAACCATTTCGACTTTGGAAGCAAATCTCAAACACACGTATTTAAAGTCTAGCAGCATTATTGGGTGTAGAGAACAGTCCGTGGCTCTGGCTGTGTTATTTGTTGCATGGAAATTTCACCACGACAAAATGGCGGTTCATATCCATGGAGAAACGAGGTTCTTTAAGACGACAGTGTTGCAAATAGTATTACAAACTGAGCAGAACTCCGAACATTTGAATGAAGATGCAAACTAACGCTCAGCTAATTTTGACTTAAAGGTTCCAAGGAGATATTTTCATCTATTTTTTTTAAATCAAAGTATGTATTTTTTTTAGAAAGGTACTTATTGAATTTTGTATTGTGGGGGAAGGGGGGAATAAATATATATTTTAATATATTCATTTTTGTATGATTTAAAAAAAAATAGCAATAGCAGTTAGACTTATATATCGCTTCATAGGGCTTTCAGCCCTCTTTAAATGGTTTACAGAGTCAGCATATTGCCCCCACAGTCTGGGTCTTCATTTCAACCCACCTCGGAAGGATGGAAGGCTGAGTCAACCTTGAGCCGGTGAGATTAGAACCGCTGAACTGCAGATAACAGTCAGCTGAAGTGGCCTGCAGTGCTGCACCTTAACCACTGCGCCACCTCAGGCAGCTTAATGAGGAAGGGAGGCATGGCAGAAAGAATACATCGAATGAACAACGTGGCAAAGTGAGGTGGGAAACAGGTTACTGGCCAATGTTCTGACTGTGATGTCAAACGGGTCTAGGACAACTCGCTGTGGCCAACTTACCACGGCTCTCTTGCCACGGCCATCTTGATGTGTCCAACTCACCATGGCCATCTTTCCATGGCTAACTTTCCACGGCCATCTTGCTGCGGGCAACCCGGCGCATTCAACTTGCTGTGGGACAAATCGCTACGGTCAACTTGCGGTGGAACAATCCATGTGAGATAATTTCAAAGCTGTAAAGGTTATCCGCCATTGTTCCTTCTACATTATTTCCATTTGTGTGGATGGGATGAATGGAAATGATGTCAAAGAAACAGTGGCAGATAATATTGATCACGTTGAGTGGCTGAATCCCAGTTCGCACCTATCTAAGCTATTCCGAGAACTGGTTGTTTGAAGAAATCTCCTTTTGTTTCTTTCCACTTTACAGGGCTAATCCTGTAAGGAAGGCAGGAAGGAAACATTCTGGTGTTGTTTCTAGCCTAATCTTTATTGCCCTGCTTACAGAAACTGCCTCTCCGGTTAACCCTTATTACATTGTCACAGCTAAGGCGAAGCGCCCATCGACCTGAGTGACATTGAGTTGGCCACGCCCACCCAGTCACATGACCACTGATCCCTGCCTACCGAGCTGGTCATCAGGGCAGAGAACCGGTTGTTAAATTATTTGAATCCCACCACTGGTTATGCCGCATGGAATTATCTCATGGTGAGTTGTTCCGCAGTGAGTGGGCCACAGCAAGATGGCTGCAGTTAGTCGGCTGTTGTGAGATATAATATAATAACAGAGTTGGAAGGAATTCGGGGGTCTTCTAATCCAAGCCCCTGCTCAGGCAGCAAGCCCTGTACTGTTTCAGGCAAACGGTTGTCCGATCTCTTCTTAAAACTTCCAGTGTTGGAGCATTTACAATTCCTGGAGGCAAGTCGTTCCACTGATTCATTGTTCTCACTTAGGAAACTTCTCCTTAGTTCTAGGTTGCTTCTCTCCTTGATTAGTCTCCATCCGTTGCTATTACATACGCAACCTGAGCTTTTCCTCTTTCCTGCCTTTATGGTATCCATTCTATTTATCTTTCTGCCCATATACACACAGCACAACTGATAGGCCGCAGTGGGTGTACCAGACCGACCAAAACAATGGCACGAGGCTGTGAGCCCAATTGCTGGCGCACGATGCTCTCTCCTCATGAGATAGCGTCCTATTGTTTGGTCCTGCCCCACCTCCAAAAGATGAGCTTTTTGGTATTTAGCCCTGCTAATCTGGCCTGATAGCTGACTCCCTCCTGGCTCTTCAATCATTTTTTTGTTGCTTTTAAATGGGAACCGAGTTGAAAGCTAAATGAAAGGTTGCTCTGCAATGGGCAATTGCTCTGATTGCAGGCAGCCTGAGGGGAGGAGAAGAGAGACAGAAAAAGGTAAAAACAGATCCAGCTGGACTTAAGTCGAGGGAAAGGTGTAGAAAGACTGATAGGACTTCTTCTGTTCTGGAGACGCACAGAGGACTTAGCGCAAGGCTTCCCAAACTTTTTCCTTCCATTATCCCAAAACTGCTGATCAGAAAGTCTCGTGGATCGTTAAGATACACGCAAAAAGTTCCCCTTTGTGGGGAAAAGACCTGTGTTTTTGCTCTTTCAGAAATCACTGCTGAAAGATTTCCTCCAATCGCTTTGCAGGCAAAGGATGTTTCTTGAAATCATGGTGAATAAAAGGGGTGTGGGTTGTTGTTGTTGTTGTTTTGCATTTTGTTTTTGCCAGCTTTGAATTGGCAGTAAACGAGACGAGTTCATCTCGGAGTGCGTTTGTGTATCCTTGTGTGTGGTACAGGAATAGTAATCTTCTTCCACTGATTCAACAAGATTGGATAATAAATTACAACCCGAGATTAATTCTTTGCACTGCAAAACCCATTTTGCTAATGTCCTATCAAGGAGAACACCGACCTTCCGGGAAAATTGTTTCCTCTGACATATATCTCTATATCTCTATCACTTTTTTCTTTCTATATACACATACTTTCTTCCATGATCTAGGAATTTCCTGGTCCAATCAATTTATTAATTCAATCCAACCTTGTTTAGCTTTTTAAGGTCAGCCAAGGTTACCCCGCTGTAGGAATTTCATTTATAGGATGTGATTAACCGAGAATAATAGCACCTACCATATATCTATCATTCTGTTTCAGTATTATGAGTGAGAAAGGAAAGGGAATTTATACTCAGGAGTCATCCTATGGGACAAATAATATTTAGCTGAGTGTGAGTACATTTTCTCTTCCTTATCCATATAGCAATAGCAATAGCAGTTAGACTTATATACCACTTCATAGGGCTTTCAGCCCTCTCTAAGCGGTTTACAGAGTCAGCATATCGCCCCCAACAACAATCCGGGTCCTCATTTTACCCACCTCGGAAGGATGGAAGGCTGAGTCAACCCTGAGCCGGTGAGATTTGAACAGCCGATCTGTAGAACTACAGTCAGCTGAAGTAGCCTGCAGTGCTGCATTTAACCATATGGAGAAGTCCAGGATAAAGGGGAATAAAAGTCTTGTGTTCCCGTTGTAGTTAAATGCCCAGGCATCTATCTATAAGGCTAATGTTCTTATTAAAACTTCATTTTCCAATCTGACCCTAAAGAGATCTGATTTGATGAAGCGATATAACTACATGAAATGCCATTTGTTCCTGGACTTTCTGCATTATTTAGGTTGTTAATAGCTTGGTGGTTTTGTTTTTTTTCCTTTTGGATTTGAAAGGCATTTTAAAGACAACAAACATGTTATCTCTTTCATGCCAATTTTACCACCGCTGGGAAGTGTAGTTAATGAAATGTTGAAAATTTCGATCAGGAATTCTCCCCACCAGCCTGTGCCTCCCATCCTTTAATTCTCAAATCCCTAAATTACATTTCTCATTTGTACGTGTTATTTTTTTCAATCCCCTTTTGAGATCTACGGGAGCTCTCAACCTACAAATCTGGGCAAAATGGCTATTATCAGACCAACTCTCACCACATGAATCCGTTATATGCAGCATAGAAGTAACTAATATTTAAAAAAAAAGAATTTCTGATATGCAGAGTTGCGTTTGCTGCAGTGTCTGTCTGTATAACAAACAGATAATATATAGGTAGAACTTGACTTACCTCTAGTTGGATGCCACGATTACAGTCATAAGTTGGGATATTTGTAAAGCAAGTCATCATGAGGCTGGACCTGATTTTGTAATCTTTTGGGGAACAGTTCTTAAGCACATGAAATAGTCATTAAGCAATCCCATTGCTTAATGGGATGTTGTTGTATTTTTCTGGAAACTAGAAGTAAATGCCAGTTTTCAGAAATAAACACCATAAAATCTTGCTCGTGTGACCTTAGGTAAATGTAAAGGTTCCCCTCGCACATACCTGCTAGACATTCCCGACTCTAGGGGGCGATGCTCATCTCCATTTCAAAGCCGAAGAGCCACGGCTGTCCAAAGACATCTCTGTGGTCATGTGACCGGCATGACTAAACGCCAAAGGCGCATGGAACACTGTTACCTTTGGTTCCTATTTTTCTACTTGCATTTTTACATACTTTCGAACTGCAAGATTGGCAGAAGCTGGGACAAGTAACGGGAGCTCACTCTGTTACGTGGCACTAGGGATTTGAACCGCCAAACTGCCAACCTTTCTGATCGACAAGGTCAGCATCTTAGCCACTGAGCCATCGTGTCCCATGTGACCTTAGGGTGATGCAAAGAACTGTCAAGGTTGGCCAGTTGCCCAAAATGCAGTCACATGACTGGGGGGGATGAGGCAGCTGTTTGAACTCTGGAATTCAAAGTGGGGAGGAGCTGTCGTAACTTCAAATGGTTGTTGAGTGAATGGACGTAAGTCAAGGATTATCAGGAAATTGCCATACTCTAGTCTAGCACATGTGGTTAGCTAGTCAACCCTAAATGGTTACTTCGTGGTTTACTGGGTCTGAGATCAGGTATTAACCACACAGGTGTATCACATAAGTGTAAAGTTGTAGTACATGGAATTGGAATTTTGTGATGGTAAAAATATGCAAATATTCCCTCCAAGAAAGTTCCGCAAAAGATCCGCGGAGAAAAAAAATAAGAATTCCACAAGAAAACCAAGCTATCCCTCTCTCACACTTCAGCATATCCCACCCTCCGACTCAACATTTTCACCTAATCTGTTTCCCCCTCTTAATAGATGTACGTTTCCAGCTGCTAAAGAAATGTAAGAAACGTTTTTTAGAAATGCTTTATGTTTCGTTCGTTGTAAAATGTAATGATCCTTTCCAGCGCATGATAAATGATAAAAATCCAACATCATTTTTTCTTACGAGTCTTGGCAGAAGTAAAAAATATCCCCAGCCTTAGTTTGAACATATTCCAGGAAGTATTTAGGGGAAAATAACAGCCATCAAAGTATTTATAAATTCAAGTTTTTGAAAGGGATGGCCATAACTCAAAACTCTCTCCTTCTCTCTCTCCCTCCCTCTCTTGTGTGTGTGTGCGTAGATGTGGTTACTCATTTTTTTTAAAAAAATAATTCATTCTTGTAAGGATTCTATAGCTGCTGCCATGGAGGCTGGATTCATAAAAAGCAACTAACCAAAATATCTTGTAGCTTGTAGCTTAGCATTTGGGATGAAGCCAACTAAATATAGTTTACTCAGTAGATCACGCTTAAGTAAGCCACGTAGATTACCACAATTTATACTTCGACATGAACACATGACTCGCTTTCATGGTTTTCTATGATTTTATTGAAAAAAGGATTATTTTAGTACTTTCATTTGTATTTTTTTTTCCCCTCATGGATTTGGCAAAAATAATAAATAAATTAAAAAAATAACCCAAAGACTCAGGAATTCTTCCGCAAAGTTCCCTCCCCTTTTAAGGCGTTGGATTCGAGCCCCTTCGCTTGAGGTGGGTTCGAATCCCACGCCTTTCGGGATGGGTACGGTTCCCCTGCGATGGGCGTGGCCCTTGGCGGGCCTGCATGAGATGGAAGACAAGGTGGTTTGTTCATTTTGCTTGCAATAAAAGTTCTTTTATTTTTTTTACAATATTTTCTCTCTTTTTATAGTTTATTGTTGAGGTACAGCATCCACTAACATGCCCCCACCCCTGCCCAGCTGCCCTTCTGTCCTATCCTTCTAACGTTTGTGACAGTAACAGAGTGTGGGATCGTTGATGGAGGGGGTAGACTCAATTGGCCTCAGTGGTGGGATTCAAATAATTTAACAACCAGTTCTCTGCCCCAAATGGCCAGCTGGGTAGGTGTGGCTCGCTGATCATGTGACCATGTGGGCACGGCCAACTCAACGTCACTCACGTCGATGGGCGCTTCGCCTTGGCTGTTGCAATGTAATAAGGGTTAACCAGAGAGGCAGTTTCTGTAAGCAGGGCAATAAAGATGAGGCTAGAAAGAACACCAGAATGTTTCCTTCCTGCCTTCCTTACAGGATTAGCCCTGTAAAGTGGGAAAAAACAAAAGGAGATTTCTTCCAACAACCGGTTCTCCGAACTGCTTAGAAAGTTAACAACCGGTTCTCCCGAATAGGTGCGAACCAGCTGAATCCCACCACTGATTGGCCTGCCATCAAGCATGGTTGCCCTTCCATAGTTCTATCCATTCCCTTCTCCAGGTTCACCTCTCCTTCTGCACCTCTGCCTGGCCAATTGCTTTCCTGGAGCCAGATCAAGATCTCTTTGCTACTTCCTGTCTTCTAATTGTGGCACCAGCCACGTTGTCCTTGGAGCTCCTGCAATGGCCATGAAGATGTGGTTCCTGTACTGTCTTGCTGCTCTGCACCTCCATAGACTTTGGGGCTATCAGAACCTGGTTGCAAAGACACATCGAGTGGAATTCTAAACTTCTGCTATCATCTGGTTATCCCTGCAATTTCCTACCTTATTAGGCACCCATCCATCCTCTATGAATCAGCCCAATGACTGCATCTTAAGAGCATGTTCATGAAACCTATATATATATATAAAGCTGACTCTTCTTTACCCTGCCTTCCCTTCTATCAGATCTCTTCTGCATTTCATCTACTAGGCATGCCATATCTGGGTTGTAGAACTCTGAACCATGGCAAGGTGGCACTGAGTGCAATTTTGCAGACCGGTTATGGTAGCCTTGAAATCCAGGTCTTATCTAGGATTCTTCATTTTGCTGTGAAGATGGTCCTAGGCCACTGAAACAGCTGGGAACCTGATAGAACATGGCGTAGGAGAGCTTATCCTGCAGGACCAAGTCTAGTGTGCCTCATGCTCAGCTATGCTATTGATGCTTTCCATTCAGAGACTCTGCGACTCAAGGGGTGGGGGGGATTATTAGTTTTTGGCTCTATTTCCCAGAATGCTTTGCTCATTTACAATGGTTCCTTCTATATATATATCTCTCTCTGACACCCATCACAACGGTTTCCAGACCCTTCTGCATGCTTTGCAGCAAGGGACCAATGGTCTCCGTTGTAGAGGGTTTCCTCATAGCATCTGCACACCTCTGTCTCACTCTTCCGCATTGGTAGGCAAGTCCAGCCCAGGACTTCGATCCAACCACCCACGTGACTAACAATGACAGGCATTGCTGCAATAATGATCATTGTTGGAGATCTTACAACTTCGGAGCTGCTCCTGAATCAGAGCTCCTAACAGATCCAGGCAAGAGCTGGCGAAGGAGATGGGTGATTGAGGTTCAGCCACAAAGGCCTACCAAGATCTCAACTTTCCTATTAGGTCCTCATCAATTTTCTAAAAGAAAAAAAGAAAATGAAGGAAAGCTCAACTTGTGGTGACTTCATGGACTCAATCATTAGTGGTTTTGACATCCGAAAGGGGCAATTTGCCATGGCCAACTCACCGTGGCCATCTCGCCATGGCCAACTCACCACGGGACAACTTGCCATGGAAAAGGCCACGTAGGGTAACTCAACACGATGCCACTAAATTTTATTTTGCCACGGTTTCTTTGACGTTATTTGCATTTTTTTTGTCCATGGAAATAATATCAAAGGAAAAGTGGCAGATAACATTCGTTGCATTGGGTTATCCCACGTGGAATTGTCCGTGGCGAGTTTGTCCCATGGAAAGATGGCCGCGGTGAGTTGACCACCTGAAAAGAGGATTCCCCCCAGCCCAAAATGAAGCAGACTTGACCTTACTTTGATAAGGTGCTCTCTGCTAAGACTATCAACTCACTAGTGGCTATCAATAATTACCGTACATGTGCTTCTAATTGTGAGTTGTATCTTTTCTCCCTGCTCCAGGGTGCCCGTCATAGAGCAACAGGCAAAAACATTTAACTTAACAGGGTCTTTCTCTCCCTCTCGGTGCACTGGAAAACTGAACCTCTTGGACTTTCTCCTAATCAGGCCATTGTTGATTCCAGAATCTTTGTGGCAATGGGAGTGATAAGCTCTACCTTTAACAGAAGATATGCTCTAAAATCACTCGACAACGCAGAGTTAAAACCAAACGTTCTCCAAAACTGGGCACTTTCCAGAAATAGCAGACTAGAATTCCCATGATTAGACTTTCAGAATTGTAGCCTGGTCCTTCTGGAGGACATTAGGTTGGAGAAGGCTGCTTTAAATGTGGCTCTTTAAATGAGAGAGGGAAAGAGAGGGAGGGAGAAAATAAGGAAGGGAGAGAGGGAGAGAGGGAGAGAGAATGAATAAGAATACAGGTAGACCTTGTACTACAACCAGAGTTGAGCCCTAAAATTTCTAAGCCAGACAGTTTGGCTCCATTTTGCAACCTTTCTTGCCATGGTTCTTAAGTGAATCACTGCGGTTGTTTAAGTTAGTAACACGGTTCTTAAGCGAATCTGGCTTCCCCATTGACTTTGTTTGTCGGAAGGTCGCAAAATGGGGATTCCATGACCCCGGGACACCGCAACCGTCCTAAATACGAACCAGTTGCCAAGCATCTGGATTTTGATCCCGGGGATGCTGCAACTGTTGAGAAAAATGGTCATAGGTCACTTTTTTCCCCCCACTGCCATTACAACTTCGAATGGTCACTAAAACCGTTGCAAGTCAAGGACTACCTGTACTCCAAATATCAAGTCTTCCTTTCTCTGATGATTCCTGATGGCAACTAAGAGCATAGACCTCAGATCTGGGTCACCCACTCCATCAGAAATCACTCACACTCTTCCCCGGGAGCGAGCGGGGGGGGGAAACAATAATACATCCCCCCTCCCTCAAGTTTTACAGGATTGATATGGTGCATACTACTGTAATTAGTGGTTTGCACAAATAGTCACATGTGCAGACAAGGTGTAAAGTCTGTGTAAAGCCTGGAGATTCACCTTTTACCATCCCTTCCTAATTTGCAATAAAGGTTCGTTCCTTGTTTGCATACTCTCATTTCACAAAGATTGCATTTGGTTTACATAAACATAAGGGGGAGTTTGCAACTCTATTAAAACCATCTTGTTCCAACAGCATTTTAACAACTTCTCGGGCTTTATAATACCCAGTGTTTATGCCCAGCTAACAATGACTTTCCACATGCTTTCCATAGAGTTTACACTCTGTTTCGACATGCTTAATGAATTGTTTACATCTGGTTTCCAAAACGCCAGACTCTCCGCAGCACACACACACATTTTACAACTATTTTACATTTGGCTTACATGTGCTTCACAAATCATTTACATCCATTTTTTTTCGTTTTTTTGTTTTTCTTTTGCACATACTTGACATCATGGTGTGATAGTTGGCAAATAGTTTGCACTCTGCTTACACATGCTTTTTTACAGAGCTTTTTTCACGTGATCTACACCAAGTTTCACACCTTGGCCTGCCTGTGCTTTATAATGAATTTGCATATGCTTTTTTTTAATGAGTTTGCACTTTGTCCAGCATGCACTTTACACAGTGTTTACAAGTGCTTTACACAAAGTTAATGCCTTGTTTACACATAGTTTATACATGGTTTGCAACTTTTTTTTTCTTTTTGTAAAAGATCCTTATTTCACATGGGCATTAGAAATGTACATGATCTTGACACACTCCAAAACTTTAGAATGTGTACCTGCCGTTCAGATATAGACTGAGACAATCTCGTGGCTTGATCTGAAAATACCAGTTAACTAAAAGAATAATAACTTGAGGATAAATAGCCAAGATATGCTGTTCCGGTACAAGGCATAATGATTGAAAATCATAAAACACTTCCATCACTATGAGCAAATATTGGCTCATGTGTGTGTATGTTTTAATTAGTATTGACATGTATTACATGTGGATTTTCATGTGACTTACACATGGTGTAGACATGGGTTGACACATGGTTGACACATATATTTAGGTAATTTTTGCACTTGGTATTCACATGCTTAGCACGTGAGACACATTATTATTTTTTTGGAAGAGAGTAACTGTGATTGGCACAAAAGTGTACACAGAATTGTTCAAAAAGTTAAATGTCACACATAGTTAACACATGCTTTACTCATGGTTTAACGCCTGCTTTACTCACTGGATTTCTCATGCTTTACATTAATTGCTTGTGATGAACTTGCAAATTGAACATGACTTCCTCGCAACTACCACATTGTCTACTCATGCTTTGCACATGACTTACTAATGGCTTGCAAAAGGCTTATTCACTTATTTCTGGGGTGTGACTTATGCACAAAACACATGCATGCACATTCATTGCTTGATTTCCAAGTGCGCAACACGTACCACTCAACTCCAGGCGGGAAATATACACGTGACCTTAATCCGAACTGAGGTTTCACTTCACACACATGGCTATATACGTCCGCACGTAAATTGCACACGGTTGACACAGATATCCTACAAAATGCAGTTCTTGAGACATTCCCCCACCCCATAAGGCTGAAGAAGGTATGTGTGTGTAAAGCAGGATTCTAAACTCATGGAAACATCGTCAACTTTTGTATGGGATTGTTAAGATGTCAGAAGCACAGTTCCAACCTCAGGGTAGTATCAGGGATACAAACAGCTTGGACCATCAGAGAGATCCTATTGGACCTGTTCTATCCATAATTGCCAAAAAAAACCCCAACAACCCCACAACCCAACCCACCTGACATTCTTTGGAGGGTAGCGGGGACAAAATGTTTATTACTCAAACATGAAACAGTACCATGGGTGAAGACGATATTGTTACGTTGACTAACAGCAGCGGAAGTTGCTGTTAGAAGCCATTGGGACTTCATGCCAGTGGTGGTGGTGGTGGATACCGGTTTTGCATGGTTCAAGTTTCTTTATTTATTGCACTGATTTCACAAAAGCAAAAAAATAAAAAAATAAAGACCAAAGAAAAGAAAAGAAAAGGGGTTGGGGAGACCCTTTTCAAAGTCTCCAAGCTTTCTCCTCCCCCGAGAGTTTCGAGAGAAGCAACGGATTAAAAACGAATACAAAAACCACGTTTCTTGTTTCTTTTTTTTAAAATTAAACTCGGGCCCTACCAAAGAGCTGCAAATATTGCATAGTGCCCACTCTTCTGCTGTGGGAAGCCACAGTTCCACCTCTCCCACTCCCCGTTGCGATGCAGTCTGCTTGGAAAAAGCCTCAGGCCTGGGACAAATACAGTAACTAAAAGCGGGTTCACATCTCCAATCCCTCCTCCCCATTTATGCTCTCCCCCCCTTCCCCATTTGCAGCTCAACATGACTGAGTTGTTGCAATGCCAGGCGTTTTGAGTTATATGAGAAGGTCTGACCTCTGTCTTGGATTCAGGATAACAGGCGTGCAACTCATCCTTTGGATTCTGCTGTCCTCAAAGGGTGAGAACAGGCATGGCTGGAGGAAGCCAAATCTCCAACAGAAGGAGATCCCGCACTCCTCAAATTTATTTTATTTTATTTTATTTATTTATTGGAATGTGCCAAACAAAAATGAGAACAAGAATAAGGGAATCAAAATACAATGACAGGGACGATAGGCATGTAAGTGCACTTATGCACGCACCCTCTACTGCCCACTTAAGTATGGAGTAAGGTTAGGATTTACTTTCTATAAATGCAACTCTGATGGCATTGCTCAGAAGATTGTTATTAAAATAATAATAAAAATAATAGGAACTTCATTGGAACTGTGGTCCCATTTCAGTTGTTCTGAAAACATGATTTTGTTGGTATCCTCTTTATGCACGCGCTTCCCCCCCCCCCCAGCTCCGATTCTGCTGGATTACGGAGAGGACTGCAGAATAAATGTTTTAAAGCCCATATTTATAGAATATGAATTAGAATTCAGCTGAGATTTACAGCATCTTCTGACTGGCCTGCCAACGCCAATTTTTACTGCCTCGTCAAAGTTATACTGGCTGGATCACATCGTCATGATTTTAATAGACTTTATGTCCCAGGAAATTTGCAACTTTCCTCTTTCACAATGCCACGGTGTAAAAGCTTCAGAGTACTGGCTTCAATGTTTTGGGGAACTCTGTTTGTACCAAATAAGCCTTGATCGACACCGGTAAATCATCATGTTTGCGAGCTGGCGATACAGGGGAGAGTCTGTATTTTTAAATCTTCATGTAGGAAACCAACTCCATTGGTTGCTGACTATAGGGGGCAGTGCTGATCTCTGTTTCAAGACCTTGAATCAGTGATGTCCAAAGATATTTCTGTGCTAATGTGACCGGCATGATGCCAGAGTGCTATTATATTCCCACTGAAGTGGTACCCATTTATCTACTCGCATTTGCATGCTTTCAAACTGCTAGGTGGGCAGGAGCTGGGGCAAGGAACGGGCGCTTACTCCCATCACATGGAACTTGGGTCTTGAACTTTGGGCTGCTGGCTTTCCAGCCTACAAACCCAGAGTCTTAGCTGATGAGCTGCAGTGCTGCCCACCCTCCTGTAGGGAGTGTAAGAAATATCTCCCATTTGGCTATTCCTCAGCTCATCAAAACACAATCACCCATCCGCCCAGGTGGATGTTTGACAGGATATCAATAAAGATCCAGAAATGCTAACACTATGGCAAAAGATAAATGAACTGCTATAATTATGACAGGACTCCAGTAAGGATTACTAGTAAAAAAAAAATAAGGCTCAATCCGTTTTACAAATTGTCCTATTAAAGAGAATAGATCTCAGCGGGCTCCAGACTCTAATGAGATAAACTATTAGCTGGAAGGCAAAATGAAAAGATGGGGACAGGATATGTGAATTCAAAAGCAAGCAAGCATCTCAACTCAAGAGCTAAAGTGTGCTCCTAATTTGGCCCTCTCATTCTTCTCCCATGAAACAAAGGTGGGATACTTAATCTGAGAATAAATATCAGTGTTGCTCAATCCCTAACTCTTTCAGTTTTAGCATTGATACCTCCCAAATCCAAATCCAGCAGGATGAATTAGACAGAGCATCAGATTTGGACACTGGTCGCAATGGACCCTTTGGCCAGAGAGTTGGGTGGAAAGATCACTATTTGTGGTTTTTGATTCCAGAGTAAACATGAAAACTATCCTTGATTTCTCCATTCATCTCTTAAACTGGTTATGCTACCAACTATTCAAGGCACTGAGGCAAGAGGAGGTCATTAGGTCACAAATTCCTAGAACAGAGGCAGGACACTATGGGCCCCTTTATGACCTGGCTCAGGAATTCTGGGAGTTGAAGTCCACAGGTCGTAAAGGGGCCCATAGCTGCTCACTCCTGTCCTAGAAGGGACAAGAGAATCTAGAATCCAACTGGCCAACGCTTGAAGAAGTATCTGGATCCAAACATAAGCATATTAAGCAACAGCCCTTGGAAGCAAGGATAATATAAATGCCATGATTGTAATGAACTGTCCCAAATTTACTACCAAACAGGCATGATATGCCACCCATTCACCACTTCAAACCGAGATCCCAATATCACTTGTTTTCTGTAATTCTCGTGTTTACTCATGGCTTACTACCCCTCTGCGTTCTTTTCTTTGGGTGAGCACTTTAGGTAGATAACAACATTTTTTAAAAAGCATAACTTCTGAGTAGCCAAGACCCCTGCCTCATTTTCCTCTATTGTTTCTCTGGCAGCCTGCAATTTAAGAGGATTTGTCAGATAGACATGGATCTGGAGAGACGCATAAGAACTGAGCCGAGGCGGCGCAGTGGTTAAATGCAGCACTGCAGGCTACTTCAGCTGACTGCTAGTTTGGCAGTTCGGCTGTTCAAATCTCACCGGCTCAGGGTTCACTCAGCCTTCCATCCTTCCGAGGTGGATAAAATGAGGACCCAGATTGTGTGGGGGTGATATGCTGACTCTGTAAACCGCTTAGAGAGGGCTGAAAGCCCTATGAAGCGGTATATAAGTCTAACTGCTATTGCTATTGCTATAACTTCAGCTCCTCCAACAATGTGAAAAGTTCTCAAATGCCCAAGGTTTTTACACACTCACAAGCCGGGCAGCAAATGGCTTGACTCCGTTTCTTAAGCCTACCGCTGAACCCTAAAAGTTCTCTATGTTAAAAGTAACAATGAACAGCAAAGATCACCCAATTATTCACCGTGTTCCTAAAGCAAGCACAATGCTAGGACTTCTGGAGACAGTCAACTGTTTCATTCGTGTCCTTCTGTTGCCCAAAGCTCTTGTGCATTTTCATACAGCAAGAACATGATCTCAATGGGCCAGAGGTAGGAAAGCCACAAAGCAAAGGGGGTATCCTAGAGGTCATTCATTAGATCTTGAAGTGTGCCTGCAGCCACATTGCAATGCTGCAAAATTTGCTTACAGTTATGGGGTGAGTATTGTCAATTGCATAGCTTATACTGCTCCATTTATTTCCTCTAATCTAGCCGTGAGTACTGATTCTAATGTAACAAAAAATAATGTATGTTGGACTTCAGCTCCCAGAATATCCCTTCCCTAGTCATGCTGGCTATAGGCTGGCTATGGAATTCTGGGACTTGAAGTTCACCCACCTGGCCAAGGTTGGGAAACGCTGCATTGGTGGGAACCCTGAGATTGGCAAAACTATTTTTTTTCCCACAAAATAAGAGTGAACACCCATAAATCATCCAGGGAAAACTCAACAACTCTGCTTTAATCTCCTGAACCACCCGAAGAGAGGACAAGAAACGATGGATGGAAACCAATCAAGGCGAGAAGCAATCTAGAGCGAAGGAGAAATTTCTGAACAATGAGAACAATGAACCAGTGAAATGGCTTGCCTTCAGAAGTTATGAGTACTCCAACACAGGAGGCTTTTAAGAAGAGACTGGATGGCCACTTGTCTGGGTCTCCTGTAGGGGATTGGACTAGAAGACCTCCACGGTCCCTTCCAACTGTGTTATTCTGTTATTCTCCAGAAATCTCAGTGTCTGCTTCTGATAAAGGGGTTTTTAAGTATTATCCTTTCTCCAGGATCTAGTTCTATGATAGGACTGTGAGAAAGTGACACTGGAATTCTGTTTCCTCCAGAGCTGGGTCCTTAGGTCTCACCACCACATATTCATATCCTCTCTTCTCCCCAATCATCTTTGCCTTCCTGGCAATTAAAATATCAATTTTAAACAGCAAAATAACTCCAATTAGAACCTAACATTCAGAAATGTTGTGCAGAGAATCTAGAGTCACGTCTTAGTGGAAAGATCTGCTCCGCTTTAATTTTTTTTAAAGAAATATACAGTGCACCTGGGACTCTGGACAGCTAACAATACGTCATATCCATAGCCATAAACCTCCACAGTTGAAAAAGAGAGAGAAATGAATATGATGATAACATTAATATAATGCAGCTATTGTCCTCAAGCTGACTTTCATCCAACAACACACCCAAACCATACAGTTCAGTTAGCATCCTGACCCATTACCTGAGGGAACAATCAAGTTTTTAAAGTCTTTTGGAAAGCCAACGGGGTTAGGCCATCTAAATCCCAGGAGGAAATGGTCCTTCATCCAACAGGCATTGTGGTAGAATAGGGACATTTCCTGGGTCCTTTAGGTGACACTGCTTCAAGGAAGAGGCCTAGAGCAAGGCCCACCTTGTTATGGCTGGTGGGATTGCAGACAGATTTCAAACCACAGACAGTAGACCATTCCTGAGGGAGGGAGGGAAGGAAGGAGGGAGGGAGGGAGGAAAGAAGGAAAGAAGGAAAGAAGGAAGGAAGGAAGGAAGGAAGGAAGGAAGGAAGGAAGGAAGGAAGGAAGGAAGGAAGGGCCAATTCCCCTTTAAAGTCTTGCATCTCTCTGGAAATATGGACAGCCTCCCATCGGATCACAAAATATAACAATGCTTAGAAATATCATCAAATTGTCAATAGAATCCCTCCATTTGAAGGAGATCATCACATCTTGCTGTTCACTGTAATCATCCTAGTTATCATCCTTCAAACCTGAGCACTTTTCCAATGGAGGAAATCTGGGCTTCTTTCTCCATTCCCGTCAATCAATGGTGGAGAAAGTATAAGATGGGGAAAGTACGCTATTTTTTAAAAAAAAAAGATGGCCAAGACGTCCCGTCAGTGCAAGCTAAGCCAGGATCTATTGATAAACACGTTCAGAGCACTGAGACTATTTCAGAAGGAAGTTGATGGATTCTGCCATTGATCAAGGAGATGCTTGTCCCACTCGTTGCTTTTGTGCAAAACACCTTTTGCCTCCTCTGAGAGATGGAAGGAAGCCTGACAACAGTTACGAGCCGTGGCAGTTCAATCACAGGCGCGTGATTAAGGAACACTATTGACTTGCTAACATAAATCCAGGCAGCTGCCACGGTGCCTGATGTCAGCCCTTCAACTTAGGGAAGGTCACGAAACCAAGGAAGAGGAGGGAGGGCTTTTGAGGAATAATCTTGCTGGGTGTAATGCAGAATCTTGAAGGCTGCCAGAATTTTTCTCCACGCCGTCTTAAACCAAAAAAAGAAATCAAGGCAGGGCTAGTCTGAGCTTCTTGGTTGTGTTTTCTTCTTTCCCAGGACTGGGTGATCTTTTCTGAACTCCTTTGCCCTTAACGGCTCGCTCCTCATTCCCAGGCTCAAGTTTATATTCCATCACATCAGTGGTGGGTTTCAAAATTTTTTAGAACCTACTCTGTGGGTGTGGCCTCCTTTGTGGGAGTGGCTTGCCAGTCATGTGACCTGGTGGGAGTGGCTTGCCGGCCATGTGTTCTCTCTCTCTCTCTTTCTCTCTCTTTTTCTCTCTCTCTCTCTCCTTCCTTTTGTCTCTCTGTCCCTTTTTCCTTTTTTTCTTTCATCTCTCTCTCACTTTTTCTTTCTTTTTTTCTTTCTTCCTTTCTTTGTCTTTCTCTTTCTCTGTGTGTGTGAGTCTGTCTGTCTGTCTGTCTGTCTGCATCAGTGGTGGGTTTCAAAAATTTTTGGAAGCTCTTCTGTAGGTGTGGCCTGCTTTCTGGGTCCACTGGCGGAACCTCTTCTAACCGGTTCGGTAGATTTGACGAACCGGTTCTACCGAACTGGTGCGAACTGGTAGGAACCCACCTCTGCATCACATCTGGTATAAAACACAACCCTTTGTCTATCAAGTTGTCCTCCAATTTATCTTCCAAAGCACTGGAAGGCAAGACAAACAATGGACGGGAACTAATTAAGGAGAGAAGCAATCTGGAATTAAAGAGAAACTTCCTAACAGTGAGGACAATCAGAGAGTAGAACAGCTTCAGATGTTGTGGGTATTTCATCACTGGAGGCTTTCAAGAAGAGACTGGACAGCCAGTTGTCTGAAAGGGTATAGGGTCTCTTCCTTGAGCAGGGGGTTGGACTAGAAGACCTAGTCCAAGGTATCTTCCAGCTTTGTTCTGATTCTGGATTCCCTCTGCATGAGTGGACTGAGAAATACTGGCCTAAGGTGAGGATCCACACCAGAGGTGGGTTCCTACCAGTTAGCACCAGTTCGGTAGAACCAGTTTGTCAAATCTACCGAACCGATTAGAAGAGGTTCCATCAGTGGATCCGGAAAGCAGGCCACACCTACAGAAGAGGTTTGAAAAAAAATTGAAACCCACCACTCACACACACACACACACTCACACAGAGAGAGAAAGAGAAAGAGAAAGAAAGGAAGAAAGAAAAAAGAAAAAAGAAAAAAAGTGAGAAAGAGATGAAAGAAAAAAGGAAAAAGGGACAGAGAGACAAAAGGAAGGAAAGGGAGAGAGAGAGAGAGAGAGAGAGAGAGAGAGAGAGAGAGAGAGAGAGAGAGAGAGAGAAAACACATGGCCGGCAAGCCACTCCCACCAGGTCACATGGCCGGCAAGCCACTCCCACAAAGGAGGTCACATCCATAGAGCAGGTTCGAAAAGTTTTTGAAACCCACCACTGATCCACACCTTCCTGCCATGACAGCTTTCCCCCTTCACCTGGCTTCAAAAAACAACATAAGGAAAGACTTCACCTCAAGGAAAACCAGTGACAGACCAAAACATGTAGAAAATCTAGGTGATGATGTAATTGTCTCCTTTTCTCACATGTAGATAAGCTTCGTGGAGGAAGGAAGTGATGGGAGAAAACGTGGTCATTTGAAGAGATGAATGGTTATCCACCTGGACTGTTCTCCTTCTTACTTACACTCTGCACCTTCCCTTATAACATAAACATATGTATATTCGTCCAGAAGTAACCCCATAGTATGCATGCTTAAGATGTCTGTTTTTTCTTTGAAGATGTTTTGCTTCTCATCCAAGAAACTTCTTGGATGAGAAGCAAAACTTCCTCAAAGAAAAACCAGAAAGTCCAGTTGCCTCTTGAAAAAAGCACCTTTGGGACAACCAGGACCTGGATGGCTGAGAATCTCCATAGAGATGCTTAAGATTATAGCTTTTCTTAATCCATGCTATTCCTCAAGCAAAGAGCAGCACCAACTCTCCGTGAGTTGATGGTTTCCAAAGCTAAGCAAGGCTGTTCCTGAGTAGAACTTAAATGAAGGACCACCTGAGATTTCCAGGACGATTTGTTAGGCTGAGAAGAAGAAGAAAAAATAGGGGGATTTCTTTGGTCTGTCACCATAAACAAAGACATTGAATTCTGGAAGAAGGCGATTATAAACCACTTCTGTCTTGTGGCCAAGATAAGCACATGAATGCTTTTACCAGAAGCATTAATTAGATGTCTTTATTTTTCATGGTTCCCCCCCCCGCCCCCAACAGTGTTAGCTAATAGCTGGTGAAACTGACTATATCAGGTATCAGTTGAGGAAGGTCTCCTACAGATTCAGTTCAGTTCTTCGTGATTCATGGACACACAACTGCAGAACACAAGAGAATTTGCTCTTGGGGAATTTGGTCAAGAACAGGCGCATGTTAGGCGCATGTTAGATACACACGCATACTCCATAAGTGCACCCAGGTAGAAGTATCTTCATGTATTGGTCTCACTATCCTTTTCACGTGTAATTTACTGTAGAGAACCGTCAGGGAAGGTGTCTCAGTACATAATTCTGGTGCAATAATAGGAAATTATTTTTATTTTTCTTGGGTGCTACTGGCTATCCTGTGGGATTTAATTCAGAAGAGACTTTTTGTTATCTCAGGCACCTTGGGATATCTACTGGGATAGTAAAACAGTAAAGAATGTGTTATATCCACTTTTGATCATACATCCTGCCATCCAGACTCTTTGACCTCTCCAAGGACCAACAGTAACACTGGTCAAAGTTTATGAGATCTGTGATTCATAACCAGGGGTTTTATCCATCCTTCCTACTGGGCCACCAAAAATGAAATAATAATAAGATACATATGTTATCATAGCTTTACTAAATCACTTTGTGAAGTTCTAATCCAGGGGTGTCAAATTCAAGGCCCAGCGGTCGGATCTGGCCTTCCAGATGCTTAGATGTGACCTGCAGAGATGCCCTGGAAACAATGAAGGACTGGTGCCTTGGTCAGCAAAAATGGAGTTCGGGAGCCCGTTTTCACAAAAATGGGGGTCAGGAGCCCGTTTTCACAAAAATGGAGCTCGGGAGCCCGTTTTCACGAAAATGGAGCTCGGGAGCCCGTTTTCACGAAAATGGAGCTCGGGAGCCCGTTTTCATGAAAAAGGAGCTCGGGAGCCTGTTTTCACAAAAATGGAGTTCGGGAGCCCGTTTTCACAAAAATGGAGCTCGGGAGCCCGTTTTCACGAAAATGGAGCTCGGGAGCCCGTTTTCACGAAAATGGAGCTCGGGAGCCCGTTTTCACGAAAATGGAGCTCGGGAGCCCGTTTTCATGAAAAAGGAGCTCGGGAGCCTGTTTTCACAAAAATGGAGTTCGGGAGCCCGTTTTCACAAAAATGGAGCTCGGGAGCCCGTTTTCACGAAAATGGAGCTGGGGAGCCTGTTTTTGCTGACAGAGCACTCCAGCCACCACAGTCTCCCCCCACAACATGAGTGATGCCAAGCTGGCCACGCCCACCCTGGCCACGCCCACCCTGGCCATGCCCACCCCAGTTTCCTGAGGTCAAACATAACCCTGATGTGGCCCTCAATGAAATCGTGTTTGACACTCCTGTTCTAATCCGTACAGAGGTTGTATTCTGAATGACCGAGATGTCCAAACGTCCAACCCACCACCCACGCTTATATGAAAGCAATTATGAGCCACTATCACAATTAATTCTCCTTTTCCACTTTCCCCTTCCACAAGAAAAAAAAGGGAAGGCTACGTCAACGGCTCAAAAGAAATACAGGCAGCTCTCAATTTACGCCCACGATGAAATACTGGATTTCTACCGTTAAGTCATAAAGGTTGTCAATCCAGACACCCACCTAACTGACCTGACTTTACAATCTGTTTTGCAGTGGTTGTAAAACAAATGTGCCAGTCGTAAAGCAAGCGCATTCATTCCTATAGACATATAGGACATATATATATAATGTGTGTGTGTGTGTGTGTGTGTGTGTGTGTGTGTTTCTGTGTGTGTCTGTCTGTGTGTGTCTGTCTGTGTGTGTGTGTGTGTTTTAATTTGTGCTGATAAATAAATAAAGGGACACTAGTATAGATCTATTTCAAGCTATTTAGCTCTCATCAGCTAGCCATACCCTTACTGGGAATCGAGCCTGTGCTGTATTCCCAGTAAGGGTATGGCTAGCTGATGAGAGCTAAATAGCTTGAAATAGATCTATACTAGTCTCCCTTTATTTATTTATCAGCACAAATTAAAAAAAACCACATATATAACAAAGGCAACAGTAAAAATATTGGGTTTCTGTCGTGATGGACTCTTGTGACGAGCCGATTGACAGATGATGGAAGCAGTTAGCTTCCTCCCATAATTGGGGCTTACCAGGGGTTGTGACTCTAAATATATATAAATCGCAGTTATATCACCATAGAATGCAGCAATTGGCTGTAAAATTTAGCCAGTTGCCAAGCACCTGAAATACGATGACGTGATCACCAGTGTGTCTGTATGCTGCCAATGACACTCTGGAATTGGATCGTAAGTACCCACGGGGGTCTGTCGTAACTTTGAACCATTGCTAAGCAACTGGTCATTAAGTGAGGACAACCTATATGGTAGCAATCAGATTTACAAGTCTTATTTGCTCTCGTCCTCAAACAACAAGATCCAGACATCCGACCCAAAGGCTCCTGTCTCTGCAAAATACATATTCTGAACTGAATGAAGCACCTACTACTTCCACACACCCCAATATCCTCAAGTCGGTTTCAAACTTTCTTTATTGGACCAGTTTAACTTCAGGCCTGCCTTACTGTCACTTTTGTCTTTTTCTTTTTCTTTAATGTTCTAGCATTAAAAACGCTGAAGTCAGAAATCCCTGTGACCTATTGCAAATCTCCTGGAGCTTTATCAGTAAATCCAGACCTAATCCTCATGTATGCAAATGACCATCATCTTGGAGAGCTGCCAGTTCAAACCAGTTTTTTTTTTTTTTTTAGAAAAAACACTGAGACTTAAGCAAACGAGCTATATATTTCCCTTTGTGCTGACAGCACACAGGTAGTCCTCGACTTACGACCACAATTGAGCCCAACATTCCTGTCGCTAAGCGAGACAGCTGCTCAGTGAGTTTTGCCCCGTTCTACGACCTTTTTGCCGCAGTTGTTACGTGGCAAAGTTAGCAAAGTAAATCTTGCTCCCCCCATTACTTTTGATGGTCAGGAGGTAGCAAAAGGGGCTCGCATGATCCCGGGGGACACTGCAGCCGTCATAAGTATGAGTCAGTTTCCAAGTGTCTGAATTTTGAACACGATCATAAGGATGCTGCAATGGTTGTTAAGTGTGAGAAATGGTCATGAGTCGCTTTCTTCAGTGCCGCCGTAACTCCAAAGTCACTAAATAAAATCTTGTAAGTTGAGGACTGCCTTTAGTTATAGCATCCCCAATTTTCACCGCAATTTCCTTTCTGGATTCTGTTCTCCTCTCCACCTTGCTCTTCAGTATATCTTGGAACCACAAGTATTTTCCCCCAAATCCAAAACTCTACGGATGCGTTATATTTTAAGACTCATCTGCGCAGGCTAAGGAAAGCTGAATAACAATAGTTGCCTAATAAAAGTAACAATGAAGAGGGTAGAGACAGCTGGACATGCATCTTGCCAAACTCCCAGAAGAACCGGATTCTGTAGTGCCATCAAGCTGAAGAAAACAGCCCATCCACTGCAGAGAATGGTTGGCTTCTCCTGGAAAAGGGTTCTTGATTACTTCTAGAACTCCTTCTACTATCCACTTCTCCAAATACCTGGAAATCTGTAACCAGATGAGAACCAGGAAAAGCTGGGTTTTGCTACCTCCATCAACTCCGCAAAACTAACCAAGTGGCCCTTTCATTTTGCCTAACTTATGCCATTTTAAAAGCCAACTTTCTTCGCATAGATTTTGCTACTTGAGGAGAGGGCCAAGGAGACAGGACTTGGGGGAGTGATGGTGAACCTACGACACACGTGTCAAAATTGACATGCCATGTTTTGGGGTGACACGCCAGCGTTCACCAAGGCCAGGGGTCAGCAACCCGGCTCTTTCATCCTTCTGCTGTGGCTCCCTGTCGCTGGTCAGTGCCACAATTTTGAGAGATGCTTCCAAAAGCTTCTTTAGGGGAAAGCACAGAATGCCGAGAGGAGACTCTATGGCAAGGGGTGGGTTTTCCGGTGAGCTCCACAATTGATAGGGCTTTCGGTTAGGACATATAGAAGAAAAATGACGCTGCGCTAGGAGGAGACTCTATGGTGGGGGAACCGGACTTCCGGTTGGCTCCAGAATTGAACTTCCAGTTAGGATCTTTGCAACTCTTTGAGTGTTTAAGGTTACCAACCCTTGGCCAAGCCCAACAATTGTTCTTGAACCAAAGATGCTTTTCTCAAAAGGCAACTGATGTTTTGGGTTTTATCCAAGAAAGTTCATTGGGTGAAGCCTTGATGAAGCTTCTTGGATGAGAAGGGAAATGTCTTCAAAAATACCAAGGAAGTTCAGTTGCCTCTTGAAAAAGCATCTTTGAGGCAACCATGACTTGGATGATGGAGAATCTCCACAGACAACTATTCTTGAAAACATACTCTGTTCTGGTATGATTTTTTAAAAAGCTGTGTGAGAATGAGGTGTATTCTCTCACAGCCTCTGCGACCTCTGAAAATAAGTTTATTTTACTTGCACTTCGTTTCTGTAGAAATTTGACATTCCTTCATATAATAAGGAACATCACTCCTGATTGGATACTGCATATTTTAAAAAATAAACAAACATGTAAATCTGACACAGGTAGTCTTCGACTCACGAGGCCAAAATTTATGTGGCTAAAAAACAGTTGAGTGAGTTTTGTCCCCCTTTCTTGCCACAAGTTGTTAAGTGAATCACTATTAAGTTAGTAACATGGTTGTTATTAAGTAAATCTTGCTTTGACTGTGCTTGTTAGAAGTCTGTAAAAATTACCACATGACCCTGGGACACTGCAGCCGTCATAAATATGAGTCAGCTGTCACGTGTCTGAATTTTGATCATGGGACCATGGCAGTGGTGGGTTTCAAAAATTGTTGGAACCTACTCTGTGGGTGTGGCCTCCTTTGTGGGAGTGGCTTGCCACCCGTGTGACCGGATGGGAGTGGCTTGCCGCCCAAGTGACCGGATATGAAATTATGAATTAGTACTTAGGTCGGTCCAAGTAGCTATTCAGAAACTCTGGCATTGAAGCATGCAAGTCTTAAAGCTGTCAACTTACAAGACCCTTGCACCCCTAACCCTTTAGAAAGAAAAAACTAGGGGTCTTCAAACCTGACAGCTTTAAGACTTGTGGACTTCAACTCCCAGAATTCCTCCTCCAGTCACGTTGGCTCAGGAACTCTGGCATTGAAGTACGCAAGTCTTAAAGCTGTCAAGTTACAAGATCCTTGCATCCCTAACCCTTTAGCAGTGGTGGGTGTCAAAAAATTTTGGAGCCTCTTCTGTAGGTGTGGCCTGCTTTCCGGGTCCACTGGTGGAACCTCTTCTAACCGGTTCGGTAGATTTGACGAACCGGTTCTACCGAATAGGTGCGAACTGGTAGGAACCCACCTCTGGACCATGGGGATGTTGCAACCATGGGGATGTTGCAAGTGTGAGAAATGGTCATAAGTCGCTTTTTCCAGTGTTGTTGAAATTTTGAATAGTCACAAAGGAAGTAAGTTGAGGACTATCTGTATATCCCATATGTTTGAAGGGGAAAGGGAAACACGCATCAAGGTAGGCATTTTCTAAATTTTGGGCACGCCAAGCCCCACCAAATAGTCTCTTTCAGTGCCTTGGAGATTCAGCAGCATGAAAATCCTCCGTCTATTTTCATAGTTATCACTGCTTGCCAAAGGAAAAGCCCAGAGCTTAGAAGCTGACTTCTACTGTCACGATCACATCCAATGACATTTCTCTCACCATGGTTTTTACAAAGCTGCATTTGAGCTGCTCATAATCTGTCTTTAAATATGAACTGAACATCGGATACCTGCATAATGCATAATCAAATGTTAGGGTCGAGAAAAGCGGAGGTGTAACAACAGCTTAAATCAATGCTGCAAATACAATACAATACAATACAATACAATACAATAGCAGAGTTGGAAGGGACCTTGGAGGTCTTCTAGTCCAGTGTTTCTCAACCTTGGTGACTTTAAGTCCTGTGGACTTCAACTCCCAGAATCCCCCAGCCAGCTATGCTGGCTGGGGGATTCTGGGAGTTGAAGTCCACAGGACTTAAAGTCACCAAGGTTGAGAAACACTGTTCTAGTCCAACCCACTGCCTAGGCAGGAAACCCTATACCGTTCCAGACAGATGGCTACAATACGTTCCCATAATTTCCTCTTTTTTTTGCATATTTCGCACACTTTATCTAGACACAAACCTGTTAGGAAAACTGGAAGCTTTCATTCCTATGCTGTCAAAATAAAATACGTGAACACATCTTCACTTTTGGGTCCAAGATGGGTAGAGGATTGAAGATACTTGACAGGAAATGCACAGGTGCATTCTCCTGCAATTCCTCAAAAGGTACATTTTTCAAGGGGCAACTGGGCTTTCTGGTTTTTCTTTGAAGACGTTCCACTTCTCCTCCAAGAAGCTTCTTCAGAGCTGATGAAACAAAAATCCTCAAAACAAACAAACAAACAGAAAGTCCCGTTGCCTCTTGAAAAAGCATCTTTGGGACCACCATGACTTGGATGATTGAGAATCTCCATAGACAAGACAGCATAACATTTCCCGTTTTTCCTATTGCAGTGTAGACAATTAGCACCCACCCGTCTTCTAGAAGAATGAAAAAAAAATGTGAGAAATATTTTAAAGAGGCAGGATAAAATATTTCCCTTAAAAGAAATAAAAATCTTAAGGGAGACAGAAACTCAGAGCCCCATCTCCCTGGCCCCCCAAGCAGATACTAAGCTGAGGCCAGGTCTTAGAAATGCAGATTTGGTAATCTGTTACTTCCTGCAGCACAGACTGAACAAAGGTAGGGTTAGCCCTCAGCCACAATAGGAATCGCCCAACAAGCCCCTTCATTGCATCAGCCCCAACTTCAACCAAACCTAGCTCAGACAAACTCCTAGGATTTGTACTTGGCCCCGTGGAAGTCTGACAACAGCCAATAGAATGCATGCTCTTTCACAGGAACAGGAAGCTCAAGTTCAAAGCCTCCCCCTTCACTCTCAACTCCATGTGGTCAGCAGCACCAGAACCACCTATGCGCTTCTGCTTCATCGTTAAACCATCTTCCCATTCAGCCTCCAGTTTCCATTTTGTCCCCAGTGCCTTTCTCCCAGCTTGGAACTGAACCAGATGGAAATTTCTTCCCACAGCAGCATCATGAGAACCAAGACCTCCACTGTAAACATGGCATTTCTCAGTGCCAGAAAATAAATGTAGGTAGACCTCGACTTATTACCAGAATTGGGACCAGAATTTTCATTGCTCATTGCACTCAATTTTTACAAACTTTTTTTTTGCCATCGTTGTTAAGTGAATCTGGTAGTTATTAAACGAACCCAGCTTCCCTCATTGACTTTGCTCGTCAGAAGCTGGCTGTGAAGAACACAAATGGTGATCACATGACCTCAGGACACTGCAGCAATCATCAACAAATGGTTGGTAAATTTTGATCACGTGATTTGTGATCCAGGGGAGGGGGAGGAGAGGAAGGGGATGCTGCAACATTCACAAATGTGAGGACTGTTAGTTAGCAACTCACTTTTTTCGGTGCTGCGCTAACTTTTAATGGTCACTGAATGAAAAGGTTTTAAATCAAGGACTACCTGTCGAAAGGTGCAAAAATCATAGGAAAGATGCCAGAGGGAAGGCCAAGAAGATGCTACTATCATAATGTAACATTTCAGAGGGAGAAGAGATAATAATTGTAATTATCTGTTGAAAAGAAGGCGGGATGGAAGTCATCCGTATATTTCTGCACTTTAGCGTTTCCTTTCGTTTTCTTTTTTGCACTTTTTACTTCTCTTTTTCTTTCTTTTTTAAATTTGTCTTTCATGGTATGAAAAAAATTCCTAATATATAAATTCCTATATATATATATATATATATTTAAAAAGATGCAAAGATAATTGAATCAGTCATTCCTGGTGCATTTTTATCCTCCTAGCAAATTCAGAAATGATGCTCTTCTACTACTTGTGCTATGGTAGGAGGGCGTATAGTATTGTATTGAAGAAAAATAACAGTTTCCGATGACAGAACTGGAAGAGGTGGGGAATTTAATTCGTTCGATTTAGACGTAAAATTCCTCCGGGATACAGAGAAATTTTGGCCTATCGACAGAGCTGGCCTGTGAAGCAGTTAATTCTCAACCTTGGCCCCTTTCGGATGGTGGATTTCAACTCCCAGAACTCCCCAGCTAGCAAGTTGAAACTCACAAGTTTGAAAGGGGTCCAGGGTGAGAAATATCCACTCATCCAGCACAGAAAGACCTCAAGAGAACTTTTCTATTTCTTCCCAAACTTGCCTGCCTCTCAGAGTTTCATACTTGTGGGAAGAATTTCCCTACCTTGTTTTCTTCCCATGTGGAGATAGGCCATTCCTTTCCACATACACAGAGAAATTTAGCACAAGAGTTTCGTGCCTGGCTCCACCCAACACTCAAAACTAGCTCAGTTTACACATCTGGTGGACAGTATTCACACAACATGTCAATTTTGGTAATGTTTAACCGTGTTTAGTGGTTTGTTGGTTTGTTTGTTGAATAAATAATTGGGCCCACTGCATGAACCCAGTCCCCTTGGTTCACCTGCAGTGTAAACCCAGAAAATGGATAAATGCTATAACTAGGCTACCTACGTTGTGTGAACGGCGCGCCAGAGGAAAGCAATACTAAAAAGATTTATGGAAGAAATTCCATCTTTGCTTGACATACCTTGTCTCATGCATCTTACTCTAGTTTTTAGCAGCAAGCATTTGTCTTTTGTTACCGGGAATGTCAATCTCTAAAGGCAGAAACCTGTCAAACTATATCCAGATGCAAAAGTAGGATAAGCACAGTTGCCACACATAGATATCTACCACTTCCAACCATCTTCTCATGGGGAAGGCAACATGTTGGCTGTATTCACACGACATATTTAACCAAGTTTGATAAGGACCTATTGTCTATATTCACACAGCATGCTATGCTTCTCGAGTTTCAGGCCTGGCTATATCTTTTAGATCTTGTGTGAAACCAGGCCATTAGGATATGTTTAGGGTTTGATATATTGTGCAATATCAGAATATGCGTAAATTCAACAACCTGGTTAAAGAGACGGTATGAATACAGCCATTATCAACCTTAACGCTGTAACTTTATAAACCTACCATGATAAGTATAAATAATCTATCATGATAAGAAAGGTGTTTGGGCTTGTTATGTTAGCAGAAGATCTGTGGACACACTCTTAAGTTTACCTTTGCCACTAGAAGGATGATGAGCATTTAAATTTTTGCATGCGCTATCTCTAGATACCGATTTCTACACTCTACCGTACACCCCACCCCCCAGTTGTTTGCAAAATGCAGAAGTACTGAATAAGCACACCTGTGATCCCATGTTCCAAAGTGCAATCGATAAAAAGAACCTTCTCAAGGACATGAAAATAAAATTTTTTAAAAATCGGAACAGAGACAGAAATAAGGAAAAACTTTCAGGGCATGGTTGTTGCGTTAAGAAGTTGACCACCAAGAGAGAAACCATTAAGCCAGCCGGTTGTGTGAAGGAGCAACATGACACGTTGGGGAGTAGGGAAAAGGGTTTTGTGAAAAGTGCAAAAGGAAAGAAAGGAAAACAGAAGCGAATTAAACAGCTGGCAGATGTTCCAAGCCACGGTTTTCCAGCGAATAATAGACCCACCCACCCCAAAGATAAAAAGCAAGGAAATTTCCAGGATGATCAAACAGCCAGGCCATTGGTTCCTATTTTGTAGTCTTTGTCTCTTGACAACAGAAAGTTACCTCTAGTAATCATTGGCAGAAGTCCTTCTTACCCCGATAGCTTAAATGCCATGCCTGAAAAATTCAGATTTCTTTCATCCTTCTTCCAAAGACGCTGGGATGGCAGCAGAGAGGATGTTGAGGGTCACTGAGATGCTTCCCAAGGGCAGAACGTTGGACCACTTTCATGCAGTGAGTTGAACTTGATGCCAATGTTTCTCGTGAAGACACTGGACAAGGAGAGCTTCGAAGCCCAGGCTACGAGGCCTACTGAAATTATTGAGCCTCTGCCTGGTCCTTGGCTGCTAAACTGGACCACACCACCTGAAATAACCTGGTTAAATGAATGTCAAGATTCTCAACCTAGTAAATAACAACACAAAAGAGGAACCCCTCAAATGTAGCCTCCTGGTGAGAAATGTCCACCAGAAAAAAAGAAGACCAAAACAAAAAAACAAAAAAAAAAAACAACCCCAAGGACAACCCCAAAGAAAATTAATAATCATAATAATAGCGATAACAATCAAACAACCCTTTGTGGAATCAACATTCCAGGTTCCGTGCATTCAGAAGGCCAACTGGCCCAAGGAAGAGGAGGAGATCTCTCTATTAAACCACAGAGCTTGAGGAGAAGGGGGACTGTTGCGTTGCCATCCACTGTTAGAGCCCTGTGTCTTTTGCAGTTGTGTTAAACCACAAGTAGTTCAACCGAAAGTGTCTGAGATGAAGTGTGAAGAGAAATGGCGGTAGAAACAAATGCATATTTTTTTTTGTCGTTGTTTTGTTTTGCTTTCTTCTATCCCTCACAGTGATGGGTTCTTGATAAATTTCATTTCTCTCTCCCTCTTTCTTTCTTCATTTTTTTTCTCTCTCCAGAAAGTAGAGATGTCTTCCTTCTCTCTTTCTCCCCCTCTCTTGGATTCTTTCCCTTTCACCTGTTTCCGTTTCCTTGTTCTGCATCTTTTCCCTGGCGCCCTAAATCTTAAACAACAGAGTCACAAAAACAGATGACAGCAAACCCAAAAGGACAGGAGGTTCTGTCCTGGCCACTGCTACATTGTCCAGAGAACCCGGTCCTGGGAGAAAAAAAGAGAAACAAGAGGTTACCCTTGTAGATGTTCTTGTTTCAATGAGCAATGAACAATGGCATTTAGACATACACACCACTCCGCAGGCCTAGCGGTTTGGAATATCAGGATATTGCCCCCAAGAATCTGGGTCCTTGATTTACCAACCTCGGAAGGATCAGGGGTGGGTTTCTGCCAGTTCTAGCCTCTTCTATAGAAGAGGTTTCACAAATCTACAGTGCCCTTTTAGAACCGGTTCCAGCTCCCTCCCCCCGCCCGTCCGTACATCATCAAGATGAAGAGCGAGAGGAGGAATTCTGGGAGTTGAAGTCCACAAGTCTTAAAGCTGTCAACTTTGAACACCCCTGGGTTTTTTTTTTCCCTAAAGGGTTCGGGGTACGAGGATCTTGTAACTTGACAGCTTTAAGACTTGCACATTTCAATGCCAGCGTAAAGACATTTCGCTTCACATCTAAGAAGCTTCTTCGGTTCTTCTTCTTCTTCTTGGATAAGAAGCGAAACCACTTCAAGGAAAAAACAAAGTCCAGTTGCCTTTTGGAGAGGGGGAAAAAAAGCACCTTTGGGACAACCATGGATCTGGATGACTGAGAATCACCATAGACAAATCTATCCAAAGGACCTCCAGGAGTTCTGGCTTCTAAAAAGTCCTGTAGGTGGTGCAAAATTTACGGCAAGCCCCCCCCCCCCCCCCAGCCGTTTGCGAAGCGTGAGAAGAGAAGGAGAAGGAAAGACTCACTGATAAGCCGTAAGCTGACATTGTAGGAGCCCAGGCTGTTCGAAGCCAGGCAGGTGTAATTTCCATAATGTCGAACGGTAACATTTGTGAAGAGCAATATGGAGCGGGTGCGTTCGTTCTGGATCTGCAGTCCATCCGAGCCACTAATTAATCTGCTAGGAAGAGGGAGACAACGAGAAAGTAAATAGTTAAAGTATTGTAGTCAGGGGGAAGAAAAAGGACCGTTGTGTTGGGAGAGCGATGGAGGGAGATTTGTACAAGTAGACCTCGCCATCAAACCACAACTGGGACCAGAATTTCCATTTCTAAGCCAAGCAGTTGTTAAGCAAATCGTGATTGATTTTACAACCTTTTTTTTGACATGGTCCTTAAGTGAATCACCGCGGATGTTAAGAGAATTGTGCACTTGTTAAGCAAACATGGCTTCCCCCATTGACTTGGCTTGACGGAAGCCTGCTAGAAGGTCACAAATCACATAACCCCCCAAGACGCTGCCACGCTTGTTATATAAATGCCAGTTGCCAAGTGCCCAAATGTTTATGATGTGACCTTGGGGACGATGCAATAGTTGTAAGAGTGACAATCAGTCACTTTTTTCAGCAGTGTCATAACATCAAACAGTCAAAGATGGTAAGTCAAGAATTAGGTAAAGGTTTCCCCATGCATGCATGCTAGTTGTTCCCGGCTCTAGGGGGCGGTGCTCATCTCCATTTCAAAGCCAAAGAGCCAGCGCTATCCGAAGACGTCTCCGTGGTCATGGGGCCAGCATAACTAAACGCCGAAGGCACACGGAATGCTGTTCCCTTCCCATCAAAGGTGGTCCCTATTTTTCTACTCAAATTTTTCTGTGCTTTCGAACTGCTAGGTTGGCAGAAGTTGGGAAAAGTAATGGGAGCTCACTCCATTACGTGGCGCTAGGGATTCGAACCGCTGAACTGCTGACCTTTCGGATTGACAAGCTCAGCGTCTTAGCTGCTGAGCCACTGAGCCCCTCAAGTCAAGGACTATATTCAATTCCTAATGTTTTTTTCTCTTGGGATTTCTTGGAATTAAGGAAGGGTAGGGAGATGGGTTGATTACAGAATAATCAAAAACAACATATTCCAAGGGTGTCAAACTCAAGGCCCACGGGGTGCTTAAATCTGGCCCATGGAGGAGAACTGCATTGCTGATGCTGCCCTCGAAGGAATCCAGTTTGACACCCCTGAGATATTCTCTCTCTCACACACACACACCCCTCAGTCTCTTTATCACTAAATAATATCAGAGACACCACTCCCCAAACGGGCCTGTGGAAATGCTCTTCTCCTTCAAAGCAATTTTTAGAGTCATTTCTCTTTCCTCCAATTGCATATGAATTAGAAAGACAGGGAGATGTAGAGATTTTTTTTCCATCCAGTAATATAAAATTCAATATCTCACAGTCGTTCATTTTCGTTTTACTGGATAATTTTCAAGCAGTGGGGAAAACCTATAAAGTGGTGATTAATGTTTCTTGGAAGATTTGCTAAACCTCAAAGATTTTTATCCATATCCCAGATAGACAAACTGTCCTTCAACAGCGTGAGACTCTCTGTATATCAGAGGTGGGTTCCTACCAGTTCGCACCTATTCGGTAAAACCGGTTCGTCAAATCTACCGGTTCCACCAGTGGACCCGGAAAGCAGGCCACACCTACAGACGAGGTTCCAAAAATTATCGAAACCCCCCACTGACACACACACACACACACACACACACTGACAGAGAGAGAGAGAAAAAGAGAGAGAAAGGAAGGAAGGAAGGAAGGAAGGAGGGAGGGAGGAAGGAAGGAAGGAAGGAAGGAAGGAAAGAAAGAAAGAAAGAAAGAAAGAAAGAAAGAAAGAAAGAAAGAAAGAAAGAAAGAAAGAAAGAAAGAAAAGGAGAGAGAGGGATGAAAGAAAAAAGAAAAAAGGGACAGAGAGACAAAAGGAAGGAAAGAGAGAGAGAGAGAGAGAGAAAGAGAGAGAGAAAGAAAGAAAACACATGGCCGGCAAGCCACTCCCATCAGGTCACATGGCCGTCAAGCCACTCCCATAAAGGAGGCTACACCCACAGAGTAGGTTCCAAAAATTTTTGAAACCCACCACTGCTGTATATGTTCCAATGCTCATTCGCTTTAGGTTATCATTTCAGATTTTGGAAAATAGGATCAGAAGCATTTTCAGGTCCTTGGTTAATTTCAGGCCGCACAAAGAAACACCAGATTAGAGTAAATCAAGGCTACTGTGAAGAGAGGAAATTTCCCTTGACAGAAATGGGCTTCCCAAAACCTTGTTCCATCTCACAAGAAATATGACAAAATAAAAGTAGAGGGATTCACCATTAAACTTTTTTCTGTGTAACTCTGCTATAGGTTCCATTATTTAAACCAGTGGTTTTTTTTTCAACCTTGGCTACTTTAAGATGTATGGATTCCACTCCCAGAATTCTGTGCTGGCTAAGGAATTCTGGGAGTTGAAGTCCACACCTCTTAAAGTAACCAAAGTTTGGGGGGGGAAAACCATTGGTTTCAACCATGTCGCCGGGTGGGAAGCTTCTTTAGATTTGGACAGATACACAGAAAAGGTGCAATCTCTCTTTTCATCAACATTACTACTCTGATTCCAATCCAACCTTCCCTTTCCCCCGGGTGGTTTTAATATCCATGGTGAATCTTCTATTACACAATAGAAAGTTTGACTCCGTGACCTGCTAAATGAAAAGCCAGTGGTAGGATTCCATTTTTTTTACTACTGGTTCTGTGGGCATGGCTTGGTGGGCATGGCAGAGGAAGAATTCTGTAAAATCTCCAGAGGTGGGTTGCTACCGGTTCGTACCGGTTTGGGTGAACCGGTAGTGGTATTTTGGCCTTGGTTGCCCCAAATGGCAGCGACCCAGGCTGGCCATGCCCCCGAACTGGTTTCCTGGTTGGCAATGCTGTTGCCGGCATATTTTTTACTACATTTTTCATGTTCTGCACATGCACAGAACAATTTATAGTTAACTACGCATGCACATGCAGTGAAGGGAACCCCTGATTCCATCCCCACTCCAGGGGAAGGCTATTGCAAAATCTCCATTTCCTCCCAATCAGCTGGGACTCAGGAGGCAGAGAATAGATAGGGGCATGGCCAGCCAGAGGTGGTATTTACCAGTTCTCCGAACTACTCAAAATTTCCATTACCGGTTCTCCAGAACTGGTCAGAACCTGCTGAATACCACCTCTGTGAAAAGCCCTTTGCTTGTGAACTAAGATTTTATGGCCTTTGGGATGATGTAAAGCATGTTCTACAACCTGACAACTGTCAGATTTCTGAGTTTTTTCATCTCACAATACTGAATTCTTCCCTCCCACCTCCTAATGTGTGGTGGTTATAGTGTTTCCCTTTCTTCTGGTATTTGACTTCCCACACACCCACGGACCTGTCACTGTTTCCCAATAAAAGAAGATAAAGAGTGGCAGTGCCTTCTCTAAGCGCTTTTAACCACAACAGCACCCCAAAGACCCAGGAAAATTGGACCATGAACTTTTATCACCAGTCTAATACAGAAAGAGAAATGGAAGAGACGCTGATCTGGAAGCCATCAAAAAAATCACATTGTCAGATGTCAATCTTGGCAAAATTGGAAAATTGATCCTGAGAATCAGGTGGGCTCCATCCCTTCAGGAGCCCAGAAAGACAGAACAATAATAACTTCTTCCCCGCACAATTTATACCACTCTTCACCCAGGAATAGCTGTTCTGCTTTCAGATAGAATCTCTGCGATGGTACTGTCAAACAAATTTAGATTTCCCAGGTGTGGGGACATTATACAACTGTGCAGCCATTGAAGATGGGTATTGCTAGCCCATAACCGTGAGATCACATCTGTATTTGCCCTCTGTTTCCTTCCCTACTAACCCCTGTTTATCAAGAGATCTTCCAGAGGGTCTTGAGAAGTTGAGATGGGATGTGGAAAATACGATATGATTAAAGAGATGGGGACACTAAGCTTCCAACTAGTTGCATTCTAAACAAGCACTAAATTAAGAGCCCTTGGCTTGTGAACTAAATGCAACAGGAATCCTTTTAAGAGCCGAGATGGCGCAGTGGTTAAATGCAGCACTGCAGGCTACTGCTAGATCAGCAGTTCAGCGGTTCAAATCTCACCGGCTCAGGGTTGACTCAGCCTTCCATCCTTCCGAGGTGGGTAAAATGAGGACCCGGATTGTTGGGGGCAATATGCTGACTCTCTGTAAACCGCTTAGAGAGGGCTGAAAGCCCTATGAAGCGGTATATAAGTCTACTGCTATTGCTAAGTCTACTGCTATTGCTTTTGATCTAGTGGTTAAGGTACCAAGATAGAAAGCTTCAGGCCATGAATTATAATCCCACTTTATCAGTGAAAGCCAGCTGGGTAACTTTGGGCCAATCACTAGGACACAGTGAGTTCTAATCCTGCCTAAGGCATGAAAGTTAGCTAGGTGACTTTGAGTTAATCGCCAGGAGATGGTGAATTCTAGTCCTGCCTGAGGCATGAAAGCCAGCTGGGTGACTGAGTTAATCACCAGGAGATGGTGAATTCTAGTCTTGCCTTAGGCATGAAAGCTGGTTGGGTGAGCTTGGGCTAGTCTTAGTCCAATTAACCTCACTGGGATGTTGTTGTGGGGAAAATAGAAGGAGGAAGGTGTGTCGGATAAGTTTGCCACCCTAAGTTATTCATAAAAAATAATAAAGTCGACTTGTAAATAAATAAATAAACTTCAGGATTTTATGGCCTTCACAGCTGCCCTCACGATTTATTGGCCTAGGAAGTCCTCATCTCCAGAGGCTTGCTAATCTAAGTAAGGATGATGGAAGCTTTGGTGCAACGTACTTTGATGGGTATGTCATGGCTGTCAGGATTACAGAAATAATGTCCAGGCACAATCGGAGTGTTTAGCAAAATGCGCAACCAGAGAAGCCATCGATCTACCCTACTTGTGGCAGCCGCTTTCCCACCCCCTTCCCAGCTGAGCTTAGTCACTGTTTGGGACTTGCCAGGTGCTCACAAGCCCTTTGCATTGCAATCCCAGGCAGGCAGCCAAAATGGGAGATTTATTGCCTCCCCCCACCCCCATGCAAGCACCCGCCTTGCCCGAGGGATAGGGTACCACACACGACCGAGGCATCACGTTCTGCTTGGTGGATCACAAATTAATCTGCATTAAACAATCGCGACTATGTGCCACGAGATTGTTTAATACGACTGCAATTCGGGAAGGGGAGAAGCACGGGGTGTCGTTGAACTAACGAGACACGCAGCCTGGCTGCACAGACAGTTCCTTCACCCTGTGCTATTTGTCTGTCTGCTGCGCCAGACTGTTTCCCCCCTCTATTATACGAGATGATCTGATCATTTCTTAAGCCAGTACTTCACTAACTGCATGGATTTCCAGATGGTTTCTGAGCCCAATTCAGAACACGCGGGGTTTTAAATTTTAAAACCCTGGAGGGGTGACCTGAAGGATCCCTTCTCTTGTAAGCCAAATTAAAGCATCTTCAACAGGTAAGCTAGACCACACCTAGAGTACTGCATCCAGTTTTGGTCACCACACCAGTGGTGGGTTGCCGGTGGCATCCTCGTGCACGCGTGCAGTTCACGCATGCGTCTTAGCGCCTGCGCGATGCTCCAGCTGCTCACGGAGAATCGCGCAGGCGCTGTATGTGCCATGCGCCTGTGTGGAAGCGCAGAAGCCTTCATAGACCGGTAAGGAGCGTGGGCGGGCGTGTGGGCCCTTCAGCGATCCCGGAAGTTACTTACTTCTGGGTTCACTGACCAACCGGTCTGCGGGGACCGCCACGAACCGGTTGAAACTCACCGCTGCACCACAGTATAAAAAAAGATGTTGAGATTCTAGAAAAAGTGCAGAGAAGAGCAGCCAGGATGATCAGGGGACTGGAGACTAAAACATACGATGAATGGGTGCAGGAACTGAGCATGGCTAGTCTAGAGAAGAGAAGGACCAAGGGACACGTGATAGTAGTGTTCCAATATTTGAGGGGCTGCCAAAGAGAGGGAGGGGGTCAAGCTATTTTCCAAAGCACCTGAAGGCCAGGCAAGGAATAATGGATGGAAAATGAACAAGGAGAGATTCAACCTGGAAATAAGGATAACTTTTCTGACAGTGAGAACAATCAACCAATGGAACAGAAGTTGCCCTCGGAACTTGTGGGGGCTTCATCACTTGAGACTTTCAAGAAGAGATCGGACTGCCATTTGTCAGAAATGGTGTAGGTCTCCTGCTTGAGGGGGGGGGGTTTGGAAGGTCCCTTCCAACTCTGTTAATCAGTTATCTGTTAATGTCCAAACTTGGCAACTTTTAAGACTTGTGGACTTCAACTCCCAGAATTCCCCAACCAGCCATGTTGAAGTTCACCAGTCTTAAAGGTTGTCAGGTTTGGACATCCCTGATCTATAGATCCTTTGCTTGGATTAGTGCAAAAATATAAAACTATCCTCCAATTTTAAAGAGTTTTCCTTCCATCTGAGAAAAGAGTGAGCATATACTGTATGTATCTATTCACTGGATTTATACGACCATTCCAGTCCCAAATGCAGCTCCGGGCAGCATACAACAATAAAAGATAAAATGAAATACAACAAAACTCCACAGAGGACAACACGAAAGAACATTTGAGACACACTAAGACCTATTCAGTTTTATGGAATGAGCCTGAAAGAAGAGCCAAGTAGCCGGGGCCTTCCAAAAAGCACTGAGGCAGGAATAAGATTTGAAAATGGTTGCAAAGGAGAGGAGAACATTGGCAAATACTGTATCTCATTGATGGAATGGAAGAATGTGGTGCCTTATTTTTAAGATGACCAAGTTGTTGGGGTGAACATTCTCCCTTGTTCTGACCAAGGCTTCCCAAGAGCATGAAGCCACTCCTTCTCCTGAGAAAAAAACCCTTTTATTAATTGACTGTGAATTCTGCTCCTTGACATCTGGCAAAGTCTTTCAAGGGAGGATTTACAGTCACAGACCTTATCTGGCTTGGAGAGCTGCCAGATTGATATTTGCAAAACTTGGCAAGGAGTCTCCGAGAGTCACAAACCAATGAAGCGAACTAATTGTCTCCTGCAAACTCCACTCCCCTTTCGCTCCTCTTTTATTTCCTCTGGGAGGGGCCATTCATCGTCCACCTCTGGTCTTACTCCCAAGTTGACTCCCGTTCTTTAGTTATTCCCTTCATCTGGCAACTCTATGCATGCGCACACTGGGAAGAGGCTCCAGCTGTTCGTCTGCCTCACTGATGTCTGACTGAAGGCAGCTGATAACTGGCATACAGCCCTGGCTCACTCTCTGCCTCCAACACAGAGCCCTCGTCCGAGCCTTCTCCAGATTCTAGGACTGGCCCATGTTCCTCCCCAACCTCCTCACTGTCCGAATCTGCTGCCAGCTCTGCTGGCAGGCCACAACATCCCTTTCCTTGTTCATCTCCTCTCTAAAAGTCTGTATCTTCCTGGATTATCTTCTCACACTTCCATTAAATCTCACAGGAACTCATCAGGAGATAATCCAACCTGTGGATATTTTTTTCTCAGGAGCAATGTTTTTGTCACCACTCCAAGGGCTCCTGCCATTGAGAAGTTCTCCTGGTGGAGATTGTCCAAATTCCTCTCTGCTCGGTTGTAATGTGAATTTGTTTAAGAAAGTGTGAAGTCCATCTCTCCCTATTTCGTGTGTCCTAGGGTGACTGTCCTCTTTGCCTAAAACAAGAGTTCTCCAAGCATCCTTCAAGATGTGTGGGCACTTCAATTCCACAACTCCCATCCAATCAATCCCAAGGCACTCTAGGAATTGAAGACATGTGGAAACGTTTGCACTAAAAAGTTGGCAGAGTGCCATTGTCTCTTCTCATGGGTGACACTGAAGGAGATGGGAAAACACAGACTTACTGCTTGTCGTCTTTGAACCACTGAAATTCTGCAGCGGGCACAGCCATGGCTTCGCAGCGCAAGAGGGCTGTCTTTCCTATCAAGGGGTGGGAATCTTTGACATCCGTGATCAGCGGAGGATCTGGGAAAAAACAGAATTGGAGGTCAACAGTGAAAGACTCTCTCCCTGCAGCCTTCAACTATGGGCAGAAAAGATCTTCAAGGGAGAATCTTAAAAAAACTCTGAAAGGGCCATAGAAGGATCCCAAATTCCCCCCCATTTGGATTCAGTGGTCTTTCTAACTCCAAAATATAACTTCTCCCATCATCCCCTGTAGCTGAGTTCATTCCAAGAAGGGAAGGAGAAAATTAAATCAGTCCTCTGCCTCATATTGCCAGACAAATGAATGGAATGGCATAATAGTTTAAGATGCTGGCCAGGAGACTGGGAGTTCTATTTCCACCCTAGGCAGGAAAGCTGGCTGGGTGTCTTTGGGCCATTCACCAGGAGATGATGAGTTCTAGTCCCGCTTTAGGCATGAAAGCCAGCTGGATCAGTTTGCCCAGTCATTTTCTCTCAGCCCAATCCACCTTACGGAGGAGTTGTTGTGAGGAAATAAACAGGAGGATGAGGGAGTGTTAGTTACCCTGATTCCTTGAAAATAAGACCTCCCCAGATAATAAGCCCAATTGGGCTTTTGAGCACATATGCCAAAATAAGTCTTCCCCCAAAATAAGCCCTCTCTGAAAATATTGCAACATAGCAGCAGCCATGAGGTGACCACGCTTGCCACCTCCTGCACCTCAAAAATAATAAGACCTCCCCCCAAATAAGGCCAAGTGGCTACCTGAGAGACCGCCTCCTGCCACATACCTCCCAATGACCAATAAGATCACACAGGTTGGGCCTCCTCCGGGTGCCATCAACCGGACAATGTCGGCTGGCGGCCCCTCGGGGGAGGGCCTTCTCTGTTGCTGCGCCAGCCCTATGGAACGAACTACCCATAGAAATCCGGACCCTCGGACCCTCCGGACCCTTACCACTCTCCCGGCCTTTCGTAAAGCCACTAAGACCTGGCTGTTCCGGCAGGCCTGGGACTGCTGATTATATCCAGCCCCACTGGACTGGTTGTATGATGTGTCAATTTTTATAGATATTTTTATCTATAATTTTTAAATAAGCTTTTTTATCTTGCTTGTGAGCCACCCAGAATTCTAATGGGAGTGGGCGGCATACAAATTTTATTAAACTTGAAACTCAAAACAAGTGCTTATTTCAGGGGTCAAAAGAAAATAAGACCCTGTCTTATTTTCAGGGAAACAGGGTATGTTGCCTTACTTATAAAGTGATAATGGTGGAATAAAAATTAATGAGAGGAGAGGAGAGAAAAAAGAGAAAAGAGAATTGAATATAATAAACCTAACTAAGGTTAACTAATCAACATATACAGATGGTGAAAAGGTAGCCGTCAGGTTTATAAATGAGCTGCTGAGACCGTGAGGTGTGAACACAACAGAAGCCTACAGCTGATTTCTAAGCTTAGATCCTCCATCAATCATTGGATTTCTGTTGAAACCCTCTTGCTCAGGTCCAGGAATTGCAGATAGCAATAGCAATAGCAGTTAGACTTATATACCGCTTCATAGGGCTTTCAGCCGTCTCTAAGCGGTTTACAGAGTCAGCATATATTGCCCCCACAGTCTGGGTCCTCATTTCACCCATCTCAGAAGGATGGAAGGCTGAGTCAACCTTGAGCCGGTGAGATTAGAACCGCTGAACTGCAGATAACAGTCAGCTGAAGTGGCCTGCAGTACTGCACCCTAACCACTGCGCCACCTCGGCTCTTTATATGCAAATGAAGCTACTGCCTGCCTTTAGATGCAAATGAAAATAAAAACAGGTGAGCATGCAGGACAGAAAGGAAATGAAAAGTCGCCTCACAATTGACTGTGATAAGGACGTGTTTGCTGTCTGGTGTTGAGACCCCGTTTGCTGTAACGCACTCGTATTCCCCAGCTTGTTCTCGGTTGATCTCTGAGATTTCCAGATATTCTCCTTCACTGGTGAATCCATCTGTGGGGAGGGAGCAGGAGGGAGGCAGGAACGGGGTCAGGGCCAGTGGCAGGGAGACAGACACAAACAGACTTACACACAAGGAAACACACATGACACAACACGGTTATCCAGGCCTCCTCCATGCAGGGGCTGCCCCACACAGGGCAGGCATAAGGGGCAGGCACAGGAGGGAGGAATGCCCAAATGGGCATTCTCACAACCAACCCTTAAGTGATCTTTAGCTCAAAGCACACACTGAATTTTCAAAGAACATCTTGTACTACTGCAAAAATGAAGGAGAAGAAACATGGGTTCCCAGAGCGAGATAGTTGGAGTGCAGAAAGCAAATTCAGAGCTAGGGGTGGCTATCATAACTGTGGTGAAATTGCCATATTCTATAGGGGTGGAGATGGGGACGGTAAAGCTACTGCCTGCCTAGTTTTAAGATTACAGTCAAGATTTCCCTGTCAATCATGTCCGACTCTAGGGCAAAATGCTCATCTTTGTTTCTTGGCCGAGGGAGCCAGCGTTGTCCAAAGACCATTTCCATGGTTATGTGGACAGCGTTGTTCTCTTCCCACCAAAGTGGTACCTGTTTATCTACTTGCATTTGCATGCTTTTCGAACTGTTAGGTGGGCAAGAGCTGGGACAAGAACAGGCGCTCACCCTGCTGCGCAGAACTTGGGTCTCAAACCCGGGCTGTCAGCTCTCCAAGCGCAGCGGTCTTTAACTGATGAGCCATCGCGGGCCCCCTCCAATTTTAAGATTATCTATTGATTAAACTGAAGGGACGTGGTGGCTCAGTGGCTAAGATGCTGAGCTTGTTGATCAGCAAGGTTCGCAGTTTGGCTGTTCAAATCCCTAGTGCCATGTAATGGAGTGAGCTCCCGTTACTTGTCCCAGCTTCTGCCAACCTAGCAGTTCGAAAGCTTGTAAAAATGCAAGTAGAAAAATAGGGACCACCTTTGGTGGGAAGGTAACAGCGTTCCGTGCGCCTTCAGTGTTGAGTCATGCCGGCCACATGACCACGGAGACGTCTTCGGACAGCGCTGGCTCTTCGGCTTTGAAATGGAGATGAGCAGCGCCCCCTAGAGTCAAGAACGACTAGCACATATGTGCAAAGGGAATCTTTACCTATAGATTAAATTGTTGGTGTGTGCAATGAACCCTCTGACACAGTGCAGGAAGGGAAGTAGGAAAGGAAGCTCTCCAATAAGGCTCCATCTTCTGGTGAGTCAGAAATGCAGTGTTCCTATTAGGATGTCATCACTCGCTACCTCGCCTTGTTCCTTTCCATTCACAACATATCATGCAAAATGTCAAAACTCCAATTCAAATCTTCGGCAGCGTCGCTTTGCTGCAGCTGTGCTCCTTTTATGAATGAAGCAAAATTCCGCACGAAGGGAAGGCGGCTTTTTGTGCGTGGCAGGAACAAACCGGGCCAAGAGATAAACAAAAGGGCATTGTCTCCTGCTCGTTATGGGGTCCCGGATGAGGGTTTGATCTACGTGACGTGTAAAATCTCATTCCCCCGTCAATATTGTCTGTTCAGTCCAGCTCACTACTTTTTCCTCTCCCTCCCCCTCCACAAATATCTGGGATTTCATACATATTGCCCACAGCTTTGCAAATGGATTTTTTGCAGCCTTAAAAAAACAACAACAAGGAATCCCATTGATTTATTTAAATGGGGGAATAAGGGATGAGATCAGGGGGAGGGAAAAGATGAAAAATTTAAAAAGGCAGATTTCTGCACTTAGGACTAAAATTCCATCTGCTTAAAAGATGCCTTGGGACCCGGCAGACATCACCTCTGTGCCGGCACCCAAGCTGTGTCTAGACAAGCTCAATCTGGAGAGTTTAAAATGAGCCGTTGATGTCATCCAAATGCTAAACTTGGTCTATTTTAATCTTGGTTCGATATTGGGGCTTAGTGGTTCGATGGACCCAGGCCATTTGATCCGTGGATGACTCAGGATACCTTTCAAACTCTGAACATGCGTTCGTTTATATTTAATCATGTTTAGCATGTGGTGTGAACATCCATTCTCACTCATGCTGGCAATTAGTGGCTTGCAATGGGGGGTTGGGGGGTGGGTGGGGCAGCACCTCCTCCAGTTTTCCTCACCTTTCAGCTGTCGCCAAATTACCGTCGGTTCCGGTTTCCCCACTGCCAGGCAGAGCAAATTCACATTGCTTCCTTCGTTCACCGTCACAGCTGCGGAAATGTTCACGATCCGAGCTGGAACTGTGGGGTTTAAAAGAGAGAGAGAGGCGGCATAATGGCGTGGGAGAATGACCTTGAGAGACAGAAGGAAGAGCTTGAGGTCGGCCCACAAAAGAAGGGAGAGATAAAGGTTCAAAAGAAGAGAACAAGTAAAGAGCTACTGGAGATCACTCGATATGTAGAGACTCAATTGGAATAATGGTTAAAGACACTGGATGAGAAGCTGGGACACAGGGAGTTCTAGTCCTGGTTTAGGCACAAATCCAGTGAGTGACTTTGGACCAGTGTTTCTCTCCAAGGGTGGGCTTCAAAAATTTTGGCAACGAGTTCTCTGCCCAGTTGCTGGGTGGGTGGGGGCATGACCTAGCCAGCCTCCTGCACCATGGTGTGTGTGTGTGGGGGGGGGGTTGCCTTCCCCAGGCCCCGGAAGCTCTCTTCGAGCCTCCGGGAGGGCAAAAACGTCATCTCCTGGGCTCCGGAGACCCTCCAGGGGCTGGGAATGGGCCCATTTCTGGCCTTCTGGAACTTCCAGGAGGCCCATTTTTCTCCCTTCCTGAGCGTCCGCACAGGCCCTGTATTTACCTGGCATCCCAAACGAGCCATGTGGGGACTCCTGGGAAGGGTTAGGGTTAGGCGGTAGGGTGGGTAGGCTGGGGCAGGGTGCACGGGACCAGCCAGAGGTCAGATTTGAAGGTTCTCTGAAATGGGCATATTCTTAGCTAGAGGTTCTCCCAAATCCATGTGAACCCACAGCAGCCCTCCCTGCTTCTCTCTCTCTCTCTCTCTCTCTCTCTCTCCCTCTCTCTCTCTCTCTCTCTGTCTCTCTCTTTCTCTCTCTCTCTCCCCCCCACCCCCCACCCCAGAAGAAGAAGGCAACGGTAAACCACTTCTGAAAATGCTACCAAGACAACTGCAGGAACTTGTAAACCATAACTACAATTAGATTTGGGGGGGGGGGAGTAGTCTGTTCAATAGAGCTTTCTCCCACACAAATGCATACGTACAGATTTAACAGCATAAGCTCCACCCAAATGGGCTTAGAGAGGAGGAAAAAGATTGGGTTGTAAATTCAACTGGAGGTTGAATTCAACTGGAGTTGTACTCATTTTCTCTATACTTCTGCTTTTGTTTGTTTGTTTGTTTGTTTGTTTTTTTAATTTATTTGTATGCCGCCTTTTTCCCTAAGGGGACTCAGGGCGGCTCACAACTCACAACTCACAACTTGTCCTGTAATTAGACACGATCACCACTTCTCCAGAAATGGGGGGAGGGGAATACCAATTAAACGTGACTGAAAGGAGGTGTTACTGTCGGAAATGTAAAGATTTGCACTTGGTTGATGAAGGGAATTCCAAAATCTCCCTCGGCCAACTCTTCTGCCATCTAGTGACCAGCCTTCACCACGACTGACAGAAACCCCCAGGAGAAAATACAAAAGCACTGGAGATGTGCAGCCAACATCAGATGCACCGTACTCCCCACATTTCATGAATCACCACCCCACCTGCCTTATTTTTGGACTTCTTCCTCCACAAATCTCAGCACGGGAGGCTTTGGGCTCCCTTCCCTGTTGCAGCGGAAGAAGACACCCCCTCCGTCAATGAAAAAAAAATACATCCCCCCCCTCCCCAGATTGGGCCTAACGATCCACATTGTTTTCATGATAAACTGGGGCTGTGTCTGCAGTGGCAGAGCGATGGGAGAAGGAGAACAGCTGTTTCCTTAATCTGGAGGTTGCTTATCCCAGACTGGGCCCAATCAGTTTGCATTGTAGCAGCTTCCCGGCTGATAGCAACTACGAGAAAGGGGGACGTGTGGGACTATAATTATGGGGTGCATAGTGTTGCAGTTGTGGCTTTTGCTAATAAGGCAGAAAGGCTGGAGGCGCCTGGGAATTGGGAGAGAGAGAGAGAGAGAGAGAGGGGGGGGGAGGGAGGGAGGGAGAGAAATTAGCTGGTTTTGACAGCTGGGAAGCGACTTGAGTTCTGTGAGGCCAAACTACACACCCACTTCTTTGAGAATTTATAGATGGAGATGATCTATTTCTCTACAGATGCTTTGTCTGGGTTCACACAACTTTTTTTTAACTACACTACTTTGGAACTGGCTAATTTGGATTGGCCACTCAGATGAGCCGATGCCAGAGGTGTTCAGCCAGTTCTCTCCGGTTCGGGTGAAGTGGTAGTAGTGGCTGCGGGAGGCTCCGCCCACCCACTCCAACATAATGTGTGAGCACTGCGCATGCACAGAAGGCGGCGCACAGGAGCAGACGAGCATGCTCACATTTGCGAACTGGTAGGGAAGGTAAGTGAATCCCACCTCAGGCCTATGCTGCAAGGTGAAGCCATCGTATAGTTTATGGGAGGAGTCCAAAAGGAAATAGGCATCGGTTTTGCGGATCTAGTATGAGAGTTTAGCCTGTGATGTGAATCACACCTTAGGACCGGAGTTTCCAACCTTGGCAACTTTAAGACTTGTGGACTTCAACTCTCAGAATTCTCAGATATGAGAGGCAATGTGATTTGGAATATTTCCCTCTCTCCCTTCGGTACCATACAGTCTTATCTGGGCACTACATTACCAAGTTTTGGATTCGGGGCAGTTCCACATTGCACCGCTTCCCTTCCCCAATCTCTCAAAAGCAGCTTGAAGCAAATCCCTCATCCTCTTTGCCTTCCCCGGCTTGGAAATCTGGAGAACTTATCTGAGTTAGTCAGTGTTCCTCTGGCTGAGGCGTAAGAGCTTGCCAAGAATGTCCTATCTCGAACTCCTGCTCCTCTCAAAATAACAAAAATGGCCTCGCCACCACTCTAGTGAAAAGAGAGGGAAAGTACCACATCCTTTCCCAGATGTGCATTGATCTGGCTGTACAGGAAATACCTAGCGGATAGCGATGGGAACAATCTGCCAAGCATGCCAGCCACCCTTGTTGCCCGGAGCAGAAGACCTTATAGGAATATTGTTAAAGGTAAAGGTTCCCCTCGTACATATATGCCAGTCATTCCTGACTCTAGGGGGCGGTGCTCATCTCCGTTTCAAAGCGGAAGAGCCAGCGCTGGCCGAAGACATCTCCGTGGTCATGTGGCCGGCATGACTGAATGCCAAAGGCGCACGGAACACTGTTACCTTCCCACCAAAGGTGGTCCCTATTTTTCTACTTGCATTTTTAACGTGCTTTCGAATTGCTAGGTTGGCAGAAGAAATATTGTAAGGAAACATCTAAAAAAAAACCAAGACTTTCTACCCATTGCAATTTCACGAACAGCATCACAGGACAGAATCAAGCTGGCTCAGTTTCTCAACATGGTGACCTCCGAGAGGTCTGATTTGTGCAAAGGGCGTCGGCCGGAGGTGTTCCAGACCCTCCCCTTCCTTTCCTTGCACCCATACCATGTACGATGAGGTACACCTGCGAGGTGTGAGGCTTGTCCTGGGTCTGGAAAGAACATGTGTAGAGCCCTTCGTCGTACACATCGACGTGGCTGATCATGATGCTGAACTCGGAGGGGCTGTACTGGAGAAGCTGCACTCGCAGGTCAATGGACCACTTGTCGTTTCCAGCGTACAAGATATTGGAACGGTTCAGCCAAGCCACACGCGTCACCTGTTGGTCTATGTAGCAGCTGCAGAGAAGGGGAGGCAGAAGGAAGAAGAGTGAGTGTCTAATGGAGAATCTCAATCATCCAGGTCATGGTTGTCCCAAAGGTGTTTTTTTTCCCCTGAGGACAACTGGGCTTTCTTTGTTTTTTTGTTTGTCTTTGAAAACATTTTGCTTCTCATCCAAGAAGCTTCTTCTGTGTTAGAACTGAGGAAGCTTCTTGGATGAGATGTGAAATGTTTTCAGAGGAGAAAGAAACAAGAAACTCCTTGGAAGAGTGAGGAACAGGGGAACAGAAGAGAAAAAAAGCAAAGAGATTGGCTTTCCACCTCAAATGCTTTGAATCGTGGTTTGAGAGACCGCCTATTGCCAATTACCTCCACTAGGCCAATAAGATCCCATAGATTAGGCCTCCTCCGAATTCCATCAGCCGGTCAATGTCGACTGGCAACTACCCGGAGGAGAGCCTTCTCGGTGGCTGCTCCAACCCTCTGGAACGAACTCCCTGTGGAGATTCGTACCCTCACCACCCTCCAGACCTTCCGCGTAGCCCTTAAAACCTGGCTGTCCCAACAGGCCTGGGGCTAAATAGCAATAGCAATAGCAATAGCAGTAGACTTATATACCGCTTCATAGGCCTTTCAGGCCTCTCTAAGCGGTTTACAGAGAGTCAGCATATTGCCCCCAACAATCTGGGTCCTCATTTTACCCACCTCGGAAGGATGGAAGGCTGAGTCAACCCTGAGCCAGTGAGATTTGAACCGCTGAACTGCTGATCTAGCAGTAGCCTGCAGTGCTGCATTTAACCACTGCGCCACCTCGGCTCTTAAAAGACTTCAACCCCACCCGAATAGTATGACTGTTGCACCTTTTAACGATGTATTGTCTTCATGTATGTAACTTGTTTGTCCTTCCCTCCTCCTGAATTGTGAGCCGCCCTGAGTCCCCTCAGGGAAAAGGGCGGCATACAAATAAAGTAAATCCAAATCCAAATCCAAATCTAATTGAAGGATCTCTTGTGAAATAATTGTGTAAGCCATAACTGAATCTCACCTCAATTATTTTAATTTGTCCAACACACTTCTTAAGATAGGCTCCCCAAAGCATAGCCGTCCTATCGTGGATCAGAATGTAGTAGATCATAGCGGGGCAAGGTTTTCTGAATTACACATGACTCCACTTACAATCAGTTGTAAAAGTCAGCCCATTTTTATCCCTGAAGGACGGATGTATCACCCCCCCTTTAGGAAAGACAGGAAGGAAGAGGGAAGAACATCCTAACTCCAGGTTCTTCTCAGGGCACCGGAAAGCCTCTGGGTGCCCCCTCCCCATGCTCTTTGAAGTCCCCAAACCCATGTTATTATAGCATCCGTTCTCTAATTTGATTAATGATTTAAAAAAGCAAGATAAAAACAAATGCTAACTAATATAAAATAGGAAAAAGGAAAGAACAACAAAGTCAGCGAAAGAAAAGCTCAAAGTGCAAGAGAAGAAAAAGAAAGGAAGACACCCCCCACCCCTCTTCTTTGTGGAAACCTCTGAGATATCAGAACACTGCTATCATGTCCCCCCTAATCCTCCTTTTCATTAAACTAGACATACCCAGTTCCTGCAGCCGTTCTTCATATGTTTTAGCCTCCAATCTCCTAATCATCTTTGTTGCTCTTCTCTGCACTCTTTCTAGAGTCTCCACATCTTTTCTACATTGTAGGCAGAGGTGGTATTCAGCCGGTTCGGACCAGAGGTTGTATTCAGCCGGTTCGCACCAGTTTAGCCAAACCAGCAGTGGTGGCGGAACTTTTCACCGGTTCGGTCGAACCCATAGTGGTGACCAAGCTGACACCATCATACCTGCGCAGAAGGTCCTGCACACGCCCAGACGTGTTCATGTGCTCCAAACCGGTAGCCAAGGAAATAGGATTTCATGCCTGGTTTGAACCGGTTCACCAGAATCGGTCGCGGAAATCGTGGGTGGCTCCTGCCCGCCCACCCCGTCTCTTCCCCATCCTATTTAGGCACATTTTTGAGGCCGGATGTATGCGGAGAAGGTGCACACGCCTGCAAAGCACATGCGTGGAAGACCTGGCGCGTGCGTGGAAGGGGCGCTTCCGAAATGGCGATAACAAAATGTGAAAGCCACCGCTGATCGTAGTGACAACCAAATAAAAAAGCTAACAATATAAAAAGGAGGAGGTGACGACATCTCAACAATATAATTTGAATTTAATTTGAATTTAATAAAAAGGAGACAACAATGTCCTAAGTTTTGTGAACCTGCTGTGTCTACAAGGACTCCTTCAAATGCAACCTCTTTCAACCAGGCTTTGGATGCTCCCTCCCACTGCCTCCACCTGACCCTCCCAAGCACCTTGTGGCCTGGGTTCTCCCCAGCCAGCTAGGCCCCCTAATTTCTACAGACACGCTGTCACTGCCCTGCTGCTCCGAGAGGGAAGATTTAATTATTCAAATGTTTTTTTTTCCTCTTGCTTGAAGGCAAAGGGCACTAAGTCATCTGATTTCTTGGTCCCTGACAGCTGTCAGGCACAGATCGGACAAACACCCGTAAAGATAATGGGGAAAGAGCTTCAAGGAGAAAAGACGTGGAATTCACCCTTTCCAATCAGGGATGACCGAAGTGCTATTGCTGTTGATCTCTCGTGACACAACGCAGCTCAAAAGCCAAGCACCCAGCCAGAAGGGTGCCTTGAAGAAAAAGAGGTTCTGAACTTAACAATGGCAGCAAGATTGTTGGTGGCGCAGTACTGGAAGAAGGAAGAATTGCCTACTATTCAAGAATGGACGTTAAAAGTAGTAAACTTGGCCAAAATCTCAGCATATTTGAAGGACCATTCAGATGAGAAATACAAGCTGGAATGGAGAAGATGGATTGACTACACTCAAAATAAATATCGGACTAAGAAATTTCAATTAGCTTATGAATGAACAAGGAATGTTACAATTTATCTAAAGTTAGCTTAATAAAGGGGGAGTTAAAGTACAAGAGGAGATAGGATGCTATAGTTAGTTAGCTTATGTTAGTGTATGATTGTTAAATGTTTATACCCTGTATTTTACTCTGGGAGGTTGGGGGGAGGGAGGGTTGGAGGGGGGGCAGGGTTGGGGCGGAGGGAGGGAAGGGGAAACATTTGTAAAATCTATTAAAACTCTTTAATTTAAAAAAAAAGAGGTTAGAGTCCCAGACCTTACAGGTTCAAACTTATCCATTTAGGGAAATCATGTCGTTCTTTCCACTTCCTTTTCTTTAAAGAAAAGTTTTATCTCAAGGGAGATCCTCGCTTTATTATCTGCCTCGTTTCTTTGGTCACCATCAAGCCCCAGGGAAATCCAGGTAGATCAGATGAATCTACATAAGTTTATCGTATGCTAAAGCTCTCTACAAGAATCTGAACTACTAATGGTCAAAGCAAGTTGGCGGCAGATAAGAGTCAATGGAATGCAAGGTGGAATGGACTTAGATTTCTTGGGGGTACGAAGGGATTCAAGGCTGATAACGCATTTGACGCCTCCCTTAGTCTCAGCCTGGTCCTCTCCCACAGTTATCCTCAAATACTACTACCACGTACTCAGTGTTGCAAACTGAGGCCGTTGTACAGTAAGCCTTTTCAGCTGTGGATCCTTAATGTCCATCATATTCTTGGGGTGGACAAAAATATTCCACCAACATTTTTGGTTCAAAGCCAAGATATTCCTCCCCTTCCTCCAGATATTTGTGCAACTTTGTGCTCATTTTGAATCTAAATGTCTACTGAATCCTGGAATAGTGGGTTTTGTGTGTCCACAATATCTTCCTTGTTCCAAGAAGTTTGAAAAGTGTTCTCTTCACCCCCTTTATCCAAGTCGCGAATGAAAATGTTGAAGATGACTGGTCCTAGAAATGAACCTGGTGACACTCCTTTGATAACTCCAATTGATTCCTCCCACATGGGATGAGTAACCACCGATGAGCACGTATGACTTTTAGCGAGTTACGGCTCTATATAATTGCCATGCCATTCAAACCCCACTTAATTATCTTGCTGAGAATGTCATGGGGTACTTTGTCAAATGCTTTACCGAAGTCATGATATATTACGTTCCCAACATCCCCACTATCTACTCAGGGAGATACTCAATCAAAAAATAAATAAATGAAAGGCAGTTAATCTGTCAGGACTTGCTCTTGACAAATCCATGCTGACTTCTGAAAATCACCACATGGTTTTCACAGCGCTGAGAGATACATTGCGCTCTGATCAGCTCTAGAATTCTCTCAGGTATTAATGTCAAAGCTAGATGACAGGTAGGTCTACAGGTATTTCCCTCCTCTTAAGTAGCAATAGCAATAGCAATAGCAGTAGACTTATATACCGCTTCATAGGCCTTTCAGGCCTCTCTAAGCGGTTTACAGAGAGTCAGCATATTGCCCCCAACAATCTGGGTCCTCATTTTACCCACCTCGGAAGGATGGAAGGCTGAGTCAACCCTGAGCCGGTGAGATTTGAACCGCTGACCTGCTGATCTAGCAGTAGCCTGCAGTGCTGCATTTAACCACTGCGCCACCTTGGCTCTTAAGTCTCACCCTTTCTCAAATATTTCTCTAACCTAGTGGATAAAGCAGTGTTTTTCAACCTCAGCAACTTTAAGCTGTGTGAAGTTCAACTCCCATAATTCCTCATGCTGGCTGGGGAATTCTAGGAATTGAAGTCCACGCAGCTGAAAGTTGCTGAGGTTGAAAAAGAATGGGATAGAACAGGAGTGTCAAACTGGATTTCTTTGAGGGCTGGATCAGCATTATAGTTCTCTGTGGGCTGGTGTGGAGAGAGTGGTGGTGGTGAGATGGGGTAGACACCTCCTGCAGCACTCTGCCAGCCCCCCGGGGGGGGGGGGCACATGAGGCCCATTTTGGCCAGCAGACGCACCACCAGCAGGTCCTTTGATATTTCCAGGCTGGTTCCATGGGCTGGATTTAAGCAGCCTGTGGGCTGGATGCCTTGCATTTGACACATTGGGATAGAGGTTGACCAGACCAGTGGTGGGATTCAGCCAGTTCGCACCTATTCGGGAGAACCGGTTGTTAACTTTCTAAGCAGTTTGGAGAACTGGTTGTTGGAAGAAATCTTATTTTGTTTTTTTCCACTTTACAGGACTAATCCTGTAAGGAAGGCAGGAAGGAAACATCCTGGTGTTGTTCCTAGCCTAATCTTTATTGTCCTCGTTTACAGAAACGGCTTTTCCAGTTAACCCTTATTACATTTTAACAGCTAAGACGAAGCGCCCATCGACATGAGTGACCTTGAGTTGGCCACGACCACCCAGTCACATGACCACCAAGCTACACCTACACAGCTGGTCATTAGGGCAGAGAACTGGTTGTTAAATTATTTGAATCCCACCACTGGACCAGACTCATAGTCAATTCATTTACATGTCTTCTAAAGTACCAGGAAATGGGGCTGTGAGATTTCTCCTAATCCAATTCCCACCAGCCCAACCAACCCTGGCACACTATTTATCTTCTAGCTCCTGACAGAGGGCAAAGGGTGGAAGCTTAGTTGCCATAGGAGGCTCCATAGGAGAGCAGATGAATTGAAGGGGAGAAACTGAGTCAGAGGGTCCGACTGTCTCCTCAATCATTTTATTCCACTGTCTTTAAAGGGATATGCATTAATCTAGAGCAGTGCTTCCCAATCTCGGTCATGAGTGGACTTCAATTCTGCTGACTGAGGTATTCTGGGAGTTGAAGTCCACGCACTTTAAAATGGCTAACGTTGTGAAATAAGGAGTCAGGCAGACAAAGAGGCAACAAGCTATTATAGAAATTAGGGATATCCAGTTTCCTTAATGGGCAGCTGCTCTGGCACTGGCAAAAGGCAAATTAGCTTTTTCTCCTAGTACACCACTATGGAACTTGCAAGGATATTGCTAAATATCAACACCAGTTGGAGAAAGAAGATGGCTGGAAGAGCTATTTTCATGACACTGTCATAGTGTGAGTTTTCTCTAGGGCAGGGGGGTCTCCAAACCTGGCAACTTTTAAGACTTGTGGACTTCAACTCCCAGAATCCATCAGCCAGAATGACTGGCTAAGGAATTCTGGGAGTTGAAGTCCACAAGTCTTAAAGTGGCCAAGTTTGGAGACTGGTGATCTATGCAGTACTTGGTCCAACACTGTGTTGACACACAGAATGATGGATTAAACCAGGGTGGGCAACATAGAGCCTCCCCGGCCCCTTTTTATAGTCCTCGCACTTATGAAATCTGGCATCTACGGTCCTCATCCATTTTCAACAGCAGGATGGTCTGAGATCTAACTGAGCCAGGCCTGAGAGATCGCCTCCTGCCGATTACCTCTCTCAGACCAATTAGATCGCACAGGTTGGGTCTCCTCCGGATTCCATCTGCCAGCCAATGTCGGCTGGCTACTCCCCGGGGGAGAGCCTTCTCTGTTGCAGCTCCGGCCCTCTGGAACGAGCTCCCTGTTGAGATCCAGACCCTTACTACCCTCCAGGCCTTCCGCAAAGCCACCAAGTCCTGGCTGTTCCAGCAGGCTGGGGCGGGGGGGGGGGGTCTGAGAAACATCTACCTCCATAGAAATTGTGAATGTTGGTTTTGTTTTTAATATGTTGTCTTTGTCTTGTTCCCCCCTTTCCCTTGTCTTTTGTGAGCCGCCCGGAGTCCTCCGGGAGTGGGCGGCATACAATACAAATAAACAAATAAAATAAATAAAGGCTTCCCTAGGAAATGGGATTAAGGGCTCCCGCCTCTCTTCCTGGGGGTTAATAGAATATTGAAAGCCCCCGACACAGCGCTTTCCCCTTTTTCCATTCCTACAAACTCAAGACTTCATCTCCTCCTCCTTCTTTTATTCTGAAAAAAAAACAACCATAGGTCAGAGAAGTCTTGGGAAGTAGGTCAGAGTCGCCACGGATTCAGGCTGGGGAATCCAGTACAGTCCAGGTTGTTCAAGGGGACAGCTGGAGGGGGAGGGAAGAAGGAGGGAAGGAGGGAGAGGAGAAGAGGGAAAAAAACGAGCAATGAAACAAAGGCAAGAGACAGGATGTTGGCATGCTGACTCACAGCTTCTAGTGTGGGTGGAGGTGGGATAACAGCCTTGTGGAAGAGACATCTGGAGGCACTGAGCAAAGGACCACACAGTGTGCCATGCAGAAAATACAGTAGATAAATCCTTCCCCTTAAAAAATGGTGGTGTTGGAAGACCCCACACCTGAGGTCAAGATATCATGGTGACATTCTCCTCTGATAGCTTAAAAAGAAGGTGGCGTGTGTAGACCATGTTTCTCAAACTTGGTGACTTTACCTTTAAACCCCTACATGGCTCAGGACCCGGATATCTATGAGACCGTCTTCTGCCGCACAACCTCCCTAAGACCGATAAGATCGCACAGGGTGGGCCTTCTCCAGGTGCCATCAGCTAGACCAGTGTTTCTCAACCTTGGCCACTTGAAGTTGTCTGGACTTCAACTCCCAGAATTCCCCAGCCAGCGAATGCTGGCTGGGGAATTCTGGGAGTTGAAGTCCAGACATCTTCAAGTAGCCAAGGTTGAGAAACACTGAGCTAGACAATGTCTGCTGGCGGCGCCTCGGAGGAGGGCCTTCTCTGTTGCCGCTCCAGCCCTATGGAATGAACTACCCCTAGAGATCCGGACCCTACCCACTCTCATGGCCTTCTGAAAAGCTATTAAAACCTGGCTATTCCGGCAGGCCTGGGGCTGTTGACCTCTTGACCGAGGTCCAGCCCCGCTTAGACTGGGTGCATGATGTGTTTCTTTTAATTTGTTCTCCTGTGTTTGTCTTTTTAACCTTTTTCTTAAAATTTTATTTCTGTAAGCCGCCCGGAGTCCTTCAGGATTGGGCGGCCTATAAATTTAATAAATAGAATAGAATAGAGTGGGTGGACTTCCAATCCCAGCATAGCTGACTGGGCATTTCGGGGAGTTGACATCCATTCTCCTTAAAGCTGTTGAGTTTGAGAAACACTGGGACCATTCTGAGGAAGATCAAGAGAGGAGGAGGAGGAGGAGGAGGAGGAGGAGGAGGAGGAGGAGGAGGAGGAGGAGGAGGAGGAGGAGGAGGGTGGCCTGGTTATTTGCATCTCCATGACTAGGGCCAAGGTGGCGCAGTGGTTAAATGCAGCACTGCAGGCTACTGCTAGATCAGCAGTTCAGCCGTTCAAATCTCACCGGCTCAGGGTTGACTCAGCCTTCCATCCTTCCGAGGTGGGTAAAATGAGGACCCAGATTGTTGGGGGCAATATGCTGACTCTGTAAACCGCTTAGAGAGGGCTGAAAGCCCTATGAAGCGGTATATAAGTCTACTGCTATTGCTATTGCTATTGCTATGACTTTGAGGCGAATCTAGGAATAAAGAGCTTTGATATGGATTGAGAAGGAAGGAAGGAAGGACCGATCCACCCACTGGGGAAAGAATCAAGATTCAAATGCATTCATTATTTTGGGCTGAACAGATAATACAAAATAATACAATAGCAGAGTTGGAAGGGACCTTGGAGGTCTTCTAGTCCAACCCTCTGCCTAGCCAGGAAACCCTATACCATTTCAGACAAATGACTATCCAACATCTTCTTAAAGACTTCCAGTGTTGGGGCATTCACAACTTCTGGAGGCAACTTCTGTTCCACTGATTAATGAAAGGTCTGGTCCATTAGAAAGAGTGAGGGGGAGGGAGGACACCATACACCATGGAGATATGAATTGGTGAAATTAACAGATTTTGCTGAGATGAATAAACTAACTTATTTGATTAGAGAAAAGATATTGGTGACTGGAAACCCCTTATGGACTTTTTGCATATATATATATTTTAAAAATGAATTTGGGATTTGTGGAACGGATGACCGACAGGATAGATTACCCATCAAAGAGAATTCAATCTAAACATTCTCTTATTCTAGGTGAGGATCCTTTTTGTGGATCCTTCTCTGATAGCTATAAGACAGTGTTTTTTCCAGCCTTGGGAACTTTAAGAGGTGGCGCAGTGGTTAAATGCAGCACTGCAGGCTACTTCAGCTGACTGCAGTTCTGCAGTTCGGTGGTTCAAATCTCACCGGCTCAGGGTTGACTCAGCCTTCCATCCTTCCGAGGTGGGTAAAATGAGGATCCGGATTGTTGTTGGGGGCAATGTGCTGACTCTGTAAACCGCTTAGAGAGGGCTGAAAGCCCTATGAAGCGGTATATAAGTCTAACTGCTATTGCTATTGCTAAGATGTGTGGACTTCAACTCCCAGAATTCTCCTGGCAGGCTGGGGAATTCTGGGAGCTGAAGTCCACACATCTTCAAAGTTCCCAAGGCTGGGAAACCCTGCACCAAGCGGACTTTTCTCACACCGTATTAAACTATAAACCAACCACATCACGGCTTGGCAAACGGTGCAAACCACCCCTATTCAGTTGGGGGGGGGAAACAAAGAAGAAGAAAAAACACTTACAGAAAAGGGGGTTGCAGGCTAAATGGATAAAATAAAAGCTCTACTAAGCACCATATAATAGTGACACTCATGCAGGCTGAGGGAATTGTATTCCCCCAGACACGGGAAACGGTCTCATTCTGAAAGACTGCAAGAGTATTAAAATCAAGGCCAGGCAAATTTATGTTGCTCTTGACAGAGTTATTAGCCATTTTGTAAGTCATTGCTGGCTGCTATTAATGCATTATAGGCAGGTAATCGTGCATTTGGCCATAGGGCCATCTTTTATTTAAACCAAGGCAAGACGCTATGGTGAAACACAGGTGGGGGAGGGAAGGGCGAAATCAGAAACCAGAAACCAGTGTTCTGACTGAGGCTTCCCAAGAGCATGAAGGAAACTCCTGGTCCCGACAAAAATCCCTTTTCTTAATTGACACTGAATTCTGCTTATTCACATCCAGCAAAGTCTTTCAAGGGAGGATTTACAGTCACAGACCTTATCTGGCTTGGGAGGATTTACAGTCACAGACCTTATCAGCTGCCAGGCCGATCTCTGCAAAAACTTGGCAAGGAGTCTCAGAGAGTCACGAACCAATTAAGCAAACTAATTGTCTCCTGCAAACTCCACTCCCCTTTTGCTCCTCCTTTATTTCCTCTGGGAGGGGCCATTCATCATCCAGCCTTATTCCCAAGTTGACCCCTGTTCTTTAGCTGTTCCCTTCATGTGGCAACTCTGCACATGTGCACACTGAGAACAGGATCCAGCTGTTTGCCTGCCTCACTGATGTCTGACGACAGGTAGTCCTTAATTTACAACAGTTCATTTAGGGACTGTTCGAAGTTACAAGGACACTGAAAAAAAAAGATTTATGGCCATTTTTCACACTTACAACCACGGCAGCATCCCCAAGGACATGTGATCCTTGGACGGGGGGGCGTGGACTAGATGACCTACAAGATCCCGTCCAACTCTGTCATCTAATTTCAAACTGTGATGTAGTCAAGTAAGTTTCGAATACTGGGTGAAGTTCCTACGTGCAAAAGTTTGCAGACTCCGAAGGAACCAAACTAATTAACCCACATGAAAAGCTCACTGCGGAACTCCAGCAGGGAAAATCTGAGGCCCACGCCTACACCATGCAATTTTGGTGTCGCAGGAAGATGCTCACCTTAGCGTTGCGTTGTCCCCTTGGCAAACTGTGTAATTGTCAGCCGGCTGACTGAAATCTGCACCTCGAACCAGCAGCCCTAGGCAGGCAAAGACACAACATCAGAAGACAGCATGAACATTGGGCTGTGAAGAACTGTCTCCCCACACACACACCCAACACACACACACCAAGAGATGGCAAAAGCAGAAAGTTCCACAAAGATAATTTTCACGGGAGGTGAAAATATGCAAGCTTGGGTAGTTACACAGAAATGGGTAAGATTTGCAACAGTCTATCCGGGAGGTGACCACGCCATGAAGGACCACGAACAAAGCCTCCTGGTGCAAGAATGGGTACAACTGGTGCATAACACAAAGCCTTAAAAAAACCGTCCTAGCCACTGGTCTACGACAACGTCCCATGTGGAATTCACCATAGCTTAATCACCACGGCCAACTCACCATAGGACATCTTGCTGTGGGACAAGAATTACACTAATTTCAAAGAAATAGCGGAATACAATCAGAGCCGCGGTGGGGCAGTGGTTAGAGTGCAGTACTGCAGGCTACTTCTGCTGTCTGCCGGCTGACTGCAGTTCGGCAGTTCAAATCTCACCAGGCTCGAGGTGAACGCAGCCTTCCACCCTTCCGAGGTGGGTCAAATGAGGACCCAGATTGTTGGGAGCAATGTACTGACTCTATAAACCGCTTAGAGAGGACTGTAAAAGCAGTGTGAAGTGGTATATAAGTCTAAGTGCTATTGCTATGAAAGAAAGGAAACCAAAGGAAGGCCATGCCAAGTTGACTGTGGCGAGTTGACAGTGGCAGGTTGGCTGAGGTGAGTTGCCCCATTCCACCTAGCCACAACCGTCACCTGCTCTTTGAACAGGAATCACAAGTGAAGAAGGACCCCCCCAGACTGTGTAAATGCAGGGGTGTCAAACTTGGATTCATTGAGGGCTGCATCAGGGTTGTGTGTGACCTCGGGGGGCTGTGGGCATGGCCAGCTCAATGTCACTCATGTCGGGAGGCACCTATGGTGGCCTGAGCCATCTGCCAGCGAAAATGGGCTCCCGGGCTCTGTTTTCAGCTGCGATGGCCTCCTGCAGCCCTCTGCCAGCAAAAACTGAATTCAGGGGTAGGCGCGCAGCCCTCATGAGCTTTATTTCTGGCTGCGACAGCCTCCTGCAACCCTCTGCCAGTGAAAACAGAGCTCAAGAGGGCCTCGGGTGGTCCTCCCGAGCTCCGTTTTCACTGGCAGAGGCACCACGAGCTGGTCCTTCACCGTTTCTAGGGTGGTTTTGCAGGCTGATTCCATCCCCTGGACCTTGAGTTTCACACCCCTGGTGTAATGGGTCTGTTTGGCATGGTCCTGAACTGGAAGACCCCCCCAAACACACACAAAAAATGAAAGCTACTCAGCCTTGCCAGCAATCAGTTAAAGCCTGCTGCCCCCCGCCCCTCCAGGCCTCCACAACCTCTAGGCGCTGGGATAAGACGTTCACAGCATTGCTTAATTTGCCGGGGGCAGAAAGATATAATTGGGTGCCATCGATGCACTGATGATATTGCACCCTATAGCGATGGAGGATCTCGCCCCGCGGCTTCGTGTCGCCGTTAAAATCTGATGCCTGAACATTTTTATTTTCCTCCCCTTTTGCATTTTCATACATCTTTATCTGAAACACTTACCGTAACCTTGTAGGGATTTTACCCGAAAGCTGCAGACATTTGCACATATCCTTCCTTAAAATATGCATTTAGAGTGGCACACTATTCCCAAATATAGGTATCTCGGATAGGAGTGTAACAAGTAATACACCACCCACGCGCACACACAGGCACACACACCTGATCCTAAAAATAAGCATTTTTAGCTCAGAATAGATTGCCAAAAATTAAATGTAAGCCAGGCTCTCATTTTCATGTAACTCCTGGAAGCGCAAATCAGGTTAATTTATAAAGAAATATGATCAAAATAATGCTACCCAGTATCTCTCTTTCTTTTTTTTCCTCCTGACAATGACTAATTAGATACCTCTTGAAAAGTGCAGGTCAAGCTTGGCTAATGCTAAAATGAGAGAGTTCTAGATAATCTCAGGGCTGTGGGCTAAACTGGGAAGCGAAAGAGAGGAAAAAGAAACTCTGTGGGAAAGCTGTGCAAAAACATTTGCATATGGCTGCTGAAAAAAATAAATAAATGGAAGAGGTACGTCTATGAAACCAACCGCAAATGAAGCTTGGCTCCAAATTGGATTGTTGGAAAGAAGGAGAGGTACAGCTGGTGGGATTCAAATAATTTAACAACCGGTTCTCTGCCCTAATGAAACAACTGGGTAGGTGGGGCTTGGTGGTCACGTGACCATGTGGGCGTGGCCAACTCAACGTCACTCAGGTCGATGGGCGCTTCGTCTTAGCTGTGACGATGTAATAAGGGTTAACTGGAGGGGCAGTTTCTGTAAACAGGGCAATAAAGATTAGGCTAGAAACAACACCAGAATGTTTCCTTCCTTCCTTCCTTCCTTCCTTCCTTACAGGATTAGCCCTGTAAAGTGGGGGAAAAAACAAAAGGAGATTTCTCCCAACAATCGGTTCTCTGAGCTGCTTAGAAAGTTAACAACCAGTTCTCCCGAATAGGTGCAAACCGGCTGGATCCCACCACTGCAGGTATCATCTATATCAGGAGTGGGGAACTACGGTCCTTTTATGGACTTCAACTCCCAGAATTCCTGAAGTCCACAAGTCCTAAATGAGCCACAGTTCCCCACCCTTGTTTTCTATTACTGCATGGATCAAGCCAATAGTTGCAAGTATAAGGATAGGTTGTAAATCCATTTTTTCAGTGCCATTATAACAGTCTCCCAAACAAGTGGTTGTAAGGCCAGCCCTATCTGTATGTGGATTTATATGGACTTCAACATCCAGAAGATATTTGGACTTTAACTCCCATAATTCTTCAACCAACTGGCTGGGGAATTCTGGAAGTTGAATTCAACATATCACAAAGGTTGAGAAGCATTTCAGTGGTACCTCGGTACTCAATGTTAATTGGTTCCAGGCGGTACGACGAGTACCAAAAATGATGAGCACCAAGCAATTTTTTCCCATCAGATTATAATTTAGTGAGTCACTAGGCAGTTGACATTGACAAGCGCTAGCTTTTGCACTGAATACCAAACAAATGACGAGTACCGGGACAAAATTTTCACATGAAAATGTGTTGATTATTATCAAATCAAATGAGTGTTAAAGCAGTTGAGTACCTAGGTACCCTGTATTCTATTCTGCTTTCCTTACACAAGGCTCCTTGCAGCCTGAAGGTGAGAAGACTTCAAAGGAGGAGTAAGGACCAGAAGCCAAATCTGGCTATAGGGATGACGCCATGGGATACTCTAGAATTAAGGTCTGCTTTTGCTTATGGAGATGCTAAATTACCTGCTTTGCTGAAGGCTCTTCAGTGAAAGAAGGGAAGGATAGAATATACAAACTCCACCCTCCAAACTTGGCTGGCCAGCCAATCAAGTCAAAATCCTGTTCTGAAGGCAATCTCAGAAGTTCAGGCACAGAAGGCTTTTGTGGCAGAAGAGATAAGCTGTATACTATTTGTACTTTACAAGGTCTGGCTCAACCAGGCTTGTCTGTCACTTGATGTGATGACTGTGGCATCCGATGATGATTAGATGGTCTGGATGTGCCCAATCAAGTGCTGGGGGGGAGGGGAGAGAGAAGAGGAGGAGGAGGAAGTGGGGGAAGAGGAAGAGGAGGAGGAAGAAGAAAAAGAGGAAGAAGAAAAAGAAGAAGAAGAGGAAGAAGAGAAGAAGGAGGGGGGAGGAGGAAAGGGAAAGGAAAGGAGAGGACAGGAGAAGAAAGGAGAGGAAAGGAAAGAAAAAGAGACAGACAGAAAGAAAGAAAAAAAGAAAGAAGGAAAGAAAGAAAGAAAAAAGAAAGAAAGAAAGAAAGAAAGAAAGAAAGAAAGAAAGAAAGAAAGAAAGAAAGGAAGGTTTATGCCAAGATTCAGAAAGCTGCACTGTCTCTTCTGGAATGCACAGCCCAAGTGATTCATCGGACAGCTGAATTTGCACAACGGTGGGGAAAATTTATTCTGCAGAGATTCAGAAATACTTGTTTAGGATGATTACATCTTAGCTTAGACTTCCCATGCTCCTTTTCAAGGAAAGATGCCTTTTATTGGCAGAGATATTAAACCGTCAGCTTTCCTTTGTCTCTGATAATCCTGCAGTAACATTGGGAGGAGTGGGGGGAGGTTATTGAGGTTTTCTAGAGGGGTAGATTTGAGGGGCCTTTTCCCCCCATAATAAGTATGTGAAGCAAACAATTGATGGTGGGGATGTAGTGTCTTTTTTAAAAAAAGGAAAGAATCACCTTGCCCCAAATATTATCTGGTCATCAAAGTTCAGCAACACATTTGTAATAGAAACAGAAATAGCAGATTTGGGTGGGACCTTGGAGGTCCTCTAGTCCAACCCTCTGCTGAATTGTGTGGGCTGCTGGGAGCAACAGAATTGAGAGCCGAGGTGGCGCAGTGGTTAAGGTGCAGTACTGCCGGCCACTTCAGCTGACTGTTATCTGCAGTTCAGCGGTTCTAATCTCACCGGCTCAAGGTTGACTCAGCCTTCCATCCTTCCGAGGTGGGTGAAATGAGGGACCCAGACTGTGGGAGCGATATGCTGACTCTGTAAACCGCTTAGAGAGGGCTGAAAGCCCTATGAAGCGGTATATAAGTCTAACTCCTATTGCTATCGCTAATTGAAGATTGATGTCATGGAAACTACCCAGTTTTTTCTCTAATTTAAAACCCAGAATTCTCAGCCAATGTTGCCTCTTGTAATCGGATAGGAGAATATAGCTTGATACAGTAGGCTGGTTTTGCCCCAAACTGGAAATAATTAAAATGCAGTCACGTGAGTATGGGACATTGCAAATGGTCGTTAATGTCTCATGTGTCCACAGAGGAAGAGCAGCAGTTGGAACTTCGGAACCAGGTCCTACAAACACCAGGGAGGCCCGTCGTAACTTTCAATGGTCACTAAGTGACCAGTCGTAAGTGGAGAACTACCCGTATACTAAATTACTGTATAACCCCCACCCGGGATTGCTGTTCAAACAGAGTTCAGTGATGTTTCCTTGGGAAATGAAACTGCAGCAAAACAAGAAGCGGTTAAGGCTCCAAATCTATTACATCTATTAAAAAAATCTATTAAATTACAAACTAAAATTTCAGTTCCGTAAAATCAGCTTTTCAAATACTTGTAACGTTTCCTTTCCCCTCAAATGAATTCCTGTCTCCCTACAGAGGGAAGCGTTATTAAAAATATATATTAGAATGTGCCAAGATGGATAGGTTAACATTTAAAAGAAAAGAAAGCGAAGAAACAGAATACTCGTTAACATGGGATTTGTATTACCAATGGCTAACAGAAACAGAGGTTAGAAATTAAAAAGATTAAAAATATTTTTTAAAAAAATTGTATTGAACATTTTGCAATGGATAAACTAATTGTACTACTACCTTGTGATTAATATTGACATGTTTATGATTATGATTATGATTATTATACAATTGTATCACAGCGGCCAGTTGTTTTGCGGGATTTGGCATTGGTTACTAGTTGGGCCCCACCCAGGGGCCTAGGACGTCGTAACGTATTTTCGTAATATGCCAAAACTCCCATTATATTATATTATATCCTTATTATATTATATTATTATTATTATTATTATTATTGTTGTTGTTGTTGTTGTTGGATTGTTATTGTGTCCGGACAAACCCTATTCAATAAGATATGGAACTTTTTCTGTTTATTAAAAATGTATTAATATAACATATTTTTTTAAAAAATTGAATTCCTGTCTTTTCTTTTTTCCAATGGAAGTAGTCCTGTGGGAGTAGAAATTCAAAATTCAAAGCCCACTAAAACTACACAATATTCTTCATTTTCAACACTGTCAGCCTACATCTCCCTCTCCTATTGATTGGGGGGGGGTGTTGTTATTCTCCCCCCTGGTGTTTCCTTATATATATATTTTTAAAGTGCCTCCTTTTTCCCTTGACCTCTGACTTCAATCACTAGGACAATATTTCCAGGCAGCAAAATCCCTGAAGGACTGAATCACTGCCTCGTTCACCGGCTGATTCTAATCGTTTTTCACTCCGCACATTAAGCCTAATTATTGTATTAATCCATTTTCTGGGTTTGCACAATTAAAAAAAAAAAAAGCTCCTGCTTTGCAAAAAACACGCTAAAAATCCCACGCAGAAAGGCAAAAATCCGCAGGAATGCTAACTTAGCTTCTTCCCCAGTTGTGTTTAAACTTACACGAAACCCACAGTGGGAACGGAATTGCAATTCCCCCTTTTGTGGGCTACTCCCAGGAAATGTTCTGCTTGTAACAATCCCTCTTGGTGACCTAAGACTAAAAAAAGAAAAAAAGAAAGAAAGAAAGAAAGAAAGAAAGAAAGAAAGAAAGAAGAAAGAAAGAAAGAGGGAGGGAGGGAGGGAGGCAGGAAGGAAGAAAGAAAGAAAGAAAGAAAGAAAGAGAAAGAAAGAAAGAAGAAAGAAAGAAAGAAAGAGAAAGAAAGAAGAAAGAAAGAAAGAAAGAAAGAAAGAAAGAAAGAAAGAAAGAAAGAAAGAAAGAAAGAAAGAAAGAAAGAAAGAAAGAAAGAAAGAAACCAACCGATCTAGGAAATGTTGCTAAGGACTGAAAGCATGAAACGTAGAGTGGATATTCTCCTTCGATCCCATCTCCCATCCCCCAAGGGATTTGAACGTTGAAATGGTTTGATCTCTTGTGCTTGAGTGTGTCTTGGTAATTCAAGGATGGTGAGGTTGACCTTGATTGTTCTTAAATCTAGCCACCAATCAGCAGGAAAATATGTGTGTGTGCTTCTGTCGTGAGAGAGAGAAAGAGAGAGAGAGGGAGGGAGAGAGAGGGGGAGAAAGAGAGGTAAAGAGAAGAGGATGGTTGGGGAAGGAGGGGGGGAAACCAGCCTAGGTCTTACCGGTGAAACGGCTGATTAAGATTCTGTGGAGCTGGCAGATGAAGCTGGCCACCAGCTGAAGAGGCGGGCGGCTACTTTACATGCAAAACCAGGCAGACGATGATGAGCAAAGAAACAGCTAGATGGAGAGAGATCAATCACAAGGCTTGCAATCCCACCCAGAGCGCCTTCCAAAGTTTGGGGAGCTCCCATCTTCCGTGAGACGTTTATTTGATACACAAGAATATCCCACCGTTCCTTAGAACAGGGGAAGGGGGGGATGTCTCCAAACTTGGCCATTTTAAGATTTGTGTCCCAAATGTGGTTTTTTTCAGGAAGCAACTGGACTTTCTTGCATTTGTTTTTTCTTTTGAAGAAGTTTCGCTTCTCATCCAAGAAGCGTCATCAGCTTTGACAGGATAGTGGCGAATGGAATGGAATGTATATTCCTTGCAGGCGGTTGCTCATTTGCATCCTTTTAAAGGGTCCAAGTGTTTCAATGACCCTCTAAAAGAATGCAAAAGACCAACTGTCTGCAAGGAATATACGTAAAACCTTCGATTCCCCGCTGTCAGAGCTGAAGAAGCTTCTTGGATGAGAAGCGAAATGACTTCAAAGAAAGAAAAAAAAAACAAGGAAGTCCAGCTGCCTCCTGAAAAAAGCACCTTTGGGACAACCATGACCTGGAGGACTGAGAATCTCTACAGACGTTAAGATTTGTGGATTTCAACTCCTAGAATTCCCCAGACAGCGTGGTTGGCTGAGGAATTCTGGGAGTTGAAGTCCACAAGTATGCAGTTCTCAACACACTGCGTTGACAGAATGTGGATTAAGGGTGGGCAACATATGTTCCCCCCGAATCCCTTTTTATAGTGTTGCAGCAGATTGAGGTTTGTAATCTACTTACGAAAGACCAGGACTTGAGACCACGAAGGTGAGAGAAACAGGCTTATTTGATGCATCGAGTTCAGCGTGTTCACACACCAAAATCTGAACTGCCTGGGCTCTGCCCAGGATCCTACTTTTATGCCGTGTTCCACACTGTGCATTCTCAAGGCGTTTCCATACACGAGACAAACATGACATTTCGAAAAGCAGAAGTTCACTTTGGAATGTTACAGCGAAGTACATAGGAAAAATACAAAAAAGAGAAGTTCCTATAATGTCTTAAGCTGTCAGCAGTTTTTACCTCTGTTCTATCTCTCACCCACGCCTGGCTTCCTGTGCCCCTCCTTTACAGGGTCTTGCCACACTGTTCAGCCCTATTTTTAATACTTATGAGGAAGTTGGAGAGAAAGTTCACTCCAGCTAAAAGCCAACTTTGGAACTCCAGGGCACTAGAATGAATAGCCAAGCTAATATGAATTTATAAGGTCCATTCTATTAAGACCACCTAACCTGGCCAGCCACTGGTGGGTTTACCTGTGCACCCCCTCCTGCATCAATAGTCCCTGTGCTTCTGAAATCTATTGCATCTACCATCCTCATCCAAGTTGCTGAGTTTGGAGATCCCTGTTCTAGAAGCTCCAGAAGAACTCCTTTATCCGATTTTGACCCGCAAAACCAGTGGTTTTGGGTGAACCTGGGTCTCCATGATCAACACACTGACTCCTACATACCATGGGCTCTTACACTGCCCATAATTCAGACTGAAAAGGCCTATCTGCACCAGGCTCAAAATTTTGGGCTTGGACAACCTAGAACTACAAAGATTACGGTTCGACCTAATACACAAAATTGCCTGCTACAAAGTCCTACCTGTCAACGACTACTTCAGCTTCAACCTCAATAATACGCGAGCAAACAATCGATGCAAACTCAAGGTAAAACCGCTCCAAACTCGATTGCAGAAAATACGGCTTCAGCAACAGAGTGGCCAATGCCTGGAATGCTCTTCCTGACTCTGCTGTTACATCCTCAAACCCCCATAACTTTAACCTTTAACTGTGGACCTCACCCTACTCCAGTGGTGGGATTCAGCCAGTTCGCACCTATTCGGGAGAACCGGTTGTTGCCATTGGGCAGAGAGGGAGGTTTTCTAGGCCGCTGCTGAAGATGGAAAGCTTTGTTATGCTTGTGTGTGGAAGAGGAAGTTGTCAGGATGTGCCCAAGTACCTGCACTGTGCATCTCATAAGCAACCTCTTTTTTTTCGCTCCAGCACTTGGATTATTTTCATTATTATTATTATCTCCAGCCATAATCCATTCCTCTTCCTGCCTTCTCTCCCCCCATTTTTTCCCCTGCGGCTTCTGCATTTCCTACCTGGTTACTATGCTCTCTTTTTCCTCTATCCAGTGGTGGGATTCAGCCAGCTAGCACCTATTCAGGAGAACCGGTTGTTAATTTTCTAAGCAGTTGGGAGAACCGGTTGTTGGAAGAAATCTCCTTTTGTTTTTTTCCCCACTTTACAGGGCTAATCCTGTAAGGAAGGCAGGAAGGAAACATTCTGGTGTTGTTTCCAGCCTAATCTTTATTGCCCTGCTTACAGAAACTGCCTCTCTGGTTAACCCTAATTACATTGTCACAGCTAAGGCGAAGCGCCCATCGACGTGAGTGACATTGAGTTGGCCATGCCCACCCAGTCACATGACCACCAAGCCCCACCTACCCAGCTGGTCATTAGGGCAGAGAACCGGTTGTTAAATTATTTGAATCCCACCACTGCCCTACTCCTAAGAGGTCCATAAGGGGGAGTGCATAAGTGCCACCAGCGTGCCTACCATCCCTGTCCTACTGTCCCCATTTATTTGTACTCATTTCCCTTGTTCATGTCCATGTTTATACTTATACCTGTTATCTTGGACATGTTTGATAAATCAAACCAAATTTTTAAAAAATGAAAGAAAATAAAAGTCCTGATTCCTTTCCTATAAGTAGTAGAGAGTAGGGGGCTGAGCCTAACTCCATAAATTGGGAATAACAAACGATCTCAGAAAGTGGGTTTAAGAGGGCCTGAAGCTGCTGATTTTAATGTCTGGGCAGGTTCAGGCTGACATAGACACTCTCTCAAGATTGCCAAGATCCAAGCTGTTTAAAGCACCATAAGTGATTCTGTTTTATTTTATTTAAAGAAAAAAACTCTTGAATTGAATTGAATTGAATTGATTTTATTTGTAGGCCGCCCTTTTCCCTGGGGGGACTCAGGGCGGCTCACAGAAACCAGGGAGAGGGGAATACAATACAATACAATACTACGACAACAACACATAATAAAATAATACGCAACATGCATACAACATTCGGGCGGGGTAGTGGTCCTTATCCCCAGGCCTGACGGGCGAGCCAGTTCTTCAAGGCTGTGCGGAAGGCCTGGACGGTGGAGAGGGTACGAATCTCTACGGGGAGCTCGTTCCAAAGGGTCGGGGCCGCTACTGAGAAGGCCCTCCTCCTTGTGGTTGCCAGCCGACATTGGCTGGCCGATGGGATGCGGAGGAGGCCTAACCTATGAGATCTTATAGGCCGTAGGGAGGTAATTGGCAGAAGGCGGTCTCTCAAGTATCCAGATCCACTGCCATGTAGGGCTTTATGGGTGGTCAATAGCACCTTGAAGCGCATCCGGAGATCAACAGGTAGCCAGCGCAGCTCGCGGAGGATAGGTGTAATGCGGGTGAATCGGGGTGCACCCGCAATCACTCGCGCGGCTGCGTTCTGTACTAGCTGAAGTCGCCGGATGCTCTTCAAGGGCAGCCCCATGTAGAGCACGTTGCAGTATTCCAGCCTAGAAATCACGAGGGCCCGAGTGACTGTTGTGAGGGCCTCCCGGTTCAGGTAGGGTCGCAACTGGCGCACCAGGCGTACCTGGGCGAATGCCCCCCTGGTCACAGCCGCTATATGATGGTCGAATGACAGCTGTGAATCCAGGAGGACTCCCAGGTTGCGAACCCTCTCTGAGGGGTGTAAAATTTGACCCCCCAGCCTGAGTGTTGGATTAATGGCCGAATTTTTGGGAGGAAAACACAACAGCCACTCGGTCTTTTCTGGGTTGAGCACAAGCTTGTTAATCCTCATCCAGTCCATGACGGCTTCGAGCCCCCGGCCCATTACGTCAACCGCTTCATTGATTTGGCACGGGGCGGACAGATACAATTGAGTATCGTCCGCATATTGATGGTATCTAATCCCGTGCCTACGGATGATCTCTCCCAGCGGTTTCATGTAAATGTTAAATAGTAGGGGGGATAAGACCGAACCCTGCGGCACCCCATATTTCAGGGGCCTTGGGGACGATCTCTGCCCTCCCACTAACACCGACTGCGACCTGTCCGAGAGGTAGGAGGAGAACCACCGTAACACGGTGCCTCCCACTCCCACCTCCCGCAGTCTTCGCAGAAGGATACCATGGTCGATGGTATCGAAAGCCGCTGAGAGGTCAAGGAGGACCAGGATGGAGGGATGTCCTTCATCTCTGGCTCTCCAGAGATCATCCATCAATGCGACCAAGGCGGTTTCAGTGCTGTAACCGGGTCTGAAGCCTGACTGGAAGGGGTCTAGATAGTCTGCTTCCTCCAAGGACCGTTGGAGCTGGAAGGCCACCACCTTCTCGACAACTTTCCCCAGAAAGGGGAGGTTGGAGACCGGGCGGTAGTTGTTAAGGACAGCTGGATCTAGGGATGGCTTCTTCAGGAGGGGTCTCACCACCGCCGCCTTCAGTGCGGCGGGGAAGTTCCCCTCCCGAAGGGAGGCGGTTACAACCGCCTGGATCCAGCCTCGTGTCACCTCACTGCAGTTAGAAACCAGCCATGAGGGACACGGATCCAAAGCACAGGTGGAGGAACTCACAGCTCTCATGGCCTTGTCCACATCCCCGGGGGTAACCTCCTGAAACTCAACCCAGAGCTGTTGTACTTGGTCCCCCTGAGTCTCGGCTGGAACTGCAGGTGTGGAGTCCAAGTCCGTCCGAAACCGAGCAATTTTGTCCGCTAAGAATTGGGCATATTCTTCAGCTCTGCCCTGCAAGGGTTCCCCCGCCTCCCTTTTGTTCAACAGGGAGCGGGTTATCCTAAACAGGGCCTTGTTACCATTATCTGGAGCTAAGAAGTTTCCCAACTCCACCTTCTGCCAGGCTTCTGCACTGACTGCTGCTACTGTGAAGAACCACAAGCTGGAAATGTGACTCAGCGGTGACCAGCGAGAGGGAGAGATCGTGCCAAAGTTGGTAATTAGTTGGCTGGGCCTGTGAACATTTTCCATTCACAACACTCACACGGAGAGGTCCCTGTTCTTCAAAAAATTGTCTCTGGCTCACATCGCCGCAGTTCGCTTCCCTTATTCTACTGTAGACACTCTTTGAACGCTACAAAGTCCAGAGGTTGGGGACTATGGGAAATGTAGTTTTCCTTATGGGGATTTGTAAGGAAATTAGGAGCCCCCAAAATTGAGGTCCTCAGTATCCTTCCTGCCTGGAAAATGACCCATCATAAGTATAAGTATAATCTTTATTGTCATTGTACTTGAATACAATGAAATTGGTTTTAACCTCACTGGTGCAAAATTATAACAAACGAAAAAAGAAAAAAAAACTAGCGTGTGCATGGAGTGATTGTGGTTGTATTTAAAAGTCTCACAATCCAAGGAGAGAAACTATCTTTAAACCTATTTGTTCGGCTGGCTGCACTTTGATGTCTTCTGCCCGATGGTAAAAGTGCAAAGAGATACTGACCAGGGTGTGAATCATCTCTGAGTCTCTTCCTTACTCTGCTAAAGCAGCGAGATCTGGCGATGTCATCCAGTGGTGTCAGAGGGCAACCAATGGTTTCTTGTGCCCAATTGATTAGTGAGTCAAATATATAACAAGATGGGGGGGCAGGTTAGATTTAGTTTAATTTTGAGATGGATGGATGGATGGATGGATGGATGGATGGGTGGATAGATAGATAGGATGAATAGATGGATGGATGGGTGGGTGGGTGGATAGATAGATAGGATGAATAGATGGATGGATGGATGGATGGATGGATGGATGGATGGATGGATGGATGGATGGATGGATAGATAGATAGATAGATAGATAGATAGATAGATAGATAGATAGATAGATAGATAGATAGATAGATAGATAGATAGATAGATAAGCAGTATGGGTAGATAGGTAGCAGTGGTGGGATTCAGCTGGCTCGCACCAATTCGGGAGAACCGGTTGTTAACTTTCTAAGCAGTTGGGAGAACCAATTGTTGGAAGAAATCTCATTTTATTTTTTCCCACTTTACAGGGCTAATCCTGTAAGGAAGGCAGGAAGGGAACATTCTGGTGTTGTTTCTAGCCTAATCTTTATTGCCCTGCTTACAGAAACTGCCTCTCCAGTTAACCCTTATTACATTGTAACAGCTAAGGCGAAGCGCCCATCAACGTCAGCGATGTTGAGTTGGCCTCTCCCACCTGGTCACCTGACCACTGAGCCCCGCCTACACAGCTGGTCCTTAGGGCAGAGAACCAGTTGTTAAATTATTTGAATCCCACCACTGATAGGTAGGATGGATAGATAGGTATGGATAGACATTCTCTAGATCAGGGGTGTCAAACTCAAGGCCCACAAGCCAGATCCAGCCTGAGGGATGCTTAGATCTGGCTGATGGGGCTGCCTTGGAAACAGCGAAGGACCAGCCCATGGTGCCTCTGACAGCAAAAACAGAGCTCTTGGGGCCATGCGCAGCCCTCCCGAGCTCCGTTTTCTCTGGGAGAAGTTGCAGGAGGCTGTTGAAGCTGAAAATGGAGCTCAGGAGGCCGTTTTCACTGGCAGAGTGCTCGGGCCACCACAGGTGGCATGAGTGACATGCTAGTCACTCCCACCCCAGCCCCCTGAGGTCAAACACAACCCTGATGCAGCCCTCAATGAAATTGTGTTTGACACCCCTGCTCTAGATCAACATCTGTCTACACACACAACACACACACACCTCTCATCTCACCAAGTCGACCCTTCACATTGGCCTGCAAAGCCAAACATCGACCTATTAGATTTGTGGGGTTTTTTTAGAGCTAATGGCCAACTTTTAGAACTGCCATTTCTTGATGGTCAAAATCTAGGTTCTCACTAGATACCAGCAAGGAATTAAGATTTTTCTCTATCTCTTTAAAGTTCCCAGAGCTTATTGTACCCCTCTCCTTCCCACCCTCCCTCCCCTCTCTCTCTTTCTCTCCTTCTCTAGTGCCCCATCTGATCTTTTACTTGGTGCCAGAAATCTCTACACCAATTTTGAATGTCTAAAGTTTTAAAAGGAAAGGGATAAGCTGGTGCCCACATCTTAGGAAGAGCTATGCCCCAACAAGGGGCAACAGCTTACTCCTAGGGACTCCCCTCTCCCTCTCTCTCTCCTTCCCTCCCTCCCTCCTCTCTCTCTCTCTCTCTCTCTCTCTCTCTGTGCATCCCTGCTCCCTGCCTTCTTCTCCCACCAGCCTGTCAAGACCATTCCTTTCTACCTGAAGGAGTCGGGAAGGTCAAAGCTGGGGAGATGGGAATTCATGCCTCAGAGCACAAGGCTCCTTTCCACCAATCACTGTCAGCCACTCTCATCGTCTCCCCTCTGCCAAGCTCAACGCCTTCACACTTACTTTGGATCTCTGAGCCCAACGTTTAGCACATTAAGCACAAATCAGCCCTTCGCCAGAAGGCGAACGAATCAGTTTGCTCCCAAATACCTCCTTTAACCTGCCAGGGAACGCCTGACCTCCGCATCTTGATCTCTCTCCCTCTTTTTTTCTGAACCCCGGGCTATGTTTTCAAACATAGCCGTGTTTGAAAAGAGCCATCTGACTGTCGGAATACTCCCGAGGAAGGGAAAGCAGGTGCTCTTTTATGTAAAAAGAAAGGGGGGAAAAAACCATAGACTTAATTAGTTTTTATACAAAGTGTAAGTGTGCAAAACCCCTTGGTGCATTTCATTTTACAGCTTGCATTAAACGGGAAGTGTGCTTTCTCCCCAGCTTAGGACTCAACAGATCCACTAAAGCAGGGGGTCCACCAACATTTCGGACCTCAAGGACCACTAAATTCATAATCTTTTCTTTAATTTCTTTTTAATTTTTATTTTAAACACATAAACACATCAACAAAAACAAACACATGACTTAAAACAACATAGGAACACGAAGTTCCATCGTATATCATACAGCAGTTCCGTATCGGTTTCTTTGCAGTTAGTATTTTCCCTTCTATACATTTCTATCTTGCATTCATAATCTCCTTATTCATTATCCATTTTTATGTACTATTCTATATTTATTTATACTTAGCTATTTATAACCAAATATTGTTTACCTATATTGTGCTATATATTCTCACTGTCATTTATTCTCCTACATACAATTATAGGTATACATTCACATAGTTATTCTTTTTCTTTGCCATTCTTATACTTTTGTTATTCCATTTGAAAGGTTATAATATACAGTCTTAAATCCCGCGGACCACTAATATGATCCGCCTAGCGATCGGGTGGGTGGGCATGGCAAGGTGGTCATGTGGCTGGGTGGGTGTGGCCAACTCGGTGTCACTCACATTGATGCTTTGCCAGCCTCTACTTACCACTCCTTGCCTCCCCAGCTGGGCTCCTTAGGGCCCCAACAGGAAGCAGTTGCTGGAGCTAAGCAGCCACCAGGAGAAAGAGTTGGCAAAACAACTCGGTTCAAATTGGATCTGACCGAGAAGGAGGCTCAGCAGAAGCACCTCACTGAGGACTACGAGCATAGGCTTTCCTCGCAGAAGGAAGACCTGCAGGAGTGCAAAGCCAGGTGCTGCAGCCTGGGGGCTCAGAGGGCTGAGATGATCAGGCAGTTCCAGCCCATGATGCAGTCCCACTGGAACGAGGCCCTCTGGCTCTTCGCCACCAGCGGTGCTTTCCTCCAGCCTTCACCCAAAGCCCCCCACCAGGAGGCTGAAGCAGACCCCAAGTCAGAATTTCTTCCCCTCTCCGACCCCCACAAAAAGACCCCAAAGGGGGTGACCCTCTGCAGCAACACAAACGTTCATTGCACGTATCCATCCCAGTTTGAGGACCCCTGATTTAGTGCAATATAAAAAATGCAAATAATTTTTCTCCGGACCACCAATTTTTTCTCATGGACCACCAGTTGGAGACCACTGCACTAATTCCTTTTTCTTGGAATATTCTGAGTAATCTACAACTGAACAAAAACCTCCCGAAAAGCTTGTTTCATTCTCACCTCCACCTAAAGCGCTCCGAATCCTTAAGAAAAACCCATCTCCAAGGCTATAACAGCCCATTTTGGGGGGGGGTCTGTAATGTAATCCTCAATTTACAACAGTTCACTCCATTATAACAGCATTGGAAAAAGGGACATGACCATTTTTCACGGAGCATCTTCTTGGTCCCATGATCATAATTCAGATGCCTGGCAACTGACTCATATTTATGACGGTGGCCTTGTCCTGGTGGTCATAGGATCGCCCACTGCGACCTTCTGACATGCAAAGTCAACAGGGAAGCCAAATTCACTTAACGACGGTGTTACTAGCTTAACAACTGCAGTGAGTCACTTAACAACTGTGGCAAGAAAGATAATAAATCGGAGCAAAATTCATAACCCATGTCTCACTTAGCAATGGAAATTTTGGGCCCAATTGTGGTCATAAATTGAGGACTACCTTTATTGATTTAGTTAGTTGGTTGGTTAGTTAGTTTTCATATTTCTTAAGTGCCCCTCCCTCTCCATTTTTCCCCATTTCCATGGCCCGGAAGAGCCAAAGTTTGCAGAACAAGACAATAGGTTGTGAAGCTTTGTTTCATGCCCTCAAACCTCCCTTTCAAGTGATTTTGAAATAAAAATGTTTTGGACAATCTGACTTCAGCAACGGGAGCCTCAAGGCTTGACAGGACATAAGCTGAAACAGCTTTCCTCAGCTTGGTACCTTCCAAATGCATTAGAACTTCAGTCCTCAGCAATTGTAGTCGATGTGAATAAGATATCCAGGAGACGCAAAACTGCTGAAGGGTGAGTGAAGGAAGCATGCTGGGGAAATGGCATTTTACAGTGATTCCTAAAATCTATCCTAAATGCAACGCGCTTCTGCTTCGGAAGCCTTCGAGAGATAAATTCAGAGCCCATTTTGAAAGTTAAGCATTGACTAAAAAATAAATCCAGGAAAAAGGACAGGAAACCTTTTAGGGCCAATTGCTAAAAGAAGGAGGGGAAAAAATTGTACTGGCAATTTTTGCATTTTATTATGGAAAACATGGGAATTAAGAGAAGGGATTTGAAGGGATTTCTGGAAGAATTAAGAGGGAGGGAAGTGACGGGTTTGTTAATATCCATTGAAGAGAACAAATTCCTTCCTTTATACCTGCCAAAGTGAAGACTGGTCATAAAATTATTATCTTTCATCCCCTGCAAATGGGCACTAAATGAAGCAGTCACTAAACAAGGATTACCTATGCCCTGGAATATCTTCCCTTCCGTGTTATGGGTTGTCCCAATCTAGCTAACCTTTGGAGACAACTAAAAACTGCTTTGTTACCCCTCTATCCCAACTGATGAACTGCTTATGCCGATCCTATATGGTGATTTCAGTATTATAATCCCTTCGTTTTATAATGTTTGACTTATTTTTGGACATGGCCCTGAGAACTTCACAGTCGGGGTAGAGTGGGTTATAAATGTGGTTAGTAAATAAACAGGCTTGCCTCCATTTACACAACATTCATGCAGTTTGCTTCACCTAGTCCACGACTTCGGTTCACCGACAAATGCGCGCCTGACAAATGTGCCCCGACAAAACCGCGGTGACAACACCGTGACATCAAAAGCGTGCCCACAACAGTGCATCAACAAATGCGCGCCGACAAAAGCGCGCCATCCACAAACAACATATTGGGATGCGAAAACATCTAACCCTAACCCTAACCCTAACCCTAACCCTAACCCTTACCCTAACCCTAACCCTAACCCTTACCCTAACCCTAACCCTTACCCTAACCCTAACCCTAACCCTTACCCTAACCCTAACCCTAACCCTAACCCTAACCCTAACCCTAACCCTAACCCTAACCCTAACCCTAACGTAAAAACCCTAAACGCGCTTTTGTGGGCACGGTTTTGTCAGCGCGGTGTTGTGGGCGCGCTTTTGACGGCGCAGTGTTGTTGCCACGGTTTTGTTGGGGCACATTTGTCGGGCGCGCATTTGTCGGGTCACACACGACTTCATCTATTTCCTGGGTTTTAAAGGTAAAGATTCCCCTCCCACATGCATTCTGCCACCACCACTATCACCACTATCACAAAAAATTAACAAAGCTTACTCAGCCTGTTGGGCGAACGCATTTGCTAAGGTTCTAATGGACCGGTTCTGTGTCAGAGCGTGGTCTGAATTCATACCACAAACTAAGATGAAAATATGGTTGATGAGGAATTTTCTTTTAGGTGTGGTATTTCTAGGCAGCCTTTCTTTAGTCCAAACAAACAAACATTAAGGCAAACAATAGTGAAAACTCCGTTAAAGCAAGAAGCTTGATTTGCACAGTTGACTTAGCCTAGTTTACACACTTGGATCAGGAGTGGTATTCACTTTCCTTCCTGTTCTGACCCCCTCCTCCATCCAGTAACGAATGCCAAGACAAGCTCAACTGGAATGTACTTTAATTAGCAAAACACTAAAACCTCAGTGGCTGAAAGCCAAGCATAACAAACAGATAAGGACCTTGGCAGCAACTCAGACAAATTTAGGCAGCAATAAACACAGATAAGGCTTGGCAGCAATCCAGCCTGCCAAGCTCACAGTACTGTCCTCCGACATTCAATCCTACGTTGACTTCTACAAAGAGGGCCATGTGCACAAGTAGCTTTTATAGTCTGGAGAGGAGCCTAATGACCACCAGCTGAGTGCAATTACCTCCTGTAATTGCGTAATTGTTCTTGACGCCGAGTAGCTCTTCGATGGCATGCATCCAGGAACAACTCACTGCTGGTTTCTGGATTACTCCCCCTTGTCTCCTCCCCACTGGTCCAAGGCTCAGGCGCCTCCTGGTGACCAACCAGTCTCTCTGCGCCCTACTCAGAGTCGGAATCCTGTCCAGGGTCCTCTACATCCTCCAGGGCTGATTCATAGGGCCCCTCGCTGTCGGAGTCTGGTGGCAGCTCCAACAGCTCCTGCTGGGCCACAACACCTTCCCTACCTGTGTGCAAATGTGAGCGTTGGTGTGCATGCTACCTTCACTCACAAGCGCCACCTCCGTGCATGAGCACAGCTTTCCACACATGTGCTTTTGGCCCCCCAAAAATGGAGCCTAAATAGGATTGCCACTCGCAATTTCTTCTGCCGGTTCAGGCGAACCGGTCTGAACCAGTTGAATATCACCCCTGACTTGGATTGGGGGAAGGAAGAGAACACATGACGTACTGAACCCCAAACTACCCACCCCAACTGGATTCACACGATGCCAATGCTACAAACCAGCAACCACGCTACACAATTTCAATCAAGATCCCATGCAAAACTGGTGCAAATGAAATTGAGAAAGATGTCCCTTGCAATGAGACTGAAAAAAGGAAACGTTGGACTGGTGACAGACTCACACACACACACACACACACACACACACACACACCAGTAGGTATTACTTGCCTTCCATGACACAGCTAGAGAAGCTGGGTTTCTCCCTAGCCTGAATATCAGCACTGAATCCCTTTCTCCACACCAAATGCTGCATTTCTGCCATCTTCCAGTTCATTGGCTGCAGCTAATTAGAATGATTAATGGTGGCTGGGAATTATGCAAATTGGAGTGAGGTGAATTGGAGAGGCATTGGGAAGAGGGTGACATGGCAGGGCAAGGAAGCTGAGCTGGGAAGATTTCCTTCAAGATGTTCAGGAAATTGCAGAAAGGACCAAAGGAAGGTTGGAAGCTTTGAGGGGTAAAGATGCAAAGATTTCAGAAGCTCATCCAGGTTTCCTTGTGAAGAAGATGGGAAGCTTCTTCTTCAACCCTCCAAGGGCTGACACGCTATATCTGAAACCAGACTAAGGGGAAAAGATGCCTGTATCCTTTCAGGGAAAATGTTACACTTGAACCAGTGGTGGTTTTCAAATTTTTTTAGAACCTCTTCTGTAGGTGTGGGAGTGCTTTGTGGGAGTGGCTTGCTGGCCATGTGACTGAGTGGGAGTGGCTTGCCGGCCATGTGACTGGGTGGGCATGGCCAACTTGTAAAATGTGATGAAACTCACTTAACAACGCTCTTGCTTAGCAACCAAAATTTTGGCTCAGAAACTCTGGCATTGAAGTGTGCAAGTCTTAAAGCTGTCAAGTTACAAGATCCTCGCACCCCTAACCCTTTAGGAAAAAAAACCCCAGGGGTGTTCAAAGTTGACAGCTTTAAGACTTGTGGACTTCAACTCCCAGAATTCCTCCTCTCGCTCTTCATCTTGATGATGTGTGGACGGGCAGGGGGAGGGAGCTGGAACCGGTCCTAAACAGCACTGTAGATTTGTGGAACCTCTTCTATAGAAGAGTTTAGAACTGGCAGAAACCCACCCCTGACTTGAACCAATTATCCACACATTGTCCCACATTTTTCAAGAGGTTACTGGACTTTCTGGACTTCTCTTTGCAGATGTTTCACTTCTCATCCAAGACGTTTCTTCAGCATCTTCAAAAGAGAAACCAGAAAGTCCAGTTGCCTCTTGAAATAGCACCTTTGGGACAACCATGACCTGGATGACTGAGAATCTCCACAGATGGCACGCGGAACGCTGTTACCTTCCCACCAAAGGTGGTTCCTGTTTTTCTACTTGCAATTTTTACGTGCTTTCGAACTGCTAGGTTGGCAGAAGCTGGGACAAGTCACGGGAGCTCACTCCGTTATGTGGCACTAGGGATTCGAACTGCCGAACCGCCGACCTTTCTGACGGACAAGCCCGCTGTCCTAGCAACTAAGCCATCGCTTATAAATAATATAGAAACAACTTAAACCCACAAATCTACCATAACTACCCCGTTTATTCCACACAAATATACCTGGGATTCAAATCAAAGGACAATTCTGAATGGGCAGGTAAAAATATCTGGCAGCTGGCAATTTCTGTTCTCCTTCCATTAATCTTCTTGACTGCAGTGGAATTAAAGCTTTTCTCATCTCCCCAAAGAGCAAACACGATAATTGGGACATTATCACCACGATAATGATGATGGTGATGATGATGATGATGGCTTAATTGCACCATCGCCTTCCTTTCTCCCTGCCCTTTTTTTTCTTTAAAAAAAAACTTCCTCCATCAAATTTAATCCCTTTCTTTGAAGCTCTGAGATGCCTCCCCAGATATCATTCAGCATTATCCTCCGCTCTATGGAAGCAGGGGAGCATAGAAACCCACCTTTCTCACTTACCTTTTAATGTTCTCTCTGACCTTGCCCTAGACTACGTCAAAACCTATAAATGTGTTCCTGGGAGGTCTGTTCGATGCCCCCCTGCTTCGATCTTCGAAGTTTTGGGGGGCAAAATAACTCAATTTTCAAGCTTGTTCTTCTGTAAAGCGGTACATTTATTGGCACCGTGGTATTATAATAAATTATGTGGTGTTGTACGCAGCCACTTATGCATTCAAAACGAAAGGTGACCATGTGTGTGTGTGTGTGTGTGTTGGAATAAATGTCACAACTAAAGAAATACTGATACCCAAGTTTTTTTTTTTCTCTCTCTCTCTCCCTTTGTATCTCTCACACACATTCACACACGCACGTGCATCCCCCATACACAATGGCTTAAGCCTGATAAATCCCTAACTTTGAACCACCCCTCCTCCTTAAAACTGCGGTAATCCTACAAAGGAACTATAAGAAGCAAAATCTCCTGGCAAGCTTTCAGGAATTGCCTCCTCGTCCTTCTCATCTCCTTTTCACGCAGCAATCTCATTCGGCACCTCCTTCCCTTCCGGGGCACCGTCAGAGAAACTGAGGCAGGGGGCTGGGTTTAGGCTTCAAATCAAGTTAATTACGCCTTTAAAAAAAAGAAAGAAAAGAAAAGAAAAAAAGAAACCTTCCTAAATCAAATCTGGGTGTTGTCGGTTTCTTTTTTTCTTTTCTTTTTTGTTCACTGCAGCAAGGATTTGTCCTTAATAGGTTCATAGATCCTGCAATGGTATTCTGTACAAGGAGGGGCTGATTTGAATTTAGCGTGGGAACTGAAAACTACACTGGGCTGTTTTATGATAAAGTTGCTAGTTTGGCCTAGAAAGGAGAATTTTGACTATTGTACTTTCTCCAACATGGAACTGTGGGAAGAAATATCCACCTGGTTTAGTTCCAAGCTGGGAGGAAGAGACTGGAACATGGAGGCTGATTGGAAATATGGTGTAGTGATGAAGCAGAACCATCAAGCACATGGGTACTGGCAGTGGTGGGTTTCAAAAATTGTTTGAACCTACTCTGTGGGTGTGGCCTCCTTAGTGGGAGTGGCTTGCAGCCCATGTGACCGGATGGGAGTGGCTTGCCGCCCATGTGACCAGATATGAAGATGCCGACGACACTTGTCAGAACCACCTTAAATTACCTCACACACAGCACTGGCATGCATAAGAATAGGATGTAAACTTGTTTTTTAAAAGGCATCTTTGGTTTGCGTTAAAACAACTTCAACACACGCAATGTTCTGATTGCACCACAAACGCAGCAGTCATCCTTACTTTTCCCAGAGGCACTGAGTTTTATAAATAGGAGCATGACGGTGTAGAATAATCATATCCAAGGACCAATGGTGGGTTTCAAAAAAGTTTGGAACCTCTTCCGTCGGTGTGGCCTGCTTTCCAGGTCCACTGGTGGAACCTCTTCTAACCGGTTCGGTAGATTTGACGAATCGGTTCTACCGAATAGGTGCGAACTGGTAGGAACCCACCTCTGGGTACTGGCCAGGGGTGGGTTCCTGCCAGCATTACTACCGGTTCAGTGCCTGAAAAAAATTGTACACCCATGCTAGCTTGGCTCGTGCGCACGCCAGGTGCGCATTCCGTGGGTGTGCACATTTGCACTTAAAAAGGTCTGTGCATGCACACACCATTAAAAAAAGGAAAAAATACATTTTTTCAATGAAGATTGTTTTGCCCATGTGCAGAACAGAAAATAAAGGTGGCGGTGCCCAGGATAGAACCAGTTCGGTCATGTGTCTGGACGAGTTACTACCTATTTGGCTAAACTGGATTGAACCAGTAGAAATCCACCTCTGGTGCAGCTGACCACATGGAGTTGAGGGTGGGGTTTGTTTTTTATACCTAGGCTTTGAACTTGAGCTTCCTGTTCCTGTGCAAGAACGTGTGTTCTATTGGCTGTTGTCAGACTCTCATGGGGCCATGTACAAATTCTAGGAGTTTGTCTGAGCTAGGTTTGGTTGAAGTTTGGTCTGCTGATGCAATGAAGGGGCTTGTTGGGCGATTCCTGTTGGGAGTCAGACCTTGCTGCATGCAATAATGGATTATCAAATCTGCATTTCTAAAGCTGGCCCAGCTCAGTATCTTCTTGGGTGGGGGTGGGGGGGGAGAGCTCTGATTCTGAGTTTCTGTCTCCCTTAAGATTTTTATTTCTCTTTTGGGGGAAATATTTCATCCTGCCTTTTTAAATAATTCCCAAAATCTTTCGTCCTTCTAGGAGGGGGATAGCTTCCCACAGCACTAAGGGGGAAATATATTGTACAAGTAACCCTTGACTTACGACCATATTGGAGCCTGGAATTTCTATTCTATGTCACAACAATTGTAAGTTGAGACCCCCACTCCCCCAAACGATAAAGCAAATGCCACAGTCATTAAGTGAATGCCACAATTATTAAGCCGACCCATTGCTCACAATGGGTGTTTTGTGCTGGAAGCAAATCACAGCTGTGTAGCCACATACGAAGACCAGTTGCTAAGCATGCAGATGTGATCACATGACCACAGGGGAGAAATTGGACTCCGAACCTAAGTCATAAGTACCTTTTGTGCGGGGGGGGGGGAGGTCTGTTATAACTTTGAACAGTCGGTAGGTGACTGGTTGTTAGTTGAGGACTACCTGAGTACCTGAGTTTGAAACAGTGGTGGGATTCAGCCAGTTCGCACCAGTTCGGGAGAACCGGTTGTTAACTTTCTGAGCAGTTTGGTGAACTGGTGGTTGGAAGAAATCATTAGGGCAGAGAACCGGTTGTTAAATTATTTGAATCCCACCACTGGTTTGAAAGCTCAGAAGCCAAAACCCCTGGTCTCACTGACCAACCTACATTGGATTCTGCATTACCTGTACTTCCAGAGCTGAGGTGGCACAGTGGCTAGAGTGCAGTATTGCAGGCCACTTCAGCTGATTGCTATCTGCAGTTCAGCGGTTCAAGTCTCACCGGCTCAAGGTTGACTCAGCCTTCCATCATACCGAGGTGGGTGAAATGAGGACCCAGACTGTGGGGGCGATATGCTGACTCTGTAAACCGCTTAGAGAGGGCTGAAAGCCCTATGAAGCGGTATATAAGTCTAACTGCTATTACTATTGCTATTCCTATGAATAGAATAGAATAGCAGAGTTGGAAGGGACCTTGGAGGTCTTCTAGTTCAACCCCCTGATTAGACAGGAAACCCTACACTACTTCAGACAAATGGTTATCCAACATCTTCTTAAAGACTTCCAGTGTTGGAGCATTCACAACTTCTGGAGGCAAGTTGTTTCACTGATTAATTGTTCTCACTGTCAGGAAATTTCTCCTTAGTTCTAGGTTGCTTCTCTCCTTGATTAGTTTCCACCCATTGCTTCTTGTCCTATTCCTGTGCTCTTAGCCTCATTTACTCAGGGATGAGTTTAGATTAATTGCTGCCAACCAAAACCACACAGTCCCATCACAATAATTATACTCCAAAATTCTTCGTTAGAGATTCCTTTTATTCTTTACCACCCAAATGAAGCGCTGGGAATAAATTATGGGAAGGGGTCCAGATTCCATTCATCTTTCTTGGTGTCCATTAGTAGGATCACTCCTTCAAAGCAAAACAGGAAAGGGCCAGTTTTAACACAGGAACAGAGGGGCAGGGAGCAGTAGAAGCTAATAAAAAAGATTGCACTTGAAAATAGGCCAGATGGGGCTAAGAGGGAATTTAAAAAGCCCTCTCCCAAAACGTATTGATTTATTTATTTTAGCATTTACAGAGCTGCTGCCAAACTCAGGCCATGAGAATCACAGCGGTGTAGGGGAAGAAAGACCACGACGGTTAATACAAAACAACACATCTCGTTAAAACTTACTCAAAACAATTAAATGGCAATTAGATCTGAAACTGTGTATAGGAAAGAAAAAAAGACAGATATCCCCCAATGTGTTTCTATGGGAGGGGCTGTTTGGGTAGCTGCTCAGAATATTGGTGGCATGATCACATGACTCCAGCTGGGCAAGAATTCCAGATGTTCGCCCTGCGTGTTTCCCTTACCTTGCTTAAATACTCCGCAGCTACAGTGCTGTAATCTACAAGCCTTTCTTCCCAGTGTTGCCTTAGGCATGCATATCTTGGAAATTTAATTAGTTATAATGTTAATTGTTCAGTACTTAAAGCTAGAAGCATGCGTAGAAAACCAGGTATTTCCAAGTCACTCGTCTCGTGTGGTTTCAGCCGTTCTTCCGAAGTAGCATTCCGTTTAGATTTTATGTACTTGTGACGGCTTCAGCTTACTTCCCAGGAGCTCAGAAACTGGGTTGGCCAACTTCTTTGTCCCCCTGCTGCTCCTGAACACGGAACACCGGCCTGTGTTATATCAGCATCTAGGTTGGCCAATTTCTGGAGGTCAAGTTGTTGTCCAAAACACAGGAGAAGCTGTAAGTGTAGGAGACCCAAAGGTGCTTTTTCACAAAGCAACTGGACTTCCTTTTCGTTTTGTTTCTCCTTGAAGACATTTCGTTTCTCGTCCAAGAAGCTGCTCTGGTTCTTAACTGAAGTCCGAATTGAAGAAGCTTCTTGGATGAGAAGCAGAGGTGGGTTCCTACCACTTCGCACCAGTTTGGTAGAACCGGTTCGTCAAACCGGATACGCTTCAAGGTGCTAGTCGTAACTTATAAAGCCCTTCATGGTATTGGACCTGGGTACTTGAGAGACCGCCTGCTGCCAATTACCTCCCACAGACCCGTTAGATCACACAGGGTCGGCCTCCTCCGGGTGCCATCTACTAGCCAATGCCATCTGGCTACTACCCGGGGGAGGGCCTTCTTGGTGGCAGCTCCGGCCCTCTGGAACGAGCTCCCCGCAGAGATTCGGACCCTCACCTCTCTCCAGGCCTTCCGAAAAGCCGTCAAAACCTGGCTTTGCCGGCAGGCCTGGGGTTGATGAGTTCCCCTCCCCTCTCAACTTGTATGGTTGCGTGACTCTTGCTCATTTTAATTATTTGTATTTCGTTTTATGTTCCCCTTTTTCCCCTTTTGAATTGTTCACCGCCCTGAGTCCTTCCCGGAGAAGGGCGGCATACAAATAATAAAATTCAATTCAATTCAATTCAATTCAAATCTACCGAACCGGTTAGAAGAGGTTCCACCAGTGGACCGGGAAAGCAGACCACACCTACAGAAGAGGTTCCAAAATTTTTTGAAACCCACCACTGAGACACACACACACACACACACACACAGACAGACAGACAGACAGACAGACAGACTCACACAGAGAGAGAAAGAGAAAGAAAGGAATAAAGAAAAAAAGAAAAAAGAAAGAAAAAGTGAGAGATGAAAGAAAAAAAGGAAAAAGAGACAGAGAGACAAAAGGAAGGAGAGAGAGAGAGAGAGAGAGAGAGAGAGAGAGAGAGAGAGAGAGAGAGAAAGAGAGAGAGAACACATGGCTGGCAAGCCACTCCCACCAGGTCACATGGCTGGCAAGCCACTCCCACAAAGGAGGCCACACCCACAGAGTAGGTTCGAAATTTTTTTGAAACCCACCACTGATGAGAAGTGAAACCTCTTCAAGAAATAAAACAAAGGAAGTTCAGTTATCTTTTGAAAAAGCACCTTTGGGACAAATTTGACCTGGATGACTGAGAATCTCCATAGACACAAATGTAGGAGGTTTTTTTTCCCCCACCCAATGATTTGGTAGCCCTTCCCATAGATATTATCAGCAATGCTTATGCTTAGATGCCAAGTGTGGGTCCACCAGTTTCTTGGAGACCTTTCTTGGAACCAGAAATGATGCCCCTTCTTTACGTCATCTTCCTCTCACTAGCTATCTCTTCAGCCAATTGTCCTCTCCCATCCTGCCCCTTTTGTCATCCATCTCTGTCAGTAAATAGCTGCCATTCCCCCAATTACTGTACTCAATTAACCCCTGACTCCTCCGATGCTCCATCCATCATTCTTCACCCAGGCCATACGTGTCACTGCCCCGATTCTCTGGGCACCCGCTCAGATCCGATTCAGCAACTGAATCAAGACAAGTGGTGGAGAACCAACCAACGTCTGGAAATTTCAAGGAGGTTGAGGGAAATTAGCCAAGCAAGAAGCCCTAATAATTAACTCCTGCATACCATCTGTCCAGCGCTGATTGGGGGCAGCGTATCCATTTCAAGTGTCACATCCGAAATTTGGAGAATGGTGTCATCTCAGAAATATTGGCTCCAGGAACAACACAATATACTAAAACTCAAGCTTGCTATACCATCTTTGTACTTCTTTCCTTCATCTCACGGGCGTTGGATTGATCCACATAGACAAGAAACTCACGAGAAACCCAATAACCCTGATTAGTAATGCAGGTAGTCCTCGTCTTACAACAGTTCATTTAGTGACCGTTCAAAGTTGCAGCGACACTGAAAAAAGTGATGATTTTTCACACTTACGACTGTTGCATATCCCCAGGGGTGGGTTCCTGCCAGTCCTAACCTCTTCTATAGAAGAGGTTCCACAAATCTACAGTGCCGTTTAGAACCGGTTCCAGCTCCCTTCCCCCGCCCGTCCGCATATCATCAAGATGAAGAGCGAGAGGAGGAATTCTGGGAGTTGAAGTCCACAAGTCTTAAAGCTTTCAAGTTTGAACACCCCTGGGGTTTTTTTCCCTAAAGGGTTAAGGGTGCAAGGGTCTTGTAACTTGACAGCTTTAAGACTTGCGTGCTTCAAATGCCAGAGTTTCTGAGCCAACATTTTGGTTGCTAAGCAAGAATGTTGTTAAGTGAGTTTCACCACATTTTACAAGTTGGCCACACCCACCCAGTCACATGGCCAGCACGCCACTCCCACAAAGCAGGCCACACCTACAGAAGAGGTTCAAAAAAATTTGAAACCCACCACTGCATATCCCCATGTTTACCTGGTCAAAATCTGGACGCTCAGCAACTGACTCATATTTACGACGGTTGCAGAATCCGGGCGCCACGTGATCCCCTTTTCTGCCCTTCTGACAAGCCAAGTCAATGGGGAAGGCAGATTCACTTAACAACGGTGTTACTAACTGAACAACTGCAGTGATTCACTTAACAACAGTGACACAGAAAATCATAAAATGGGTCACAATTCACACACAACCGTCTCGTTTATCCCAAAGGTGTTTTTTCCCCCCAAGACTTTCTGGTTTTTCCTTGAAGACATTTTGCTTCTCATCCAAGAAGCTTCTTCAGCTCTGCTGAAGTCTTCAAAGAAAAACCAGAAAGTTCAGTTGCCTCTTGGGGAAAAAAAGCATCTTTGGGACAACCATGACCTGGATGACTGAGAATCTCCATCAACTGTCTCATTGACCAATAGACATTTTGGGCTGAATTGTGAATTGCAGTTACTCAAGAACATTAGGAAACCAAGGGCAAACCTTTCAACAATGCCTGTGTTTTTTAAAAATTCTATCTAGAGAAACATGCCTCTTATATCTCTTTTTCTTTTCCACCCTATATATATATATCAGACTGCTTGTACCTCTCTTTGGTATGCTTGTTTCTGTCTGTCCTGTGTTTTTCTAAGCATCAGTTTTGCTCTCCTGTCATTTCCTCCTGCCTGTGCGAGAACCAGCTCTCACACCTGTAGCAGGCAGAGAAATTCTCCTGTGTTTTTTTCCTCTGCCAATTCTCACTCAGTATGATGAAAGAGAATTTGCTTTCCAAGCTCTTTCGAAAAGACAGCGGGATTTGGAAGTGTGGGGCCTATTTCATGACAAGGCGGGTGTGAATGTCCTGTGCCTATTCAGCTTGTGGTCTTCCTGGCTTCCCATCCTTCAATTCAATCCAATCTCAAGGGAAGCTTTCTTTTTTTCTAAAGAGCCGTAGAATTTACAGATTGTCAGAGTTGGAAGGGACCCTGTAGGTCATCTAGTCCAACCTCCCCCCATGCCCAAGCAGGAGACCCTACACCATTTCTGACAGATGGCAGTCCAGTTTCTTCTTGAAAGCCTCCAGTGATGAAGCTCCCACAACCTCTGAAGGTAACTTCTGTTCCATGGGTTGATTGTTCTCACTGTCAGAAAATTTCTCCTGATTTCCAGGTTGAATCTCTCCTTGTTCAGTTTCCATCCATTATTCCTTGTCTGACCTTCGGATGCTTTGGGAAATAGCTTGACTCCCTCCCTCTCTTTGGCAGCCCCTCAAATATTGGAACAATGCTATCATGTCTCCCCTGGTCTTTCTCTTCACTAGACTAGCCATGCCATGTTCCTGCAACCGTTCATCGTATGTTTTAGTCTCCTAATCATCCTGGTTGCTCTTCTCTGCACTCTTTCTAGAGTCTCCACATCTTTTTTACAGTGTGGTAACCAAAACTGGATTCAGTATTCTAGTTATGGAATTCTACTGCTAGGGTAGATGGAGTCTTGTCCTTGAGAAAGAGTTGGAGAATTTTCCCATCATTGGGGTGGGTAGGATGGGGAAGGAATTATCTATCCGTGGTGGCACAGTGTAATGCAGTATTGCAGGCTAATTCAGCTCACTGCCAGGAGTTCAATCCCCACCAGCTCAAGGTTGACTCAGCCTTTTGTACTTCTGAGGTTGGTAAAAAGAGGACCTAGATATTGGGGGCAATATGCTGGGTACTTGAGAGACCGCCTGCTGCCAATTACCTCCCACAGACCCATTAGATCTCACAGGGTTGGCCTCCTCCGGGTGCCATCTACCAGCCAATGCCACCTGGCTATTACCCGGGGGAGGGCCTTCTCTGTGGCAGCTCCGGCCCTCTGGAATGAACTCCCCGCAGAGATTCGGACCCTCACCTCTCTCCAGGCCTTCTGAAAAGCCGTCAAAACCTGGCTTTGCCGGCAGGCCTGGGGGTGATGAGTTCCCTCCCCTCTCGACATGTATGGTTGAGCGACTGTTGTCTACTTTTATTATTTGTATTTTGTCTTTTTATGTTCCCCTTTTTTCCCCCCCTTGAATTGTTCGTTGCCCTGAGTCCTCCCGGAGAAGGGCGGCATACAAATAATAAAATACAAATACAAATACAAATGCTGATTCCGGAAACCGCTTAGAGAGGGCTGTAAAGCACCATGGGAAAGTATATAAAGCTAAGTGTCATTGCTATTATGCTATTATTCCATTTCTACATGGAATGGAGTATTGGGGAAGAAACTTTCCGCTTGTCTAATATTGATTGTCCAGTTTGATTTACACATCATGGCATCCTTTCCTAAAGCTGGACATCTCCAGCTCATAAGTGCCTCCAGAAGTTGTGGCATGTGGATGATCCAACACTAGAGGTTTTAAAGAAGAGATTGGACAACTATTTGTCTGAAATGGCATATGCTTTCCTGCTTGAGCAGGGGGTTGGACTAGAAGACCTTCAAGGTCCCTTCCATTACTCCAGGGAGCATATATAATGAACAGGTAGAAGGAGGAAACCCTTGCTGCTCAGAAACAGATGAGAGGGGTGTTTGTGGGTATTTATGTGTACACATATACAATATGTTACATCTAGAAACTACCTAACTTCTCGTAGAATGGCTTTGATTTTCCAAGGTTTCCTGAATGACCCTGTGGGAAAATCCACACCTCCTTTCCCAGTGCAAGGATTTACTTTGCTTTTTTAATAACATTTTGATTTTTAACTGTTGCTATTTGCCCAATTATTGGTTTGTTTTTTTTAGAATGGCTGATTTTATATACTAAGAGCCAAGGTGGCGCAGTGGTTAAATGCAGCACTGCAAGCTACTGCTAGATCAGCAGTTCAGCGGTTCAAATCCCACCGGCTCAGGGTTGACTCAGCCTTCCATCCTTCCGAGGTGGGTAAAATGAGGACCCAGATTGTTGGGGGCAATATGCTGACTCTCTGTAAACCGCTTAGAGAGGGCTGAAAGCCCTATGAAGCGGTATATAAGTCTACTGCTATTGCTATTGCTATTGCTATTGTTTTATGTGGGGGATTGTAAGCTGCCCAGAATCACACCGCTGGCGTGATTGGGCAGCTCTATGAATTTGAATATGAATATGAGCCGAGGTGGCGCAGTGATTGGGCAGCTCTCTGAATTTGAATATGAATATGAGCCGAGGTGGCGCAGTGATTGGGCAGCTCTATGAATTTGAATATGAATATGAGCCAAGGTGGCGCAGTGATTGGGCAGCTCTCTGAATTTGAATATGAATATGAGCCGAGGTGGCGCAGTGATTGGGCAGCTCTATGAATTTGAATATGAATATGAGCCGAGGTGGCGCAGTGATTGGGCAGCTCTATGAATTTGAATATGAATATGAGCCGAGGTGGCGCAGTGATTGGGCAGCTCTATGAATTTGAATATGAATATGAGCCGAGGTGGCGCAGTGATTGGGCAGCTCTATGAATTTGAATATGAATATGAGCCGAGGTGGCGCAGTGGTTAAATGCAGCACTGCAGGCTACTTCAGCTGACTGCAGTTCTGCAGTTCGGCTGTTCAAATCTCACCGGCTCAGGGTTGACTCAGCCTTCCATCCTTCCGAGGTGGGTAAAATGAGGACCCGGATTGTTGTTGGGGGCAATATGCTGACTCTGTAAACCGCTTAGAGAGGGCTGAAAGCCCTATGAAGCGGTATATAAGTCTAACTGCTATTGCTATTGCTATTGATAAATAAATAACCTCCTCCCTGTACCAAAGGCAGAACCTTCCCTTACCTCCCCCTCGGCTTTTTTGCATTAGTAGCAACGGATGATCTGCCCCTTGGTTTCAAAAGTGGGGAAGTCAAGTGAAAAGTAAAAGACGTTCTCCACTCCAGCTCCGTTCCTGGCAACTTTGCGATGCCTCCATGCTGTCTTCTTGGCAACTGCGTGTGAGCAGTTTGGCAACGCTTTTCTTTCAGGGTTTTCTCTTCCCCTTCGCGTCTAGCCTGCTGTTGGCTTTGCGAGATAGTCTAGACAAGAAGCACACCCAGAAATGCTACCTTTAAGGTTACGTTAACACATTCATCTTGAAAGCACATCTCTGCCCCTCTCCTCTGCAATCCAAGAAGAGTCTCGGCTCAGATGTTGGCCCGGCCCCATTTCTGCAGAGAACCTGGGTATCATTTCTCTGACCACATTGTCTGGCCCAGGGGTCTCCAACCTTGGCAACTTTAAGACTTGTGGACTTCAACTCCCAGAGTTCCTCAGCCAGCTTTGCTATCTCCAGGTCCAGGATGATGGGATTAAGACACGACCCTCCAGGACAATATAGGATTAACTCACTAAAATACAGAGCTCATTACATTGCACAATTGTCCTAAGGACATTGGATCACCTCCAGAAAACCTCAACCAAACCTAGCTCAGACAAACTCCTAGGATTTGTACTTGGCCCCATGGGAGTCTGACAACAGCAAATAGAATACGTGTTCTTGTACAGCAACAGGAAGCTCAAGTGCAAAGCCCAAGAGAAGGTATAAAACCCCCTCACTCTCAACTCCATGTGGTCAGCTGCCCAGAATCACATGCAGTTCTGCTTTATCATTAAACCATCTTTCCCAACTAGCCTCCATGTTTCTAGTGGATGAGCCGAGGTGGCGCAGTGGTTAAATGCAGCACTGAGGCTACTGCAGTTCTGCAGTTCGGCTGTTCAAATCTCACCGGCTCAAGGTTGACTCAGCCTTCCATCCTTCTGAGGTGGGTAAAATGAGGACCCGGATTGTTGTTGGGGGCAATATGCTGATTCTGTAAACCGCTTAGAGAGGGCTGAAAGCCCTATGAAGCAGTATATAAGTCTAACTGCTATTGCTATTGCTAGTGTCTTTCTCCTGTCTTGGAACTGAACCAGATGGATATACACGTTTATGGCCACTACAGCATCCTCACAGTCAAGACACACACACACACACACACACACACACACACACACACACACACACACACTCTTCAGGTGCTTGGAAACTGACCAGTATGTATGACAGTTTGCAGCATCCTGGAGCCATGTGATTTCTGAATTTTCCCAGTAGGTTTCCCACAATCATTGAGGGAAGCTGACTTCACTTAAGGACTGCACGACTCGCTTAATGACTGCAGCGATTCATCTAACAACCACGGGAGGGGAAAAGATTGTTAAGTTGAGCACAACTCAATAACTGCCTTGCTCAGCAGAGGACATTCTGATTGTGGATTGTAAACTGATGACTACCTGTAGTTTCCCAGAGCCAGGAAGAAAGAAAAAAAAAGATTATTGAATTAGAGGCCAGACATTCTGCACGCTTGTGTCCCAGATTTCTCCTCCGTCTTACTTTTTTTTCCTCATTTATTTTTCATCAGCTTCTTACTTTTTATCCCTCTCCTTCTCTCCACCCTCCCTCCAGCCGGTCTCTTCCGGAGTACAGAGTGGATAGCGGCTGCATCATTGCAGAGCGAAGAAAAGTAAAGGGAGCGATGGGAAATGGGATGAGACGCTTGGATTTTAATAAGAAAATGCTTCTTTGCAAGCCTATCGATTGTGAAAAAGCGACTGGCAGGGTGCAGCAAGTGGAAGAAATGGGCCTGCTCACGCAGCCGCTGAGGCAGCAGTTCAAGTCAAGATTGGAAGGGGGAAGAGCGAGAGATAAAAAGGAAGAAGGGGAGGGCTGGGAAAGGGGGTGGGGGCTTCCTAGCTCTTCATTCATCAGCCCAGGCCCTGCTTGCCAACCCAGTCAACGTTTGAAAGCAGGCTTTTCCAACCTTGACGACTTTAAGACAAATGGACTCCAACTCCCAGAATCCTCCAATCAGCCAGCCAGCATGGAATTCTGGGAGTTGAAGCCCACCCGCCTTAACGTTTCCATCTCTGGAAAACCCTATTTCAGAGAGGCGTATTCCCCCAGGGGGAATGGAGGGAGGTGTTTATTGGATGAGGTCGGGTGACTTTGGGCCAATCAGCAAGAGACTTGTGAGTTCTCGTCCCGCTTTAGGCATGGAAGCCATTGAGGTGACTTTGGGCCAATCAGCATCGAGTTCGAGTCCCGCCTTAGCAGTGAAAGCCGACTGGGAGACTTTGGGCCAATCCCTCCCCCCACCTCTCAGCCCAACCCACCTCACAGGGCTGTTGTTTGGGGGGGGGGAAATAGGAGAAAGAAGGAGCGTTAGGTATGTTTGCTTCCTAATAGTGAGATAAAAATAAATAAATGAATAAGTGAATAAATAAATGAATTAGTGAGTGAGTGAATGAATGAATGAATGAATGAATCAATGAATGAATGAATGAATGAATCAATCAATCAATCAATCAATCAATCAATCAATCTAACCAAATAGGTCATTCACACCCCTTGCTATGCCAACTCTTCCTCTTCCTCCTCCTCCTGCCTGACCCAAGATTAAAAATAGCTCCAATCAATAGGTTGTGCAAAAACAGGCCCAGGTCTCTGACCCAGGTTAAAGCGTCTTGTGTGAATTCCGGCATCACCTCCGCCATCCTCAGAGCAGCATCTCAGCCTAGTGGTTTCCCAGCAGGATTGGCATGTAACCTACAGCCACTGCATAGGAATTGGGGATGCAGCCAGAAAGGCCCATTAACTGGAAATTATGAGAGTTTCTATCCAACACTTTGTGGGGGGAAAAACAGCCCTGGAACAGCTTGTCAGGTAGACCACCATTGTTCCCACAACCTGGCCAAGCCAGATATAAAACCCCAGGTGCCCCCTGTACTAAATTCTCTCATCTCGGAGCTGACACCAGATGACTATCTGCCCATCAATTTGCAGACTAGCCACTATCTGCTGGAGAGAGGATGCCAGTGGAAAACTGACAGACAGCAGGGGAAACAAACAGGGGCAACGGAAAAGCACTTTAATTACTCCAGGGTTTTCTCTCTCCCTGATCTGAGCTTCCAAATGCTTAGGAGAGACCCTGCTTGGGAGTGTGGCGGGGGGGGGAATGCTTTTATAGCCTGCAGCATCCTCCTGGGAAAGCAGGTCACCTCGACCACAGCACATCTGCCAGCCGGGGAAAAAAAAACCTGGTTTGCTTCAGGCAGGAAGGACAAGGGAGCCAGCCTGGGGGCAGGGAGGCAGGAGGCCCGGGAGATAGAGGTTGTCCTGATTCTGACAAATATATGGCTGGCTTTAATCCAGCCTGGATGGGAGAGAGGCCCCCATCCCTCTGAAAAGCATTTTAATCCAACCTCCAGAGGATGCTTCCCTTCCGGCGCTGGGAGCAGCATCAGCCATCTGTATGCCCTGCCTTCTGCTTTCTGTCCAAGAGACGCGGGCTTGTTTTTTAACCCCCCAACAAAGCTTGCGGTACTTAGAATTATACTGCACTCTAAAGGTTTTAGGTTAAGATGGTGGAGGAGGGATGGGGGGAAAGAAGAAGGGAGGGAGGGAGGAAAAGAAAGAGGTGGAGGGAGGGGAGGGAGAAAGGAAGAGATGCAGAGAGGGAGGGAGGGAAAGAGAAATTGGAGAGAAGGAGGGAAAGGAAGGAAAAGAAAGGGAGGGAGGGAAGAAAGAGATGCAGAGAGGGAGGGAGGAAAAGAAAAAATGGAGGGAAGGAAGGAAGGAAGGAAGGAAAAGTAAGATAGTGGAAGGGAGGGAGGGAAGAAAGAGATGAAGAGAGGGAGGGAGGAAAAGAGAAAATGGACAGAAGGAAGGAAAAGAAAGAGGTGGAGGGAGGGGAGGGAGGAAGGAAGAGTTGCAGAGAGGGAGGGAGGAAAGGAATTGGAGGGAAGGAGGGAAAGAAGGAAGGAAGGAAAAGGGAGGGAGGGAGGGAAGAGATGCAGAGAGGGAGGAAGGAAAAGAGAAAATGGAGGGAAGGAAGGAAGGAAGGAATGAAGGAAGGAAGGAAAAGTAAGATAGTGGAAGGGAGGGAGGGAAGAAAGAGTTGCAGAGAGGGAGGGAGGAAAAAATAAAGGGAAAGAGAGAAAGAAGGAAGGAAGGAAAAGTAATGTGGAGGGAAAGAGGAAAAGAAAGAGGGAGGGAAGGATGGAAGATATGCAGAGAGGGAGGGAGGAAAAGGAATTGGAGGGAAGGAGGGAAAGAAGGAAGGAAGGAAAAGAAATATGGATGGAGGGAAGAAAGGAAAGAGAGAGGGAGGGAAGGAAGAGATGCAGAGGGAGGGAGGAAAAAGAATGAAAAGGAGGAAAGGAGGAAGGGGGGAAGATGAAGGGAGGAAGGAAAGGAATGGAGGCAGAGAGGGAGGGCGGAAAAGCGGGGGGGGAGGAAAGAAGGAAGGAAGGAAGGAAGGAAGGAAGGAAGGAAGGAAGGAAGGAAGGAAGGAAGGGAGGCCTCTTGACCTGCCCCTCTACCTTACTATTTTTCTGCTCCTTTGTTTTACATACAAAGAATCAGGGATCTGCCCCCCTCCCCCTTCCTCCTCCTCCCCCCCCCCCTTTCCCAAGCTGGCATTTTCCGAGGGAGCTGATCTGATCAACGTGTAGCCTAAGTCTGCGGCAGAACCGCCTTAGCGCTATTTCCCGGTTCACTACACCTGCCCACCTCCTGATGCTGTGCTGGGGGGCCACTGCGGTGGAAGGGAGCTGCAGTTAATCTCCACGCGCTGCAAGAGGCGGCAGCAGCAGCAACAGAGCTGCTGGCTTCGCCTGGATGTAATGCAGCAGAGAACTCAGAACAACGGCAATTCCCACCTACCCACCCACCGTGGCGTCCCCTCCCTCCCTCCCTCCCTCCCTCCTTCTTCGGCCCAGAAATAATGGAAAGGATTTAGGGATGAAGCCAGAAAGCTGACATTTTATTCAAAAGGGATGCTCTCCTCCACCGATTGTGCTCGGCTGGGTCTATTTTCTCCCGGCATCAACTTCTTGCCAGGCGAAGCAGATAGAACAGACCTCAAAGTAAAGGGCAACCTTTCTGATTTCTTACAAATTAGGGAGGCTAAAAGAAGAATATAGCTGCTCAGCACTTCAGCACTTGGCTCTCTCTGCAGGCAGATCCTCCCGGTTCATTTTCTGAAACGGCCTGGCTGAATCCTGTTAACACCCATCAAGGTCCTTTCCCCACTTGCACCTAAGATAAAGGTAAAGGTTCCCCTCGCACATATGTGCTAGTCATTCCCAACTCTAGAGGGCAATGATCATCTCCGCTTCAAAGCCGAAGAGCCAGCGCTGTCCGAAGACGTCTCCGTGGTCATGTAGCCGGCATGACTAAATGCCAAAGGTGCACGGAACGCTGTTACCTTCCCACCAAAAGTGGTCCCTATTTTTCTACTTCCATTTTTAACATGCTTTCAAACTGCTAAGTTGGCAGAAGCTGGGACAAGTCACGGGAGCTCACTCCATTACGTGGTGCTAGGGATTCGAACCGCCGAACTGCCGACCTTTCGATCGACAAGTTCAGCATCTTAGGCGCATTGAGCCCCAGCGTCCCTCACCTAAACTCCTGCACTTAAACACGGCACAAATGATGCACCCTAATTTTTTACAATTCTGTGTTCAGGATGTTGCCTTCCTCTGCCCAAGTCATTCTTCACTATCCCAGTTTCCAAGTAGTCCTTTCCCA